>NC_092768.1:5198738-5498738 GCF_047496795.1 Chiloscyllium punctatum | reverse complement strand
CTGTGTCTGTGACTTTATAAACACAGCAGGAAGATTCCCTCTGGTCTCTCTCTGTCAGTGACATTATAAACACAGCAGGAAGATTCCCTCTGGTTTCTCTCTCTCTCGGTGTCAGTGAAATTATACACACAGCAGGAAGATTCCCTCTGGTCTCTCTCTCTCTCTCTCTCTCTATGTCAGTGACATTAAAAACACAGCAGGAATATTCCCTCTGGTCTCTCCCTCTCTCTGTCTGTGTCAGTGACATGATAAACACAGGAGGAAGATTCCCTCTGGTCTCTCTCTCTCTCTCTCTCTCTCTCTCGCTCTGTGTCAGTGACATTAAAAATACAGCAGGAACATTCTCTCTGGTCTCTCCCTCTCTCTGTCTGTGTCAGTGACATTATAAACACAGCAGGAAGATTCCCTCTGGTTTCGCTCTCTCTCTCGGTGTCAGTGACATTATACACACAGCAGGAAGATTCCCTCTGGACTCTCTCTGTGTCAGTGACATTATAAACACAGCAGGAAGATTCCCTCTGGATTCTCTCTGTTAGTGACATTATAAACACAGGAGGAAGATTCCCTCTCGTCTCTCTCCCTCTTTGTGTCAGTGACATTACAAACACAGCAGGAAGACTCTTTCTAGTCTCTCTCTCTCTCTCTCGGTTAGTGACATTATAAACACAGTGGGAAGATTCCCTCTGGTCTCCCTCTCTCTCTGTCGGTGTCAGTGACATTACAAACACAGCAGGAAAATTCCCTCTGGTTTCTCTCTCTCTCTCACGGTGTCAGTGAAATTACAAACAATTAGCAAAATGAGTCCCTCTGGTCATCTCTCTCTCTCTCTGTGTCAGTGACATGATAAACACAGGAGGAAGCTTCCCTCTGATGTCTCTCTGTGTCAGTGACATAAACACCAGGAAGATTCCCTCTGGTCTCTCTCTCTCTCTGTTAGTGACATTATAAACAGAGTAGAAAGATTCCCTCTGGTCTCTCTATCTCTCTGTCTGTGTCAGTGACATTATAATCACAGCAGGAAGATTTCCTCTGGTCTCTCTCTCTCTGTTAGTGACACTATAAACAGAGTAGAAAGATTCCCTCTGGTCTCTCTCTCTCTCTCTCTGTCAGTGACATTATACACACAGCAATATGAGTCCCTCTGGTCGTCTCTCTCTCTCTCTGTGTCAGTGACATGATAAACACAGGAGGAAGATTCCCTCTGATCTCTCTCTGTGTCAGTGACATTATAAACACAGCAGGAAAATTCCCTCTGGTTTCTCTCTCTCTCTCACGGTGTCAGTGAAATTACAAACACATCAGGAAGGTTCCCTCTGGTCTCTCTCTGTCAGTGACATTATAAACACAGCAGGAAGATTCTCTCTGGTCTGTTTCTCTCTGTGTCAGTGACATTATAAAAACAGAAGGAAGATTCCCTCTGGTTTTTCTCTCTCGGTATCAATGAAATTATAATCGCAGCAGGATGATTCCCTCTGGTCTCTCTCTCTGTGTCAGTATCAGTGACATTATAAACACAGCAGGAAGATTCCCTCTGGTTTCTCTCTCTCTCGGTGTCAGTGACATTATAAATACAGCAGGAAGATTCCCTCTGGTTTCTCTCTCTGTGTCTGTGTCAGTGACATTATAAATACAGCAGGAAGATTCCCTCTGGTTTCTCTCTCTGTGTCTGTGTCAGTGACATTATAAACACAGCAGGATGATTCCCTCTGGTCTCTCTCTGTCAGTGACATTATAAACACAGCAGGAAGATTCCCTCTGGTTTCTCTCTCTCTCTCTGTCAGTGACATTATAAACACAGCAGGAAGATTCCCTCTGGTCACTCTCTCTCTCTCTCTGGGTCAGTGACATTATAAACACAGCAAGAAGATTCCCTCTGGTTTCTCTCTCCCTCTCTGTGTCAGTGACTTTATAAACACAGCAGGAGGATTCCCTCTGGTCTCTCTCTCTCTGTGTGTGTGTGTGTGTCAGTGACGTTATAAACCCAGCAGGAATATTCCGTCAGGTTCTCTGTCTCTCTCTGTATGTGTCAGTGACATTATAAACACAGCATGTAGATCCCTTCTGGTCTCTCTCTCTGTGTCTGTGACCTTATAAACACAGCAGGAAGATTCCCTCTAGTCTCTCTCTCGCTCTCTGTGTCAGTGACATTATAAACAAAGCAGGAAGATTCCCTCTGGTCTCTGTCTGTGTCAGTGACATTATACACACAGCAGGAAGATTCCCTCTGGTCTCTGTCTGTGTCAGTGACATTATAAACACAGCAGGAAGATTCCCTCTGGTCACTCTCTCTCTCTGTCTGTGACATTATAAACACAGCAGGAAGATTTCCTCTGGTCACTCTCTCTCTCTCTGTGTCAGTGACATTATAAACACAGCAGGAAGATTCCTTCTGGTCTCTCTCTGTGTCAGTAACATTAAAAACACAGCAGGAATATTCCCTCTGGTCTCTCCCTCTCTCTGTCTGTGTCAGTGACATTATAAACACAGCAGGAAGATTCCCTCTGGTTTCGCTCTCTCTCTCGGTGTCAGTGAAATTATAAAAACAGCAGGAAGATTCCCTCTGGTCTCTGACTGTGTCAGTGACATTATAAACACAGCAGGAAGATTCCCTCTGGTCTATCTCTCGCTCTCTGTGTCAGTGACATTATAAACACAGCAGGAAGATTCCCTCTGGTCTCTCTCTGTGTCAGTGACATTATGAACACAGCAGGAAGATTCCCTCTGGTCTCTCTTTGTGTCAGTGACATTATACACACAGCAGGAAGATTCCCTCTGGACTCTCTCTGTGTCAGTGACATTATAAACACAGGAGGAAGATTCCCTCTCGTCTCTCTCCCTCTCTGTGTCAGTGACATTACAAACACAGCAGGAAGACTCTTTCTAGTCTCTCTCTCTCTCGGTTAGTGACATTATAAACACAGTAGAAAGATTCCCTCTGGTCTCTCTCTCTCTCTGTCTGTGTCAGAGACATTATTAACACAGCAGGAAGATTCCCTCTGGTCTCTATTTCTCTCTGTCTGTGTCAGTGACATTATAAACACAGCAGGTAGATCCCTTCTGGTCACTCTCTCTGTGTCTGTGACCTTATAAACACAGGAGGAAGATTCCCTCTGGTCTCTCTCTCTCTCTCTGTCAGTGACATTATACACACAGCAGGAAGATTCCCTCTGGTCTCTCTCTCTCTCTCTCTCTCTCTCTCTCTATGTCAGTGACATTAAAAACACAGCAGAAATATTCCCTCTGGTCTCTCCCTCTCTCTGTCTGTGTCAGTGACTTTATAAACACAGCAGGAAGATTCCCTCTGGTCTCTCCCTCTCTCTGTCTGTATCAGTGACATTATAAACACAGCAGGAAGATTCCCTCTGGTCTCTCTCTCTCTCTCTCTCTCGCTCTGTGTCAGTGACATTAAAAACACAGCAGGAATATTCCCTCTGGTCTCTCCCTCTCTCTGTCTGTGTCAGTGACATTATAAACACAGCAGGAAGATTCCCTCTGGTTTCGCTCTCTCTCTCGGTGTCAGTGACATTATACACACAGAAGGAAGATTCCCTCTGGACTCTCTCTGTGTCAGTGACATTATAAACACAGCAGGAAGATTCCCTCTGGATTCTCTCTGTTAGTGACATTATAAACACAGGAGGAAGATTCCCTCTCGTCTCTCTCCCTCTTTGTGTCAGTGACATTACAAACACAGCAGGAAGACTCTTTCTAGTCTCTCTCTCTCGGTTAGTGACATTATAAACACAGTGGGAAGATTCCCTCTGGTCTCCCTCACTCTCTGTCGGTGTCAGTGACATTATAAACACAGCAGGAAAATTCCCTCTGGTTTCTCTCTCTCTCTCATGGTGTCAGTGAAATTACAAACAATTAGCAAAATGAGTCCCTCTGGTCATCTCTCTCTCTCTCTGTGTCAGTGACATGATAAACACAGGAGGAAGATTCCCTCTGATATCTCTCTGTGTCAGTGACATAAACACCAGGAAGATTCCCTCTGGTCTCTCTCTCTCTCTGTTAGTGACATTATAAACAGAGTAGAAAGATTCCCTCTGGTCTCTCTATCTCTCTGTCTGTGTCAGTGACATTATAATCACAGCAGGAAGATTTCCTCTGGTCTCTCTCTCTCTGTTAGTGACACTATAAACAGAGTAGAAAGATTCCCTCTGGTCTCTCTCTCTCTCTCTCTGTCAGTGACATTATACACACAGCAAAATGAGTCCCTCTGGTCATCTCTCTCTCTCTCTGTGTCAGTGACATGATAAACACAGGAGGAAGATTCCCTCTGATCTCTCTCTGTGTCAGTGACATTATAAACACAGTAGGAAGATTCCCTCTGGTCTCCCTCTCTCTCTGTCGGTGTCAGTGACATTATAATCACAGCAGGAAAATTCCCTCTGGTTTCTCTCTTTCTCTCACGGTGTCAGTGAAATTACAAACTCATTCAGGAAGGTTCCCTCTGGTCTCTCTCTGTCAGTGACATTATAAACACAGCAGGAAGATTCCCTCTGGTCAGTCTCTCTCTGTCAGTGACATTATAAGCACAGCAGGAAGATTCTCTCTGGTCTGTTTCTCTCTGTGTCAGTGACATTATAAAAACAGAAGGAAGATTCCCTCTGGTTTTTCTCTCTCGGTATCAATGAAATTATAATCGCAGCAGGATGATTCCCTCTGGTCTCTCTCTCTCTCTGTCAGTGACCTTATAAACACAGCAGGAAGATTCCCTCTGGTTTCTCTCTCTGTGTCGGTGTCAGTGACATTATAAACACATCAGGAAGATTCCCTCTGGTTTCTCTCTCTCTCGGTGTCAGTGACATTATAAACACAGCAGGAAGATTCCCTCTGGTCTCTCTCTCTCTCTCTCTCTCTCTCTCTGTGTCAGTGACATTATAAACACAGCAGGAAGATTCCCTCTGGTCTCTGTCTCTCTCTGTCTGTGTCAGTGACATTATAAACACAGCAGGTAGATCCCTTCTGGTCTCTCTCTCTCTGTGTCAGTGACATTACAAACACAGCAGGAAAATTCCCTCTGGTTTCTCTCTCTGTGTCTGTGTCAGTGACATTATAAACACAGCAGGAAGATTCCCTCTGGTCTCTGTCTCTCTCTCTCGGTGTCAGTGAAATTATAAACACAGCAGGAAGATTCCCTCTGGACTCTCTCTGTGTCAGTGACATTATAAACACAGCAGGAAGATTTCCTCTGGATTCTCTCTGTCAGTGACATTATAAACACAGGAGGAAGATTCCCTCTCGTCTCTCTCCCTCTCTGTGTCAGTGACATTACAAACACAGCAGGAAGACACTTTCTAGTCTCTCTCTCTCGGTTAGTGACATTATAAACACAGTGGGAAGATTCCCTCTGGTCTCCCTCTATCTCTCACGGTGTCAGTGAAATTACAAACAATTAGCAAAATGAATCCCTCTGGTCATCTCTCTCTCTCTCTGTGTCAGTGACATGATAAACACAGGACGAAGATTCCCTCTGATGTCTCTCTGTGTCAGTGACATAAACACCAGGAAGATTCCCTCTGGTCTCTGTCTCTCTCTCTCGGTGTCAGTGAAATTATAAACACAGCAGGAAGATTCCCTCTGGACTCTCTCTGTGTCAGTGACATTATAAACACAGCAGGAAGATTCCCTCTGGTCTCTCTCTCTCTCTCTCTGTCAGTGAAATTATAAACACAGCAGGAAGATTCCCTCTGGTCTCTCTCTCTCTGTTAGTGACATTATAAACACAGGAGGAAGATTCCCTCTCGTCTCTCTCCCTCTCTGTGTCAGTGACATTACAAACACAGCAGGAAGACTCTTTCTAGTCTCTCTCTCTCGGTTAGTGACATTATAAACACAGTAGAAAGATTCCCTCTGGTCTCTCTCTCTCTCTGCCTGTGTCAGTGACATTATAATCACAGCAGGAAGATACTCTCTGGTCTGTATTTCTCTCTGTCTGTGTCAGTGACATTATAAACACAGCAGGAAGATTCCCTCTGGTCAGTCTCTCTCTGTGTCAGTGACATTATAAAAACAGAAGGAAGATTCCCTCTGGTTTTTCTCTCTCGGTACCAATGAAATTATAATCGCAGCAGGATGATTCCCTCTGGTCTCTCTCTCTCTCTGTCAGTGACCTTATAAACACAGCAGGAAGATTCCCTCTGGTTTCTCTCTCTGTGTCTGTGTCAGTGACATTATAAACACAGCAGGAAGATTCCTCTGGTTTCTCTCTCTCTCGGTGTCAGTGACATGATAAATACAGCAGGAAGATTCCCTCTGGTTTCTCTCTCTGTGTCTGTGTCAGTGACATTATAAACACAGCAGGAAGATTCCCTCTGGTTTCTCTCTCTCTCAGTGTCAGTGAAATTATAAACACAGCAGGATGATTCCCTCTGGTATCTCTCTGTCAGTGACATTATAAACACAGCAGGAAGATTCCCTCTGGTTTCTCTCTCTCCCTCTGTCAGTGACATTATAAACACAGCAGGAAGATTCCCTCTGGTCACTCTCTCTCTCTCTCTGGGTCAGTGACATTATAATCACAGCAAGAAGAGTCCCTCTGGTTTCTCTCTCCCTCTCTGTGTCAGTGACTTTATGAACACAGCAGGAGGATTCCCTCTGGTCTCTGTGTGTGCGTGTGTGTGTGTCAGTGACGTTATAAACCCAGCAGGAATATTCCGTCAGGTTCTCTGTCTCTCTCTGTATGTGTCAGTGACATTATAAACACAGCATGTAGATCCCTTCTGGTCACTCTCTCTGTGTCTGTGACCTTATAAACACAGCAGGAAGATTCCCTCTGGTCCCTCTCTGTCAGTGACATTATAAACACAGCAGGAAGATTCCCTCTGGTTTCTCTCTCTCTCGGTGTCAGTGAAATTATACACACAGCAGGAAGATTCCCTCTGGTCTCTCTCTCTCTCTCTCTCTCTCTCTCTCTATGTCAGTGACATTAAAAACACAGCAGGAATATTCCCTCTGGTCTCTCCCTCTCTCTGTCTGTGTCAGTGACATGATAAACACAGGAGGAAGATTCCCTCTGGTCTCTCTCTCTCTCTCTCTCTCTCGCTCTGTGTCAGTGACATTAAAAATACAGCAGGAATATTCCCTCTGGTCTCTCTCTCTCTCTCTCTCTCTCGCTCTGTGTCAGTGACATTATAAACACAGCAGGAAGATTCCCTCTGGTTTCGCTCTCTCTCTCGGTGTCAGTGACATTATACACACAGCAGGAAGATTCCCTCTGGACTCTCTCTGTGTCAGTGACATTATAAACACAGCAGGAAGATTCCCTCTGGATTCTCTCTGTTAGTGACATTATAAACACAGGAGGAAGATTCCCTCTCGTCTCTCTCCCTCTTTGTGTCAGTGACATTACAAACACAGCAGGAAGACTCTTTCTAGTCTCTCTCTCTCTCTCTCGGTTAGTGACATTATAAACACAGTGGGAAGATTCCCTCTGGTCTCCCTCTCTCTCTGTCGGTGTCAGTGACATTATAAACACAGCAGGAAAATTCCCTCTGGTTTCTCTCTCTCTCTCACGGTGTCAGTGAAATTACAAACAATTAGCAAAATGAGTCCCTCTGGTCATCTCTCTCTCTCTCTGTGTCAGTGACATGATAAACACAGGAGGAAGCTTCCCTCTGATGTCTCTCTGTGTCAGTGACATAAACACCAGGAAGATTCCCTCTGGTCTCTCTCTCTCTCTGTTAGTGACATTATAAACAGAGTAGAAAGATTCCCTCTGGTCTCTCTATCTCTCTGTCTGTGTCAGTGACATTATAATCACAGCAGGAAGATTTCCTCTGGTCTCTCTCTCTCTGTTAGTGACACTATAAACAGAGTAGAAAGATTCCCTCTGGTCTCTCTCTCTCTCTCTCTCTGTCAGTGACATTATACACACAGCAATATGAGTCCCTCTGGTCATCTCTCTCTCTCTCTGTGTCAGTGACATGATAAACACAGGAGGAAGATTCCCTCTGATCTCTCTCTGTGTCAGTGACATTATAAACACAGCAGGAAAATTCCCTCTGGTTTCTCTCTCTCTCTCACGGTGTCAGTGAAATTACAAACACATCAGGAAGGTTCCCTCTGGTCTCTCTCTGTCAGTGACATTATAAACACAGCAGGAAGATTCCCTCTGGTCAGTCTCTCTCTGTCAGTGACATTATAAACACAGCAGGAAGATTCTCTCTGGTCTGTTTCTCTCTGTGTCAGTGACATTATAAAAACAGAAGGAAGATTCCCTCTGGTTTTTCTCTCTCGGTATCAATGAAATTATAATCGCAGCAGGATGATTCCCTCTGGTCTCTCTCTGTGTCAGTGTCAGTGACATTATAAACACAGCAGGAAGATTCCCTCTGGTTTCTCTCTCTCTCGGTGTCAGTGACATTATAAACACAGCAGGAAGATTCCCTCTGGTTTCTCTCTCTGTGTCAGTATCAGTGACATTATAAACACAGCAGGAAGATTCCCTCTGGTTTCTCTCTCTCTCGGTGTCAGTGACATTATAAATACAGCAGGAAGATTCCCTCTGGTTTCTCTCTCTGTGTCTGTGTCAGTGACATTATAAATACAGCAGGAAGATTCCCTCTGGTTTCTCTCTCTGTGTCTGTGTCAGTGACATTATAAACACAGCAGGATGATTCCCTCTGGTCTCTCTCTGTCAGTGACATTATAAACACAGCAGGAAGATTCCCTCTGGTTTCTCTCTCTCTCTCTGTCAGTGACATTATAAACACAGCAGGAAGATTCCCTCTGGTCACTCTCTCTCTCTCTCTGGGTCAGTGACATTATAAACACAGCAAGAAGATTCCCTCTGGTTTCTCTCTCCCTCTCTGTGTCAGTGACTTTATAAACACAGCAGGAGGATTCCCTCTGGTCTCTCTCTCTCTCTCTCTGTGTGTGTGTCAGTGACGTTATAAACCCAGCAGGAATATTCCGTCAGGTTCTCTGTCTCTCTCTGTATGTGTCAGTGACATTATAAACACAGCATGTAGATCCCTTCTGGTCTCTCTCTCTGTGTCTGTGACCTTATAAACACAGCAGGAAGATTCCCTCTAGTCTCTCTCTCGCTCTCTGTGTCAGTGACATTATAAACAAAGCAGGAAGATTCCCTCTGGTCTCTGTCTGTGTCAGTGACATTATACACACAGCAGGAAGATTCCCTCTGGTCTCTGTCTGTGTCAGTGACATTATAAACACAGCAGGAAGATTCCCTCTGGTCTCTCTCTCTCTCTCTGTGTCAGTGACATTATAAACACAGCAGGAAGATTCCCTCTGGTCTCTCTCTGTGTCAGTGACATTAAAAACACAGCAGGAAGATTCCCTCTGGTCACTCTCTCTCTCTCTCTCTGGGTCAGTGACATTATAAACACAGCAAGAAGATTCCCTCTGGTTTCTCTCTCCCTCTCTGTGTCAGTGACTTTATAAACACAGCAGGAGGATTCCCTCTGGTCACTCTCTCTCTCTCTCTGTGTCAGTGACATGATAAACACAGGAGGAAGATTCCCTCTGATCTCTCTCTGTGTCAGTGACATTATAAACACAGCAGGAAAATTCCCTCTGGTTTCTCTCTCTCTCTCACGGTGTCAGTGAAATTACAAACACATCAGGAAGGTTCCCTCTGGTCTCTCTCTGTCAGTGACATTATAAACACAGCAGGAAGATTCCCTCTGGTTTCTCTCTCTCTCGGTGTCAGTGACATTATAAACACAGCAGGAAGATTCCCTCTGGTTTCTCTCTCTGTGTCAGTATCAGTGACATTATAAACACAGCAGGAAGATTCCCTCTGGTTTCTCTCTCTCTCGGTGTCAGTGACATTATAAATACAGCAGGAAGATTCCCTCTGGTTTCTCTCTCTGTGTCTGTGTCAGTGACATTATAAATACAGCAGGAAGATTCCCTCTGGTTTCTCTCTCTGTGTCTGTGTCAGTGACATTATAAACACAGCAGGATGATTCCCTCTGGTCTCTCTCTGTCAGTGACATTATAAACACAGCAGGAAGATTCCCTCTGGTTTCTCTCTCTCTCTCTGTCAGTGACATTATAAACACAGCAGGAAGATTCCCTCTGGTCACTCTCTCTCTCTCTCTGGGTCAGTGACATTATAAACACAGCAAGAAGATTCCCTCTGGTTTCTCTCTCCCTCTCTGTGTCAGTGACTTTATAAACACAGCAGGAGGATTCCCTCTGGTCTCTCTCTCTCTCTCTCTGTGTGTGTGTCAGTGACGTTATAAACCCAGCAGGAATATTCCGTCAGGTTCTCTGTCTCTCTCTGTATGTGTCAGTGACATTATAAACACAGCATGTAGATCCCTTCTGGTCTCTCTCTCTGTGTCTGTGACCTTATAAACACAGCAGGAAGATTCCCTCTAGTCTCTCTCTCGCTCTCTGTGTCAGTGACATTATAAACAAAGCAGGAAGATTCCCTCTGGTCTCTGTCTGTGTCAGTGACATTATACACACAACAGGAAGATTCCCTCTGGTCTCTGTCTGTGTCAGTGACATTATAAACACAGCAGGAAGATTCCCTCTGGTCTCTCTCTCTCTCTCTGTGTCAGTGACATTATAAACACAGCAGGAAGATTCCCTCTGGTCTCTCTCTGTGTCAGTGACATTAAAAACACAGCAGGAAGATTCCCTCTGGTCACTCTCTCTCTCTCTCTGGGTCAGTGACATTATAAACACAGCAAGAAGATTCCCTCTGGTTTCTCTCTCCCTCTCTGTGTCAGTGACTTTATAAACACAGCAGGAGGATTCCCTCTGGTCACTCTCTCTCTCTCTCTGTGTCAGTGACATGATAAACACAGGAGGAAGATTCCCTCTGATCTCTCTCTGTGTCAGTGACATTATAAACACAGCAGGAAAATTCCCTCTGGTTTCTCTCTCTCTCTCACGGTGTCAGTGAAATTACAAACACATCAGGAAGGTTCCCTCTGGTCTCTCTCTGTCAGTGACATTATAAACACAGCAGGAAGATTCCCTCTGGTCAGTCTCTCTCTGTCAGTGACATTATAAACACAGCAGGAAGATTCTCTCTGGTCTGTTTCTCTCTGTGTCAGTGACATTATAAAAACAGAAGGAAGATTCCCTCTGGTTTTTCTCTCTCGGTATCAATGAAATTATAATCGCAGCAGGATGATTCCCTCTGGTCTCTCTCTGTGTCAGTGTCAGTGACATTATAAACACAGCAGGAAGATTCCCTCTGGTTTCTCTCTCTCTCGGTGTCAGTGACATTATAAACACAGCAGGAAGATTCCCTCTGGTTTCTCTCTCTGTGTCAGTATCAGTGACATTATAAACACAGCAGGAAGATTCCCTCTGGTTTCTCTCTCTCTCGGTGTCAGTGACATTATAAATACAGCAGGAAGATTCCCTCTGGTTTCTCTCTCTGTGTCTGTGTCAGTGACATTATAAATACAGCAGGAAGATTCCCTCTGGTTTCTCTCTCTGTGTCTGTGTCAGTGACATTATAAACACAGCAGGATGATTCCCTCTGGTCTCTCTCTGTCAGTGACATTATAAACACAGCAGGAAGATTCCCTCTGGTTTCTCTCTCTCTCTCTGTCAGTGACATTATAAACACAGCAGGAAGATTCCCTCTGGTCACTCTCTCTCTCTCTCTGGGTCAGTGACATTATAAACACAGCAAGAAGATTCCCTCTGGTTTCTCTCTCCCTCTCTGTGTCAGTGACTTTATAAACACAGCAGGAGGATTCCCTCTGGTCTCTCTCTCTCTCTCTCTGTGTGTGTGTCAGTGACGTTATAAACCCAGCAGGAATATTCCGTCAGGTTCTCTGTCTCTCTCTGTATGTGTCAGTGACATTATAAACACAGCATGTAGATCCCTTCTGGTCTCTCTCTCTGTGTCTGTGACCTTATAAACACAGCAGGAAGATTCCCTCTAGTCTCTCTCTCGCTCTCTGTGTCAGTGACATTATAAACAAAGCAGGAAGATTCCCTCTGGTCTCTGTCTGTGTCAGTGACATTATACACACAGCAGGAAGATTCCCTCTGGTCTCTGTCTGTGTCAGTGACATTATAAACACAGCAGGAAGATTCCCTCTGGTCTCTCTCTCTCTCTCTGTGTCAGTGACATTATAAACACAGCAGGAAGATTCCCTCTGGTCTCTCTCTGTGTCAGTGACATTAAAAACACAGCAGGAATATTCCCTCTGGTCTCTCCCTCTCTCTGTCTGTGTCAGTGACATTATAAACACAGCAGGAAGATTCCCTCTGGTTTCGCTCTCTCTCTCGGTGTCAGGGAAATTATAAAAACAGCAGGAAGATTCCCTCTGGTCTCTGACTGTGTCAGTGACATTATAAACACAGCAGGAAGATTCCCTCTGGTCTCTCTCTCGCTCTCTGTGTCAGTGACATTATAAAAACAGCAGGAAGATTCCCTCTGGTCTCTCTCTGTGTCAGTGACATTATAAACACAGCAGGAAGATTCCCTCTGGACTCTCTCTGTGTCAGTGACATTACAACACAGGAGGAAGATTCCCTCTCGTCTCTCTCCCTCTCTGTGTCAGTGACATTACAAACACAGCAGGAAGACTCTTTCTAGTCTCTCTCTCTCTCGGTTAGTGACATTATAAACACAGTAGAAAGATTCCCTCTGGTCTCTCTCTCTCTCTGTCTGTGTCAGTGACATTATAAACACAGCAGGAAGATTCCCTCTGGTCTCTATTTCTCTCTGTCTGTGTCAGTGACATTATAAACACAGCAGGTAGATCCCTTCTGGTCACTCTCTCTGTGTCTGTGACCTTATAAACACAGGAGGAAGATTCCCTCTGGTCTCTCTCTCTCTCTCTCTCTCTCTCTCTGTCAGTGACATTATACACACAGCAGGAAGATTCCCTCTGGTCTCTCTCTCTCTCTCTCTCTCTCTCTATGTCAGTGACATTAAAAACACAGCAGGAATATTCCCTCTGGTCTCTCCCTCTCTCTGTCTGTGTCAGTGACTTTATAAACACAGCAGGAAGATTCCCTCTGGTCTCTCCCTCTCTCTGTCTGTATCAGTGACATTATAAACACAGCAGGAAGATTCCCTCTGGTCTCTCTCTCTCTCTCTCTCTCGCTCTGTGTCAGTGACATTAAAAACACAGCAGGAATATTCCCTCTGGTCTCTCCCTCTCTCTAGTCTGTGTCAGTGACATTATAAACACAGCAGGAAGATTCCCTCTGGTTTCGCTCTCTCTCTCGGTGTCAGTGACATTATACACACAGCAGGAAGATTCCCTCTGGACTCTCTCTGTGTCAGTGACATTATAAACACAGCAGGAAGATTCCCTCTGGATTCTCTCTGTTAGTGACATTATAAACACAGGAGGAAGATTCCCTCTCGTCTCTCTCCCTCTTTGTGTCAGTGACATTACAAACACAGCAGGAAGACTCTTTCTAGTCTCTCTCTCTCGGTTAGTGACATTATAAACACAGTGGGAAGATTCCCTCTGGTCTCCCTCACTCTCTGTCGGTGTCAGTGACATTATAAACACAGCAGGAAAATTCCCTCTGGTTTCTCTCTCTCTCTCACGGTGTCAGTGAAATTACAAACAATTAGCAAAATGAGTCCCTCTGGTCATCTCTCTCTCTCTCTGTGTCAGTGACATGATAAACACAGGAGGAAGATTCCCTCTTATATCTCTCTGTGTCAGTGACATAAACACCAGGAAGATTCCCTCTGGTCTCTCTCTCTCTCTGTTAGTGACATTATAAACAGAGTAGAAAGATTCCCTCTGGTCTCTCTATCTCTCTGTCTGTGTCAGTGACATTATAATCACAGCAGGAAGATTTCCTCTGGTCTCTCTCTCTCTGTTAGTGACACTATAAACAGAGTAGAAAGATTCCCTCTGGTCTCTCTCTCTCTCTCTCTGTCAGTGACATTATACACACAGCAAAATGAGTCCCTCTGGTCATCTCTCTCTCTCTCTGTGTCAGTGACATGATAAACACAGTAGGAAGATTCCCTCTGGTCTCCCTCTCTCTCTGTCGGTGTCAGTGACATTATAAACACAGCAGGAAAATTCCCTCTGGTTTCTCTCTCTCTCTCACGGTGTCAGTGAAATTACAAACTCATTCAGGAAGGTTCCCTCTGGTCTCTCTCTGTCAGTGACTTTATAAACACAGCAGGAAGATTCCCTCTGGTCTCTCCCTCTCTCTGTCTGTATCAGTGACATTATAAACACAGCAGGAAGATTCCCTCTGGTCTCTCTCTCTCTCTCTCTCTCGCTCTGTGTCAGTGACATTAAAAACACAGCAGGAATATTCCCTCTGGTCTCTCCCTCTCTCTAGTCTGTGTCAGTGACATTATAAACACAGCAGGAAGATTCCCTCTGGTTTCGCTCTCTCTCTCGGTGTCAGTGACATTATACACACAGCAGGAAGATTCCCTCTGGACTCTCTCTGTGTCAGTGACATTATAAACACAGCAGGAAGATTCCCTCTGGATTCTCTCTGTTAGTGACATTATAAACACAGGAGGAAGATTCCCTCTCGTCTCTCTCCCTCTTTGTGTCAGTGACATTACAAACACAGCAGGAAGACTCTTTCTAGTCTCTCTCTCTCGGTTAGTGACATTATAAACACAGTGGGAAGATTCCCTCTGGTCTCCCTCACTCTCTGTCGGTGTCAGTGACATTATAAACACAGCAGGAAAATTCCCTCTGGTTTCTCTCTCTCTCCCACGGTGTCAGTGAAATTACAAACAATTAGCAAAATGAGTCCCTCTGGTCATCTCTCTCTCTCTCTTTGTGTCAGTGACATGATAAACACAGGAGGAAGATTCCCTCTTATATCTCTCTGTGTCAGTGACATAAACACCAGGAAGATTCCCTCTGGTCTCTCTCTCTCTCTGTTAGTGACATTATAAACAGAGTAGAAAGATTCCCTCTGGCCTCTCTATCTCTCTGTCTGTGTCAGTGACATTATAATCACAGCAGGAAGATTTCCTCTGGTCTCTCTCTCTCTGTTAGTGACACTATAAACAGAGTAGAAAGATTCCCTCTGGTCTCTCTCTCTCTCTCTCTGTCAGTGACATTACACACACAGCAAAATGAGTCCCTCTGGTCATCTCTCTCTCTCTCTGTGTCAGTGACATGATAAACACAGTAGGAAGATTCCCTCTGGTCTCCCTCTCTCTCTGTCGGTGTCAGTGACATTATAAACACAGCAGGAAAATTCCCTCTGGTTTCTCTCTCTCTCTCACGGTGTCAGTGAAATTACAAACTCATTCAGGAAGGTTCCCTCTGGTCTCTCTCTGTCAGTGACATTATAAACACAGCAGGAAGATTCCCTCTGGTCAGTCTCTCTCTGTCAGTGACATTATAAGCACAGCAGGAAGATTCTCTCTGGTCTGTTTCTCTCTGTGTCAGTGACATTATAAAAACAGAAGGAAGATTCCCTCTGGTTTTTCTCTCTCGGTATCAATGAAATTATAATCGCAGCAGGATGATTCCCTCTGGTCTCTCTCTCTCTCTCTGTCAGTGACCTTATAAACACAGCAGGAAGATTCCCTCTGGTTTCTCTCTCTGTGTCGGTGTCAGTGACATTATAAACACAGCAGGAAGATTCCCTCTGGTTTCTCTCTCTCTCGGTGTCAGTGACATTATAAACACAGCAGGAAGATTCCCTCTGGTCTCTCTCTCTCTCTCTCTCTCTCTGTGTCAGTGACATTATAAACACAGCAGGAAGATTCCCTCTGGTCTCTGTCTCTCTCTGTCTGTGTCAGTGACATTATAAACACAGCAGGTAGATCCCTTCTGGTCTCTCTCTCTCTGTGTCAGTGACATTACAAACACAGCAGGAAAATTCCCTCTGGTTTCTCTCTCTGTGTCTGTGTCAGTGACATTATAAACACAGCAGGAAGATTCTCTCTGGTTTCTCTCTCTGTGTCTGTGGCAGTGACATTATAAACACAGCAGGAAGATTCCCTCTGGTCTCTCTCTCTCTCTCTCTCTCTCTCTGTGTCAGTGACATTATAAACACAGCAGGAAGATTCCCTCTGGTTTCTCTCTCTCTCGGTGTCAGCGAAATTATAAACACAGCAGGAAGATTCCCTCTGGTCTCTCTCTGTGTCAGTGACATTATAAACACAGCAGGAAGATTCCCTCTGGTTTCTCTCTCTCTCTTTCTCGGTGTCAGTGACATTACAAACACATCAGGAAGATTCCCTCTGGTCTCTCTCTGTCAGTGACATTATAAACACAGCAGGAAGATTCCCTCTGGTCTGTTTCTCTCTCTGTCAGTGATATTATAAAAACAGAAGGAAGATTCCCTCTGGTTTTTCTCTCTCGGTATCAATGAAATTATAATCGCAGCAGGATGATTTCCTCTGGTCTCTCTCTCTCTCTCTGTCAGTGACCTTATAAACACAGCAGGAAGATTCCCTCTGGTTTCTCTCTCTGTGTCTGTGTCAGTGACATTACAAACACAGCAGGTAGATCCCTTCTGGTTTCTCTCTGTGTGTCTGTGTCAGTGACATTATAAACACAGCAGGAAGATTCCCTCTGGTCTCTCTCTCTCTCTCTCTGTCAGTGAAATTATAAACACAGCAGGAAGATTCCCTCTGGTCTCTGTCTGTGTCAGTGACATTATAAACACAGCAGGAAGATTCCCTCTGGACTCTCTCTGTGTCTGTGACATGATAAACACAGCAGGAAGATTCCCTCTGATGTCTCTCTGTGTCAGTGACATAAACACCAGGAAGATTCCCTCTGGTCTCTCTCTCTCTGTTAGTGGCATTATAAACAGAGTAGAAAGATTCCCTCTGGTCTCTCTCTCTCTCTCTGTCAGTGACATTATACACACAGCAGGTAGATCCCTTCTGGTCACTCTCTCTGTGTCAGTGACATTATAAACACAGGAGGAAGATTCCCTCTGGACTCTCTCTCTCTCTGTGTCAGTGACATTATAACCACAGCAGGACGATTCCCTCGGGTCTCTCCCTCTCTGTCTCTCTCTGTGTCAGTGACATAAACAACAGGAATATTTCCACTGGTCTCTCTCCCTCTCTGTCTGTGTCAGTGACATTATAAACACAGCAGGAAGATTCCCTCTGGTCAGTCTCTCTCTGTCAGTGACATTATAAACACAGCAGGAAGATTCTCTCTGGTCTGTTTCTCTCTGTGTCAGTGATATTATAAAAACAGAAGGAAGATTCCCTCTGGTTTTTCTCTCTCGGTATCAATGAAATTATAATCGCAGCAGGATGATTCCCTCTGGTCTCTCTCTCTCTCTCTGTCAGTGACCTTATAAACACAGCAGGAAGATTCCCTCTGGTTTCTCTCTCTGTGTCTGTGTCAGTGACATTATAAACACAGCAGGTAGATCCCTTCTGGTTTCTCTCTGTGTGTCTGTGTCAGTGACATTATAAACACAGCAGGAAGATTCCCTCTGGACTCTCTCTGTGTCTGTGACATTATAAACACAGCAGGAAGATTCCCTCTGGTCTCTCTCTCTCTGTTAGTGACATTATAAACACAGGAGGAAGATTCCCTCTGGTCTCTCTCTCTCTCTGTCTGTGTCAGTGACATTATACACACAGCAAAAAGAGTCCCTCTGGTCATCTCTCTCTCTCTCTGTGTCAGTGACATTATAAACACAGCAGGAAAATTCCCTCTGGTTTCTCTCTCTGTGTCTGTGTCAGTGACATTATAAACACAGCAGGTAGATCCCTTCTGGTTTCTCTCTGTGTGTCTGTGACATTATAAACACAGCAGGAAGATTCCCTCTGGACTCTCTCTCTCTCTCTCTCTCTCTCTGTGTCAGTGACATTATAAACAGAGTAGAAAGATTCCCTCTGGTCTCTCTATCTCTCTGTCTGTGTCAGTGACATTATAATCACAGCAGGAAGATTTCCTCTGGTCTCTCTCTCTCTGTTAGTGACACTATAAACAGAGTAGAAAGATTCCCTCTGGTCTCTCTCTCTCTCTCTCTCTGTCAGTGACATTATACACACAGCAATATGAGTCCCTCTGGTCATCTCTCTCTCTCTCTGTGTCAGTGACATGATAAACACAGGAGGAAGATTCCCTCTGATCTCTCTCTGTGTCAGTGACATTATAAACACAGCAGGAAAATTCCCTCTGGTTTCTCTCTCTCTCTCACGGTGTCAGTGAAATTACAAACACATCAGGAAGGTTCCCTCTGGTCTCTCTCTGTCAGTGACATTATAAACACAGCAGGAAGATTCCCTCTGGTCAGTCTCTCTCTGTCAGTGACATTATAAACACAGCAGGAAGATTCTCTCTGGTCTGTTTCTCTCTGTGTCAGTGACATTATAAAAACAGAAGGAAGATTCCCTCTGGTTTTTCTCTCTCGGTATCAATGAAATTATAATCGCAGCAGGATGATTCCCTCTGGTCTCTCTCTGTGTCAGTGTCAGTGACATTATAAACACAGCAGGAAGATTCCCTCTGGTTTCTCTCTCTCTCGGTGTCAGTGACATTATAAACACAGCAGGAAGATTCCCTCTGGTTTCTCTCTCTGTGTCAGTATCAGTGACATTATAAACACAGCAGGAAGATTCCCTCTGGTTTCTCTCTCTCTCGGTGTCAGTGACATTATAAATACAGCAGGAAGATTCCCTCTGGTTTCTCTCTCTGTGTCTGTGTCAGTGACATTATAAATACAGCAGGAAGATTCCCTCTGGTCTCTCTCTGTCAGTGACATTATAAACACAGCAGGAAGATTCCCTCTGGTTTCTCTCTCTCTCTCTGTCAGTGACATTATAAACACAGCAGGAAGATTCCCTCTGGTCACTCTCTCTCTCTCTCTGGGTCAGTGACATTATAAACACAGCAAGAAGATTCCCTCTGGTTTCTCTCTCCCTCTCTGTGTCAGTGACTTTATAAACACAGCAGGAGGATTCCCTCTGGTCTCTCTCTCTCTCTGTCTGTGTGTGTGTCAGTGACGTTATAAACCCAGCAGGAATATTCCGTCAGGTTCTCTGTCTCTCTCTGTATGTGTCAGTGACATTATAAACACAGCATGTAGATCCCTTCTGGTCTCTCTCTCTGTGTCTGTGACCTTATAAACACAGCAGGAAGATTCCCTCTAGTCTCTCTCTCGCTCTCTGTGTCAGTGACATTATAAACAAAGCAGGAAGATTCCCTCTGGTCTCTGTCTGTGTCAGTGACATTATACACAAAACAGGAAGATTCCCTCTGGTCTCTGTCTGTGTCAGTGACATTATAAACACAGCAGGAAGATTCCCTCTGGTCTCTCTCTCTCTCTCTGTGTCAGTGACATTATAAACACAGCAGGAAGATTCCCTCTGGTCTCTCTCTGTGTCAGTGACATTATAAACACAGCAGGAAGATTCCCTCTGGTCTCTCTCTCTCTCTCTGTGTCAGTGACATTATAAACACAGCAGGAAGATTCCCTCTCGTCTCTCTCCCTCTCTGTGTCAGTGACATTACAAACACAGCAGGAAGACTCTTTCTAGTCTCTCTCTCTCTCGGTTAGTGACATTATAAACACAGTAGAAAGATTCCCTCTGGTCTCTCTCTCTCTCTGTCTGTGTCAGTGACATTATAAACACAGCAGGAAGATTCCCTCTGGTCTCTATTTCTCTCTGTCTGTGTCAGTGACATTATAAACACAGCAGGTAGATCCCTTCTGGTCACTCTCTCTGTGTCTGTGACCTTATAAACACAGGAGGAAGATTCCCTCTGGTCTCTCTCTCTCTCTCTCTCTCTCTCTCTCTGTCAGTGACATTATACACACAGCAGGAAGATTCCCTCTGGTCTCTCTCTCTCTCTCTCTCTCTCTCTATGTCAGTGACATTAAAAACACAGCAGGAATATTCCCTCTGGTCTCTCCCTCTCTCTGTCTGTGTCAGTGACTTTATAAACACAGCAGGAAGATTCCCTCTGGTCTCTCCCTCTCTCTGTCTGTATCAGTGACATTATAAACACAGCAGGAAGATTCCCTCTGGTCTCTCTCTCTCTCTCTCTCTCGCTCTGTGTCAGTGACATTAAAAACACAGCAGGAATATTCCCTCTGGTCTCTCCCTCTCTCTGTCTGTGTCAGTGACATTATAAACACAGCAGGAAGATTCCCTCTGGTTTCGCTCTCTCTCTCGGTGTCAGTGACATTATACACACAGCAGGAAGATTCCCTCTGGACTCTCTCTGTGTCAGTGACATTATAAACACAGCAGGAAGATTCCCTCTGGATTCTCTCTGTTAGTGACATTATAAACACAGGAGGAAGATTCCCTCTCGTCTCTCTCCCTCTTTGTGTCAGTGACATTACAAACACAGCAGGAAGACTCTTTCTAGTCTCTCTCTCTCGGTTAGTGACATTATAAACACAGTAGAAAGATTCCCTCTGGTCTCTCTCTCTCTCTGTCTGTGTCAGTGACATTATAAACACAGCAGGTAGATCCCTTCTGGTCTCTCTCTCTCTGTGTCAGTGACATTACAAACACAGCAGGAAAATTCCCTCTGGTTTCTCTCTCTGTGTCTGTGTCAGTGACATTATAAACACAGCAGGAAGATTCTCTCTGGTTTCTCTCTCTGTGTCTGTGGCAGTGACATTATAAACACAGCAAGAAGATTCCCTCTGGTCTCTCTCTCTCTCTCTCTCTCTCTCTCTGTGTCAGTGACATTATAAACACAGCAGGAAGATTCCCTCTGGTTTCTCTCTCTCTCGGTGTCAGCGAAATTATAAACACAGCAGGAAGATTCCCTCTGGTCTCTCTCTGTGTCAGTGACATTATAAACACAGCAGGAAGATTCCCTCTGGTTTCTCTCTTTCTCTTTCTCGGTGTCAGTGACATTACAAACACATCAGGAAGATTCCCTCTGGTCTCTCTCTGTCAGTGACATTATAAACACAGCAGGAAGATTCCCTCTGGTCAGTCTCTCTCTGTTAGTGACATTATAAACACAGCAGGAAGATTCTCTCTGGTCTGTTTCTCTCTCTGTCAGTGATATTATAAAAACAGAAGGAAGATTCCCTCTGGTTTTTCTCTCTCGGTATCAATGAAATTATAATCGCAGCAGGATGATTTCCTCTGGTCTCTCTCTCTCTGTCAGTGACCTTATAAACACAGCAGGAAGATTCCCTCTGGTTTCTCTCTCTGTGTCTGTGTCAGTGGCATTACAAACACAGCAGGTAGATCCCTTCTGGTTTCTCTCTGTGTGTCTGTGTCAGTGACATTATAAACACAGCAGGAAGATTCCCTCTGGTCTCTCTCTCTCTCTCTCTCTGTCAGTGAAATTATAAACACAGCAGGAAGATTCCCTCTGGTCTCTGTCTGTGTCAGTGACATTATAAACACAGCAGGAAGATTCCCTCTGGACTCTCTCTGTGTCTGTGACATTATAAACACAGCAGGAAGATTCCCTCTGGTCTCTGTCTGTGTCAGTGACATTATAAACACAGCAGGAAGATTCCCTCTGGTTTCTCTCTCTCTCTCACGGTGTCAGTGAAATTACAAACTCATTCAGGAAGGTTCCCTCTGGTCTCTCTCTGTCAGTGACATTATAAACACAGCAGGAAGATTCCCTCTGGTCAGTCTCTCTCTGTCAGTGACATTATAAGCACAGCAGGAAGATTCTCTCTGGTCTGTTTCTCTCTGTGTCAGTGACATTATAAAAACAGAAGGAAGATTCCCTCTGGTTTTTCTCTCTCGGTATCAATGAAATTATAATCGCAGCAGGATGATTCCCTCTGGTCTCTCTCTCTCTCTCTGTCAGTGACCTTATAAACACAGCAGGAAGATTCCCTCTGGTTTCTCTCTCTGTGTCGGTGTCAGTGACATTATAAACACAGCAGGAAGATTCCCTCTGGTTTCTCTCTCTCTCGGTGTCAGTGACATTATAAACACAGCAGGAAGATTCCCTCTGGTCTCTCTCTCTCTCTCTCTCTCTCTGTGTCAGTGACATTATAAACACAGCAGGAAGATTCCCTCTGGTCTCTGTCTCTCTCTGTCTGTGTCAGTGACATTATAAACACAGCAGGTAGATCCCTTCTGGTCTCTCTCTCTCTGTGTCAGTGACATTACAAACACAGCAGGAAAATTCCCTCTGGTTTCTCTCTCTGTGTCTGTGTCAGTGACATTATAAACACAGCAGGAAGATTCTCTCTGGTTTCTCTCTCTGTGTCTGTGGCAGTGACATTATAAACACAGCAGGAAGATTCCCTCTGGTCTCTCTCTCTCTCTCTCTCTCTCTCTGTGTCAGTGACATTATAAACACAGCAGGAAGATTCCCTCTGGTTTCTCTCTCTCTCGGTGTCAGCGGAATTATAAACACAGCAGGAAGATTCCCTCTGGTCTCTCTCTGTGTCAGTGACATTATAAACACAGCAGGAAGATGCCCTCTGGTTTCTCTCTCTCTCTTTCTCGGTGTCAGTGACATTACAAACACATCAGGAAGATTCCCTCTGGTCTCTCTCTGTCAGTGACATTATAAACACAGCAGGAAGATTCCCTCTGGTCAGTCTCTCTCTGTTAGTGACATTATAAACACAGCAGGAAGATTCTCTCTGGTCTGTTTCTCTCTCTGTCAGTGATATTATAAAAACAGAAGGAAGATTCCCTCTGGTTTTTCTCTCTCGGTATCAATGAAATTATAATCGCAGCAGGATGATTTCCTCTGGTCTCTCTCTCTCTCTCTGTCAGTGACATTATAAACACAGCAGGAAGATTCCCTCTGGTTTCTCTCTCTGTGTCTGTGTCAGTGACATTACAAACACAGCAGGTAGATCCCTTCTGGTTTCTCTCTGTGTGTCTGTGTCAGTGACATTATAAACACAGCAGGAAGATTCCCTCTGGTCTCTCTCTCTCTCTCTCTGTCAGTGAAATTATAAGCACAGCAGGAAGATTCCCTCTGGTCTCTGTCTGTGTCAGTGACATTATAAACACAGCAGGAAGATTCCCTCTGGATTCTCTCTGTGTCTGTGACATTATAAACACAGCAGGAAGATTCCCTCTGGTCTCTGTCTGTGTCAGTGACATTATAAACACAGCAGGAAGATTCCCTCTGGACTCTGTCTGTGTCAGTGACATGATAAACACAGGAGGAAGATTCCCTCTGATGTCTCTCTGTGTCAGTGACATAAACACCAGGAAGATTCCCTCTGGTCTCTCTCTCTCTGTTAGTGGCATTATAAACAGAGTAGAAAGATTCCCTCTGGTCTCTCTCTCTCTCTCTGTCAGTGACATTATACACACAGCAGGTAGATCCCTTCTGGTCACTCTCTCTGTGTCAGTGACATTATAAACACAGGAGGAAGATTCCCTCTGGACTCTCTCTCTCTCTGTGTCAGTGACATTATAACCACAGCAGGACGATTCCCTCGGGTCTCTGTCTGTGTCAGTGACATTATAACCACAGCAGGACGATTCCCTCGGGTCTCTCCCTCTCTGTCTCTCTCTGTGTCAGTGACATAAACAACAGGAATATTTCCACTGGTCTCTCTCCCTCTCTGTCTGT
This sequence comes from Chiloscyllium punctatum, assembly GCF_047496795.1. Classification (NCBI taxonomy): domain Eukaryota; kingdom Metazoa; phylum Chordata; class Chondrichthyes; order Orectolobiformes; family Hemiscylliidae; genus Chiloscyllium; species Chiloscyllium punctatum. Next base: position 5,475,315 of record NC_092768.1, on the reverse strand, counting down.
GTCAGTGACATTATAAACACAGCAGGAAGATTCCCTCTGGTCAGTCTCTCTCTGTCAGTGACATTATAAACACAGCAGGAAGATTCTCTCTGGTCTGTTTCTCTCTGTGTCAGTGATATTATAAAAACAGAAGGAAGATTCCCTCTGGTTTTTCTCTCTCGGTATCAATGAAATTATAATCGCAGCAGGATGATTCCCTCTGGTCTCTCTCTCTCTCTCTGTCAGTGACCTTATAAACACAGCAGGAAGATTCCCTCTGGTTTCTCTCTCTGTGTCTGTGTCAGTGACATTATAAACACAGCAGGTAGATCCCTTCTGGTTTCTCTCTGTGTCTGTGTCAGTGACATTATAAACACAGCAGGAAGATTCCCTCTGGACTCTCTCTGTGTCTGTGACATTATAAACACAGCAGGAAGATTCCCTCTGGTCAGTCTCTCTCTGTCAGTGACATTATAAGCACAGCAGGAAGATTCTCTCTGGTCTGTTTCTCTCTGTGTCAGTGATATTATAAAAACAGAAGGAAGATTCCCTCTGGTTTTTCTCTCTCGGTATCAATGAAATTATAATCGCAGCAGGATGATTCCCTCTGGTCTCTCTCTCTCTCTCTGTCAGTGACCTTATAAACACAGCAGGAAGATTCCCTCTGGTTTCTCTCTCTGTGTCTGTGTCAGTGACATTATAAACACAGCAGGTAGATCCCTTCTGGTTTCTCTCTGTGTCTGTGTCAGTGACATTATAAACACAGCAGGAAGATTCCCTCTGGACTCTCTCTGTGTCTGTGACATTATAAACACAGCAGGAAGATTCCCTCTGGTCAGTCTCTCTCTGTCAGTGACATTATAAACACAGCAGGAAGATTCTCTCTGGTCTGTTTCTCTCTGTGTCAGTGATATTATAAAAACAGAAGGAAGATTCCCTCTGGTTTTTCTCTCTCGGTATCAATGAAATTATAATCGCAGCAGGATGATTCCCTCTGGTCTCTCTCTCTCTCTGTCAGTGACCTTATAAACACAGCAGGAAGATTCCCTCTGGTTTCTCTCTCTGTGTCTGTGTCAGTGACATTATAAACACAGCAGGTAGATCCCTTCTGGTTTCTCTCTGTGTGTCTGTGTCAGTGACATTATAAACACAGCAGGAAGATTCCCTCTGGACTCTCTGTGTCTGTGACATTATAAACACAGCAGGAAGATTCCCTCTGGTCTCTCTCTCTCTGTTAGTGACATTATAAACACAGGAGGAAGATTCCCTCTGGTCTCTCTCTCTCTCTGTCTGTGTCAGTGACATTAAACACACAGCAAAAAGAGTCCCTCTGGTCATCTCTCTCTCTCTCTGTGTCAGTGACATTATAAACACAGCAGGAAAATTCCCTCTGGTTTCTCTCTCTGTGTCTGTGTCAGTGACATTATAAACACAGCAGGTAGATCCCTTCTGGTTTCTCTCTGTGTGTCTGTGTCAGTGACATTATAAACACAGCAGGAAGATTCCCTCTGGACTCTCTCTGTGTCTGTGACATTATAAACACAGCAGGAAGATTCCCTCTGGTCTCTCTCTCTCTGTTAGTGACATTATAAACACAGGAGGAAGATTCCCTCTGGTCTCTCTCTCTCTCTGTCTGTGTCAGTGACATTATACACACAGCAAAAAGAGTCCCTCTGGTCATCTCTCTCTCTCTCTGTGTCAGTGACATTATAAACACAGCAGGAAAATTCCCTCTGGTCTCTGTCTCTCTGTCAGTGACATTATACACACAGCAAAATGAGTCCCTCTGGTCATCTCTCTCTCTCTCTGTGTCAGTGACATGATAAACACAGGAGGAAGATTCCGTCTGGTCTCCCTCTCTCTCTGTCTGTCAGTGACATTATAAACACAGCAGGAAAATTCCCTCTGGTTTCTCTCTCTCTCTCACGGTGTCAGTGAAATTACAAACACATCAAGTAGGTTCCCTCTGGTCTCTCTCTGTCAGTGACATTATAAACACAGTAGGAATATTCCCTCTGGTCTCTCTCCCTCTCTGTCTGTGTCAGTGATATTATAAACACAGCAAAAAGATTTCCTCTGGTCTCTCTCTCTCTGTTAGTGACATTATAAACAGAGTAGAAAGATTCCCTCTGGTCTCTCTATCTCTCTGTCTGTGTCAGTGACATTATAAAAACAGAAGGAACATTCCCTCTGGTTTTTCTCTCTCGGTATCAAAGAAATTATAATCGCAGCAGGAAGATTCCCTCTGGTTTCTCTCTCTGTGTCTGTGTCAGTGACATTATAAACACAGCAGGAAGATTCCCTCTGGTTTCTCTCTCTCTCGGTGTCAGTGATATTATAAACACAGTAGGAAGATTCCCTCAGGTCTCTCTCTCTCTCGGTCAGTGACATTATAAACACAGCAGGAAGATTCCCTCTGGTCTCTCTCTCTCTCTCTCTCTGCGTCAGTGATATAAACAGCAAGAATATTCCCGTTGGTCACTGTCTCTTTGTGTCAGTAACACTATAAACACAGCAGGAAGATTCCCTCGGGTGTCTCTCTGTCTCTGTGTCAGTGACCTGATAAACACAGCAGGAAGATTCCTTCTGGTCTCTCTCTCTCTCTCTCTCTGCGTCAATGACATTACAAACACTGAAGGAAGATTCCCTCTGGTCACTCTCTCTCTCGCTCTCTGTGTCAGTGACATTATGAATACAGTAGGAAGATTTCGTCTGCTCTCTCTCTCTGTATCAGTGACATTACCAACACAGAAGGAAGATTCCCTCTGATCTCTCTCTGTGTCAGTGACATTATGATTACAGTAGGAAGATTTCTTCCGGTCTCTCCCTCTGTATCAGTGACATTATAAACACAGCAGGAAGATTCCCTCTGGTCTCTCTCTCTCTCTGTGTCAGTGACATTACAAACACTGAAAGAAGATTCCCTCTGGTCACTCTCTCTCTCGCTCTCTGTATCAGTGACATTATAAATACAGCAGGAAGATTCCCTCTGGACTCTCTCTGCCTCTCTGTCAGTGACATTATAAACACAGGAGGAAAATTCCCTCTGGTCTCTCTCTCTCTCTCTGTCAGTGACATTATAAACACAGCAGAAAGATTCCCTCTGGTCTATCCCTGTGTCAGTGACATTATAAACACAGGAGGAAGATTCCCTCTGGTCTCTCTCTCTCTCCCTCTGCGTCAGTGATGTAAACAGCAGGAATATTCCCGCTGGTCACTCTCTCTTTGTGTCAGTAACACTATAAACACAGCAGGAAGATTCCCTCGGGTCTCTCTCTCTCTCTCTCTCTCTCTCTGTGTCAGTGACAATCCAAACACAGAAGGAAGATTCCCTCTGATCTCTCGCTGTGTCAGTGACATTATGAATACAATAGGAAGATTTCTTCTGGTCTCTCTCTCTTTCTGTCTGAGTTACTGACATTATAAACACAGCAGGAAGATTCGCTCCGGTCTCTCTCTCTCTCTCTCTCCCTCTGTGTCAGTGATATAAACAGCAGGAATATTCCCGCTGGTCACTCTCTCTTTGTGTCAGTAACACTATAAACACAGCAGGAAGATTCCCTCTGGACTCTCCCTCTCTGTCAGTGACATTATAAACACAGCAGGAAGATTCCCTCTGGTCTCTCTCTCTCTCTGTATCAGTGACATTATAAACACAGGAGGAAGATTCCCTCTGGACTCTCTCTCTGTATCAGTGACATTATAAACACAGCAGGAAGATTCCCTCTGGTCTCTCTCTGTGTCAGTGACATTATAAACACAGCAGGAAGATTCCCTCCGGTCTCACTCACTCTCTGTGTCAGTGACATTATAAACACAGCAGGAAGATTCCCTCTGGTCTCACTCTCTCTCTCTCTCTGTGTCAGTGACATTATAAACACAGCAGGAAGATTCCCTCTGGTCTCTCTCTCTGTCAGTGACATTATAAATACAGCAGGAAGATTCCCTCTGGTCTCTCTCTCTCTCTCTCTGTGTCAGTGACATTATGAACACAGCAGGAAGATTCCCTCTGGTCTCTCCCTCTCTCTGTCTGTATCAGTGACATTATAAACACAGCAGGAAGATTCCCTCTGGTTTCGCTCTCTCTCTCGGTGTCAGTGAAATTATAAACACAGCAGGAAGATTCCCTCTGGTCTCTGTCTGTGTCAGTGACATTATAAACACAGCAGGAAGATTCCCTCTGGTCTCTCTCTCTCTGTTAGTGACATTATAAACACAGGAGGAAGATTCCCTCTCGTCTCTCTCCCTCTCTGTGTCAGTGACATTACAAACACAGCAGGAAGACTCTTTCTAGTCTCTCTCTCTCTCGGTTAGTGACATTATAAACACAGTAGAAAGATTCCCTCTGGTCTCTCTCTCTCTCTGTCTGTGTCAGTGACATTATAATCACAGCAGGAAGATTCTCTCTGGTCTCTATTTCTCTCTGTCTGTGTCAGTGACATTATAAACACAGCAGGTAGATCCCTTCTGGTCACTCTCTCTGTGTCTGTGACCTTATAAACACAGCAGGAAGATTCCCTCTGATCTCTCTCTCTCTCTCTCTGTCAGTGACATTATACACACAGCAAAAAGAGTCCCTCTGGTCATCTCTCTCTCTCTCTGTGTCAGGGACATTATAAACCCAGCAGGAATATTCCCTCAGGTCACTCTCTCCCTCTCTGTGTCAGTGACGTTATAAACACAGCAGGGAAATTCCCTCTGGTCTCTCTCTCTCTCTCTCTGTCAGTGACATTATACACACAGCAAAATGAGTCCCTCTGGTCATCTCTCTCTCTCTTTGTGTCAGTGACATGATAAACACAGGAGGAAGATTCCCTCTGATCTCTCTCTGTGTCAGTGACATTATAAACACAGTAGGAAGATTCCCTCTGGTCTCTCTCTCTCTCTCTCTCTGTCTGTGTCAGTGACATTATAAACACAGCAGGAAAATTCCCTCTGGTTTCTCTCTCTCTCTCTCTCTCTCTCGGTGTCAGTGAAATTACAAACACATCAGGAAGATTCCCTCTGGTCTCTCTCTGTCAGTGACATTATAAACACAGTAGGAAGATTCCCTCTGGACTCTCTCTCTCTCTGTGTCAGTGACATTACAAACACAGCAGGAAAATTCCCTCTGGTTTCTCTCTCTGTGTCTGTGTCAGTGACATTATAAACACAGCAGGAAGATTCCCTCTGGTTTCTCTCTCTGTGCCTGTGGCAGTGACATTATAAACACAGCAGGAAGATTCCCTCTGGTCTCTCTCTCTCTCTCTGTGTCAGTGACATTATAAACACAGCAGGAAGATTCCCTCTGATTTCTCTCTCTCTCTTTCTCGGTGTCAGTGACATTACAAACACATCAGGAAGATTCCCTCTGGTCTCTCTCTGTCAGTGACATTATAAACACAGCAGGACGATTCCCTCTGGTCTCTCTCTGTCAGTGACATTATAAACACAGTAGGAAGATTCCTTCTGGACTCTCTCTCTCTCTGTGTCAGTGACATTATAAACACAGCAGGACGATTCCCTCTGGTCTCTTTCTCTCTCTCTGTAAGTGACACTATAAACAGAGTAGAAAGATTCCCTCTGGTCTCTCTATGTTAGTGACATTATAAACACAGCAGGAAGATTCCCTCTGGTTTCTCTCTCTGTGTCTGTGTCAGTGACATTATAAACACAGCAGGAAGATTCCCTCTGGTCTCTGTCTCTCTCTCTCAGTGTCAGTGAAATTATAAACACAGCAGGAAGATTCCCTCTGGACTCTCTCTGTGTCAGTGACATTATAAACACAGCAGGAAGATTCCCTCTGGATTCTCTCTGTTAGTGACATTATAAACACAGGAGGAAGATTCCCTCTCGTCTCTCTCCCTCTTTGTGTCAGTGACATTACAAACACAGCAGGAAGACTCTTTCTAGTCTCTCTCTCTCGGTTAGTGACATTATAAACACAGTAGGAAGATTCCCTCTGGTCTCCCTCTATCTCTCACGGTGTCAGTGAAATTACAAACAATTAGCAAAATGAATCCCTCTGGTCATCTCTCTCTCTCTCTGTGTCAGTGACATGATAAACACAGGAGGAAGATTCCCTCTGATGTCTCTCTGTGTCAGTGACATAAACACCAGGAAGATTCCCTCTGGTCTCTCTCTCTCTGTTAGTGACATTATAAACAGAGTAGAAAGATTCCCTCTGGTCTCTCTCTCTCTCTCTGTCAGTGACATTATACACACAGCAGGTAGATCCCTTCTGGTCACTCTCTCTGTGTCAGTGACATTATAAACACAGGAGGAAGATTCCCTCTGGACTCTCTCTCTCTCTCTGTGTCAGTGACATTATAACCACAGCAGGACGATTCCCTCGGGTCTCTCCCTCTCTGTCTCTCTCTGTGTCAGTGACATAAACAACAGGAATATTTCCACTGGTCTCTCTCCCTCTCTGTCTGTGTCAGTGACATTATAAACACAGCAGGAAGATTCCCTCTGGTCAGTCTCTCTCTGTCAGTGACATTATAAACACAGCAGGAAGATTCTCTCTGGTCTGTTTCTCTCTGTGTCAGTGATATTATAAAAACAGAAGGAAGATTCCCTCTGGTTTTTCTCTCTCGGTATCAATGAAATTATAATCGCAGCAGGATGATTCCCTCTGGTCTCTCTCTCTCTCTCTGTCAGTGACCTTATAAACACAGCAGGAAGATTCCCTCTGGTTTCTCTCTCTGTGTCTGTGTCAGTGACATTATAAACACAGCAGGTAGATCCCTTCTGGTTTCTCTCTGTGTGTCTGTGTCAGTGAAATTATAAACACAGCAGGAAGATTCCCTCTGGTCTCTGTCTGTGTCAGTGACATTATAAACACAGCAGGAAGATTCCCTCTGGACTCTCTCTGTGTCTGTGACATTATAAACACAGCAGGAAGATTCCCTCTGGTCTCTCTCTCTCTGTTAGTGACATTATAAACACAGGAGGAAGATTCCCTCTGGTCTCTCTCTCTCTCTGTCTGTGTCAGTGACATTATACACACAGCAAAAAGAGTCCCTCTGGTCATCTCTCTCTCTCTCTCTGTCAGTGACATGATAAACACAGGAGGAAGATTCCCTCTGATCTCTCTCTGTGTCAGTGACATTATAAACACAGTAGGAAGATTCCGTCTGGTCTCCCTCTCTCTCTGTCTGTCAGTGACATTATAAACACAGCAGGAAAATTCCCTCTCGTTTCTCTCTCTCTCTCACGGTGTCAGTGAAATTACAAACACATCAGGTAGGTTCCCTCTGGTCTCTCTCTGTCAGTGACATTATAAACACAGTAGGAATATTCCCTCTGGTCTCTCTCCCTCTCTGTCTGTGTCAGTGATATTATAAACACAGCAAAAAGATTTCCTCTGGTCTCTCTCTCTCTGTTAGTGACATTATAAACCGAGTAGAAAGATTCCCTCTGGTCTCTCTATCTCTCTGTCTGTGTCAGTGACATTATAAAAACAGAAGGAACATTCCCTCTGGTTTTTCTCTCTCGGTATCAAAGAAATTATAATCGCAGCAGGAAGATTCCCTCTGGTTTCTCTCTCTGTGTCTGTGTCAGTGACATTATAAACACAGCAGGAAGATTCCCTCTGGTTTCTCTCTCTCTCGGTGTCAGTGATATTATAAACACAGTAGGAAGATTCCCTCAGGTCTCTCTCTCTCTCGGTCAGTGACATTATAAACACAGCAGGAAGATTCCCTCTGGTCTCTCTCTCTCTCTCTCTCTGCGTCAATGATATAAACAGCAAGAATATTCCCGTTGGTCACTGTCTCTTTGTGTCAGTAACACTATAAACACAGCAGGAAGATTCCCTCGGGTGTCTCTCTGTCTCTGTGTCAGTGACCTGATAAACACAGCAGGAAGATTCCTTCTGGTCTCTCTCTCTCTCTCTCTCTGCGTCAATGACATTACAAACACTGAAGGAAGATTCCCTCTGGTCACTCTCTCTCTCGCTCTCTGTGTCAGTGACATTATGAATACAGTAGGAAGATTTCGTCTGCTCTCTCTCTCTGTATCAGTGACATTACCAACACAGAAGGAAGATTCCCTCTGATCTCTCTCTGTGTCAGTGACATTATGATTACAGTAGGAAGATTTCTTCCGGTCTCTCCCTCTGTATCAGTGACATTATAAACACAGCAGGAAGATTCCCTCTGGTCTCTCTCTCTCTCTGTGTCAGTGACATTACAAACACTGAAAGAAGATTCCCTCTGGTCACTCTCTCTCTCGCTCTCTGTATCAGTGACATTATAAATACAGCAGGAAGATTCCCTCTGGACTCTCTCTGCCTCTCTGTCAGTGACATTATAAACACAGGAGGAAAATTCCCTCTGGTCTCTCTCTCTGTCTGTGTCAGTGACATTATAAACAAAGCAGGAAGATTCCCTCTGGTCTATCCCTCTCTGTATCAGTGACATTATAAACACAGCAGGAAGATTCCCTCTGGACTCTCTCTCTCTGTCAGTGACATTATAAACACAGCAGAAAGATTCCCTCTGGTCTATCCCTGTGTCAGTGACATTATAAACACAGCAGGAAGATTCCCTCTGGTCTATCCCTGTGTCAGTGACATTATAAACACAGGAGGAAGATTCCCTCTGGTCTCTCTCTCTCTCTCTCTGTGTCAGTGACATTATAAACACAGGAGGAAGATTCCCTCTGGTCTCTCTCTCTCTCCCTCTGCGTCAGTGATGTAAACAGCAGGAATATTCCCGCTGGTCACTCTCTCTTTGTGTCAGTAACACTATAAACACAGCAGGAAGATTCCCTCGGGTCTCTCTCTCTCTCTCTCTCTGTGTCAGTGACATAAACAACAGGAATATTTCCACTGGTCTCTCTCCCTCTCTGTCTGTGTCAGTGACATTATAAACACAGCAGGAAAATTCCCTCTGGTCTCTGTCTCTCTGTCAGTGACATTATACACACAGCAAAATGAGTCCCTCTGGTCATCTCTCTCTCTCTCTGTGTCAGTGACATGATAAACACAGGAGGAAGATTCCGTCTGGTCTCCCTCTCTCTCTGTCTGTCAGTGACATTATAAACACAGCAGGAAAATTCCCTCTGGTTTCTCTCTCTCTCTCACGGTGTCAGTGAAATTACAAACACATCAAGTAGGTTCCCTCTGGTCTCTCTCTGTCAGTGACATTATAAACACAGTAGGAATATTCCCTCTGGTCTCTCTCCCTCTCTGTCTGTGTCAGTGATATTATAAACACAGCAAAAAGATTTCCTCTGGTCTCTCTCTCTCTGTTAGTGACATTATAAACAGAGTAGAAAGATTCCCTCTGGTCTCTCTATCTCTCTGTCTGTGTCAGTGACATTATAAAAACAGAAGGAACATTCCCTCTGGTTTTTCTCTCTCGGTATCAAAGAAATTATAATCGCAGCAGGAAGATTCCCTCTGGTTTCTCTCTCTGTGTCTGTGTCAGTGACATTATAAACACAGCAGGAAGATTCCCTCTGGTTTCTCTCTCTCTCGGTGTCAGTGATATTATAAACACAGTAGGAAGATTCCCTCAGGTCTCTCTCTCTCTCGGTCAGTGACATTATAAACACAGCAGGAAGATTCCCTCTGGTCTCTCTCTCTCTCTCTCTCTGCGTCAGTGATATAAACAGCAAGAATATTCCCGTTGGTCACTGTCTCTTTGTGTCAGTAACACTATAAACACAGCAGGAAGATTCCCTCGGGTGTCTCTCTGTCTCTGTGTCAGTGACCTGATAAACACAGCAGGAAGATTCCTTCTGGTCTCTCTCTCTCTCTCTCTCTGCGTCAATGACATTACAAACACTGAAGGAAGATTCCCTCTGGTCACTCTCTCTCTCGCTCTCTGTGTCAGTGACATTATGAATACAGTAGGAAGATTTCGTCTGCTCTCTCTCTCTGTATCAGTGACATTACCAACACAGAAGGAAGATTCCCTCTGATCTCTCTCTGTGTCAGTGACATTATGATTACAGTAGGAAGATTTCTTCCGGTCTCTCCCTCTGTATCAGTGACATTATAAACACAGCAGGAAGATTCCCTCTGGTCTCTCTCTCTCTCTGTGTCAGTGACATTACAAACACTGAAAGAAGATTCCCTCTGGTCACTCTCTCTCTCGCTCTCTGTATCAGTGACATTATAAATACAGCAGGAAGATTCCCTCTGGACTCTCTCTGCCTCTCTGTCAGTGACATTATAAACACAGGAGGAAAATTCCCTCTGGTCTCTCTCTCTCTCTCTGTCAGTGACATTATAAACACAGCAGAAAGATTCCCTCTGGTCTATCCCTGTGTCAGTGACATTATAAACACAGGAGGAAGATTCCCTCTGGTCTCTCTCTCTCTCCCTCTGCGTCAGTGATGTAAACAGCAGGAATATTCCCGCTGGTCACTCTCTCTTTGTGTCAGTAACACTATAAACACAGCAGGAAGATTCCCTCGGGTCTCTCTCTCTCTCTCTCTCTCTCTCTGTGTCAGTGACAATCCAAACACAGAAGGAAGATTCCCTCTGATCTCTCGCTGTGTCAGTGACATTATGAATACAATAGGAAGATTTCTTCTGGTCTCTCTCTCTTTCTGTCTGAGTTACTGACATTATAAACACAGCAGGAAGATTCGCTCCGGTCTCTCTCTCTCTCTCTCTCCCTCTGTGTCAGTGATATAAACAGCAGGAATATTCCCGCTGGTCACTCTCTCTTTGTGTCAGTAACACTATAAACACAGCAGGAAGATTCCCTCTGGACTCTCCCTCTCTGTCAGTGACATTATAAACACAGCAGGAAGATTCCCTCTGGTCTCTCTCTCTCTCTGTATCAGTGACATTATAAACACAGGAGGAAGATTCCCTCTGGACTCTCTCTCTGTATCAGTGACATTATAAACACAGCAGGAAGATTCCCTCTGGTCTCTCTCTGTGTCAGTGACATTATAAACACAGCAGGAAGATTCCCTCCGGTCTCACTCACTCTCTGTGTCAGTGACATTATAAACACAGCAGGAAGATTCCCTCTGGTCTCACTCTCTCTCTCTCTCTGTGTCAGTGACATTATAAACACAGCAGGAAGATTCCCTCTGGTCTCTCTCTCTGTCAGTGACATTATAAATACAGCAGGAAGATTCCCTCTGGTCTCTCTCTCTCTCTCTCTGTGTCAGTGACATTATGAACACAGCAGGAAGATTCCCTCTGGTCTCTCCCTCTCTCTGTCTGTATCAGTGACATTATAAACACAGCAGGAAGATTCCCTCTGGTTTCGCTCTCTCTCTCGGTGTCAGTGAAATTATAAACACAGCAGGAAGATTCCCTCTGGTCTCTGTCTGTGTCAGTGACATTATAAACACAGCAGGAAGATTCCCTCTGGTCTCTCTCTCTCTGTTAGTGACATTATAAACACAGGAGGAAGATTCCCTCTCGTCTCTCTCCCTCTCTGTGTCAGTGACATTACAAACACAGCAGGAAGACTCTTTCTAGTCTCTCTCTCTCTCGGTTAGTGACATTATAAACACAGTAGAAAGATTCCCTCTGGTCTCTCTCTCTCTCTGTCTGTGTCAGTGACATTATAATCACAGCAGGAAGATTCTCTCTGGTCTCTATTTCTCTCTGTCTGTGTCAGTGACATTATAAACACAGCAGGTAGATCCCTTCTGGTCACTCTCTCTGTGTCTGTGACCTTATAAACACAGCAGGAAGATTCCCTCTGATCTCTCTCTCTCTCTCTCTGTCAGTGACATTATACACACAGCAAAAAGAGTCCCTCTGGTCATCTCTCTCTCTCTCTGTGTCAGGGACATTATAAACCCAGCAGGAATATTCCCTCAGGTCACTCTCTCCCTCTCTGTGTCAGTGACGTTATAAACACAGCAGGGAAATTCCCTCTGGTCTCTCTCTCTCTCTCTCTGTCAGTGACATTATACACACAGCAAAATGAGTCCCTCTGGTCATCTCTCTCTCTCTTTGTGTCAGTGACATGATAAACACAGGAGGAAGATTCCCTCTGATCTCTCTCTGTGTCAGTGACATTATAAACACAGTAGGAAGATTCCCTCTGGTCTCTCTCTCTCTCTCTCTCTGTCTGTGTCAGTGACATTATAAACACAGCAGGAAAATTCCCTCTGGTTTCTCTCTCTCTCTCTCTCTCTCTCGGTGTCAGTGAAATTACAAACACATCAGGAAGATTCCCTCTGGTCTCTCTCTGTCAGTGACATTATAAACACAGTAGGAAGATTCCCTCTGGACTCTCTCTCTCTCTGTGTCAGTGACATTACAAACACAGCAGGAAAATTCCCTCTGGTTTCTCTCTCTGTGTCTGTGTCAGTGACATTATAAACACAGCAGGAAGATTCCCTCTGGTTTCTCTCTCTGTGCCTGTGGCAGTGACATTATAAACACAGCAGGAAGATTCCCTCTGGTCTCTCTCTCTCTCTCTGTGTCAGTGACATTATAAACACAGCAGGAAGATTCCCTCTGATTTCTCTCTCTCTCTTTCTCGGTGTCAGTGACATTACAAACACATCAGGAAGATTCCCTCTGGTCTCTCTCTGTCAGTGACATTATAAACACAGCAGGACGATTCCCTCTGGTCTCTCTCTGTCAGTGACATTATAAACACAGTAGGAAGATTCCTTCTGGACTCTCTCTCTCTCTGTGTCAGTGACATTATAAACACAGCAGGACGATTCCCTCTGGTCTCTTTCTCTCTCTCTGTAAGTGACACTATAAACAGAGTAGAAAGATTCCCTCTGGTCTCTCTATGTTAGTGACATTATAAACACAGCAGGAAGATTCCCTCTGGTTTCTCTCTCTGTGTCTGTGTCAGTGACATTATAAACACAGCAGGAAGATTCCCTCTGGTCTCTGTCTCTCTCTCTCAGTGTCAGTGAAATTATAAACACAGCAGGAAGATTCCCTCTGGACTCTCTCTGTGTCAGTGACATTATAAACACAGCAGGAAGATTCCCTCTGGATTCTCTCTGTTAGTGACATTATAAACACAGGAGGAAGATTCCCTCTCGTCTCTCTCCCTCTTTGTGTCAGTGACATTACAAACACAGCAGGAAGACTCTTTCTAGTCTCTCTCTCTCGGTTAGTGACATTATAAACACAGTAGGAAGATTCCCTCTGGTCTCCCTCTATCTCTCACGGTGTCAGTGAAATTACAAACAATTAGCAAAATGAATCCCTCTGGTCATCTCTCTCTCTCTCTGTGTCAGTGACATGATAAACACAGGAGGAAGATTCCCTCTGATGTCTCTCTGTGTCAGTGACATAAACACCAGGAAGATTCCCTCTGGTCTCTCTCTCTCTGTTAGTGACATTATAAACAGAGTAGAAAGATTCCCTCTGGTCTCTCTCTCTCTCTCTGTCAGTGACATTATACACACAGCAGGTAGATCCCTTCTGGTCACTCTCTCTGTGTCAGTGACATTATAAACACAGGAGGAAGATTCCCTCTGGACTCTCTCTCTCTCTCTGTGTCAGTGACATTATAACCACAGCAGGACGATTCCCTCGGGTCTCTCCCTCTCTGTCTCTCTCTGTGTCAGTGACATAAACAACAGGAATATTTCCACTGGTCTCTCTCCCTCTCTGTCTGTGTCAGTGACATTATAAACACAGCAGGAAGATTCCCTCTGGTCAGTCTCTCTCTGTCAGTGACATTATAAACACAGCAGGAAGATTCTCTCTGGTCTGTTTCTCTCTGTGTCAGTGATATTATAAAAACAGAAGGAAGATTCCCTCTGGTTTTTCTCTCTCGGTATCAATGAAATTATAATCGCAGCAGGATGATTCCCTCTGGTCTCTCTCTCTCTCTCTGTCAGTGACCTTATAAACACAGCAGGAAGATTCCCTCTGGTTTCTCTCTCTGTGTCTGTGTCAGTGACATTATAAACACAGCAGGTAGATCCCTTCTGGTTTCTCTCTGTGTGTCTGTGTCAGTGAAATTATAAACACAGCAGGAAGATTCCCTCTGGTCTCTGTCTGTGTCAGTGACATTATAAACACAGCAGGAAGATTCCCTCTGGACTCTCTCTGTGTCTGTGACATTATAAACACAGCAGGAAGATTCCCTCTGGTCTCTCTCTCTCTGTTAGTGACATTATAAACACAGGAGGAAGATTCCCTCTGGTCTCTCTCTCTCTCTGTCTGTGTCAGTGACATTATACACACAGCAAAAAGAGTCCCTCTGGTCATCTCTCTCTCTCTCTCTGTCAGTGACATGATAAACACAGGAGGAAGATTCCCTCTGATCTCTCTCTGTGTCAGTGACATTATAAACACAGTAGGAAGATTCCGTCTGGTCTCCCTCTCTCTCTGTCTGTCAGTGACATTATAAACACAGCAGGAAAATTCCCTCTCGTTTCTCTCTCTCTCTCACGGTGTCAGTGAAATTACAAACACATCAGGTAGGTTCCCTCTGGTCTCTCTCTGTCAGTGACATTATAAACACAGTAGGAATATTCCCTCTGGTCTCTCTCCCTCTCTGTCTGTGTCAGTGATATTATAAACACAGCAAAAAGATTTCCTCTGGTCTCTCTCTCTCTGTTAGTGACATTATAAACCGAGTAGAAAGATTCCCTCTGGTCTCTCTATCTCTCTGTCTGTGTCAGTGACATTATAAAAACAGAAGGAACATTCCCTCTGGTTTTTCTCTCTCGGTATCAAAGAAATTATAATCGCAGCAGGAAGATTCCCTCTGGTTTCTCTCTCTGTGTCTGTGTCAGTGACATTATAAACACAGCAGGAAGATTCCCTCTGGTTTCTCTCTCTCTCGGTGTCAGTGATATTATAAACACAGTAGGAAGATTCCCTCAGGTCTCTCTCTCTCTCGGTCAGTGACATTATAAACACAGCAGGAAGATTCCCTCTGGTCTCTCTCTCTCTCTCTCTCTGCGTCAATGATATAAACAGCAAGAATATTCCCGTTGGTCACTGTCTCTTTGTGTCAGTAACACTATAAACACAGCAGGAAGATTCCCTCGGGTGTCTCTCTGTCTCTGTGTCAGTGACCTGATAAACACAGCAGGAAGATTCCTTCTGGTCTCTCTCTCTCTCTCTCTCTGCGTCAATGACATTACAAACACTGAAGGAAGATTCCCTCTGGTCACTCTCTCTCTCGCTCTCTGTGTCAGTGACATTATGAATACAGTAGGAAGATTTCGTCTGCTCTCTCTCTCTGTATCAGTGACATTACCAACACAGAAGGAAGATTCCCTCTGATCTCTCTCTGTGTCAGTGACATTATGATTACAGTAGGAAGATTTCTTCCGGTCTCTCCCTCTGTATCAGTGACATTATAAACACAGCAGGAAGATTCCCTCTGGTCTCTCTCTCTCTCTGTGTCAGTGACATTACAAACACTGAAAGAAGATTCCCTCTGGTCACTCTCTCTCTCGCTCTCTGTATCAGTGACATTATAAATACAGCAGGAAGATTCCCTCTGGACTCTCTCTGCCTCTCTGTCAGTGACATTATAAACACAGGAGGAAAATTCCCTCTGGTCTCTCTCTCTGTCTGTGTCAGTGACATTATAAACAAAGCAGGAAGATTCCCTCTGGTCTATCCCTCTCTGTATCAGTGACATTATAAACACAGCAGGAAGATTCCCTCTGGACTCTCTCTCTCTGTCAGTGACATTATAAACACAGCAGAAAGATTCCCTCTGGTCTATCCCTGTGTCAGTGACATTATAAACACAGCAGGAAGATTCCCTCTGGTCTATCCCTGTGTCAGTGACATTATAAACACAGGAGGAAGATTCCCTCTGGTCTCTCTCTCTCTCTCTCTGTGTCAGTGACATTATAAACACAGGAGGAAGATTCCCTCTGGTCTCTCTCTCTCTCCCTCTGCGTCAGTGATGTAAACAGCAGGAATATTCCCGCTGGTCACTCTCTCTTTGTGTCAGTAACACTATAAACACAGCAGGAAGATTCCCTCGGGTCTCTCTCTCTCTCTCTCTCTGTGTCAGTGACATAAACAACAGGAATATTTCCACTGGTCTCTCTCCCTCTCTGTCTGTGTCAGTGACATTATAAACACAGCAGGAAAATTCCCTCTGGTCTCTGTCTCTCTGTCAGTGACATTATACACACAGCAAAATGAGTCCCTCTGGTCATCTCTCTCTCTCTCTGTGTCAGTGACATGATAAACACAGGAGGAAGATTCCGTCTGGTCTCCCTCTCTCTCTGTCTGTCAGTGACATTATAAACACAGCAGGAAAATTCCCTCTGGTTTCTCTCTCTCTCTCACGGTGTCAGTGAAATTACAAACACATCAAGTAGGTTCCCTCTGGTCTCTCTCTGTCAGTGACATTATAAACACAGTAGGAATATTCCCTCTGGTCTCTCTCCCTCTCTGTCTGTGTCAGTGATATTATAAACACAGCAAAAAGATTTCCTCTGGTCTCTCTCTCTCTGTTAGTGACATTATAAACAGAGTAGAAAGATTCCCTCTGGTCTCTCTATCTCTCTGTCTGTGTCAGTGACATTATAAAAACAGAAGGAACATTCCCTCTGGTTTTTCTCTCTCGGTATCAAAGAAATTATAATCGCAGCAGGAAGATTCCCTCTGGTTTCTCTCTCTGTGTCTGTGTCAGTGACATTATAAACACAGCAGGAAGATTCCCTCTGGTTTCTCTCTCTCTCGGTGTCAGTGATATTATAAACACAGTAGGAAGATTCCCTCAGGTCTCTCTCTCTCTCGGTCAGTGACATTATAAACACAGCAGGAAGATTCCCTCTGGTCTCTCTCTCTCTCTCTCTCTGCGTCAGTGATATAAACAGCAAGAATATTCCCGTTGGTCACTGTCTCTTTGTGTCAGTAACACTATAAACACAGCAGGAAGATTCCCTCGGGTGTCTCTCTGTCTCTGTGTCAGTGACCTGATAAACACAGCAGGAAGATTCCTTCTGGTCTCTCTCTCTCTCTCTGCGTCAATGACATTACAAACACTGAAGGAAGATTCCCTCTGGTCACTCTCTCTCTCGCTCTCTGTGTCAGTGACATTATGAATACAGTAGGAAGATTTCGTCTGCTCTCTCTCTCTGTATCAGTGACATTACCAACACAGAAGGAAGATTCCCTCTGATCTCTCTCTGTGTCAGTGACATTATGATTACAGTAGGAAGATTTCTTCCGGTCTCTCCCTCTGTATCAGTGACATTATAAACACAGCAGGAAGATTCCCTCTGGTCTCTCTCTCTCTCTGTGTCAGTGACATTACAAACACTGAAAGAAGATTCCCTCTGGTCACTCTCTCTCTCGCTCTCTGTATCAGTGACATTATAAATACAGCAGGAAGATTCCCTCTGGACTCTCTCTGCCTCTCTGTCAGTGACATTATAAACACAGGAGGAAAATTCCCTCTGGTCTCTCTCTCTGTCTGTGTCAGTGACATTATAAACAAAGCAGGAAGATTCCCTCTGGTCTATCCCTCTCTGTATCAGTGACATTATAAACACAGCAGGAAGATTCCCTCTGGACTCTCTCTCTCTGTCAGTGACATTATAAACACAGCAGAAAGATTCCCTCTGGTCTATCCCTGTGTCAGTGACATTATAAACACAGCAGGAAGATTCCCTCTGGTCTATCCCTGTGTCAGTGACATTATAAACACAGGAGGAAGATTCCCTCTGGTCTCTCTCTCTCTCTCTCTGTGTCAGTGACATTATAAACACAGGAGGAAGATTCCCTCTGGTCTCTCTCTCTCTCCCTCTGCGTCAGTGATGTAAACAGCAGGAATATTCCCGCTGGTCACTCTCTCTTTGTGTCAGTAACACTATAAACACAGCAGGAAGATTCCCTCGGGTCTCTCTCTCTCTCTCTCTCTGTGTCAGTGACAATCCAAACACAGAAGGAAGATTCCCTCTGATCTCTCGCTGTGTCAGTGACATTATGAATACAATAGGAAGATTTCTTCTGGTCTCTCTCTCTCTCTGTCTGAGTTACTGACATTATAAACACAGTAGGAAGATTCCCTCCGGTTTCTCTCTCTCTCTCGGTGTCAGTGAAATTATAAACACAGCAGCAAGATTCCCTCTGGTTTCTCTCTCTCTCTCGGTGTCAGTGAAATTATAAACACAGCAGGAAGATTCCCTCTGGTTTCTCTCTCTCTCTCGGTGTCAGTGAAATTATAAAAACAGCAGGAAGATTCCCTCTGGTCTCTCTCTCTCTCCCTCTGTGTCAGTGATATAAACAGCAGGAATATTCCCGCTGGTCACTCTCTCTTTGTGTCAGTGACATTATAAACACAGGAGGAAGATTCCCTCTGGACTCTCTCTCTCTGTGTCAGTGACATTATAAACACAGCAGGAAGATTCCTCCTGGTCTCTCTCTGTGTCAGTGACCCTATAAACACAGCAGGAAGATTCCCTCTGGTCTCTTTCTCTCTCTTTCTGTGTCAGTGACATTATAAACAAAGCAGGAAGATTCACTCCGGTCTCACTCACTCTCTGTGTCAGTGACATTATAAACCCTGCAGGAATAGTCCCTCTGGTCACTCTCTCCCTCTCTGTGTCAGTTACATTATAAACACAACAGGAAGATTCCCTCTGGTCTCTCTCTCTCTGTATCAGTGACATTATAAACACAGCAGGAAGATTCCCTCTGGCCTCCATCTCTGTATCAGTGACATTATAAACACAGCAGAAAGATTCCCTCTGGTCTCTCTCGGTGTCAGTGACATTATAAACACAGCAGGAAGATTCCCTCTGGTCTCTCCCTCTCTCTCTCTGTGTATCAGTGACATTATAAACACAACAGGAACATAGACCATAGAACATAGAAAAATACAGCGCAGTGCAGGCCCTTTGGCCCTCAATGTTGCGCCAATCCAAGCCTACCTAACCTACACTAGCCCACTATCCTCCATATGCCTATCCAATGCCCGTTTAAATGCCCATAAAGAGGGAGAGTCCACCACTGCTACTGGCAGGGCATTCCATGAACTCACGACTCGTTGAGTAAAGAACCTACCCCTAACATCTGTCCTATACCTACCACCCCTTAAGTTAAAGCTATGCCCCCTCGTAATAGCTGACTCCATACGTGGAAAAAGGTTCTCATGGTCAACCCTATCTAAACCCCTAATCATCTTGTACACCTCTATCAAGTCACCCCTAAACCTTCTTTTCTCCAATGAAAACAGCCCCAAGTGCCTCAGCCTTTCCTCATACGATCTTCCTACCATACCAGGCAACATCCTGGTAAACCTCCTCTGCACCCGTTCCAGTGCCTCCACATCCTTCCTATAGTATGACGACCAAAACTGCACACAATACTCCAGATGCGGCCACACCAGAGTCTTATACAACTGCAACATGACCTCAGGACTCCGGAACTCAATTCCTCTACCAATAAAAGCCAGTACGCCATATGCCTTCTTCACCGCACTATTTACCTGGGTGGCAACTTTCAGAGATCTGTGTACATGGACACCAAGATCCCTCTGCTCATCCACACTACCAAGTATCCGACTGTGAGAAACAAAGCTCACTCACTTCAATAATTTCAGTCCGAGACAAGATCTGAATCAGTAGTGTCAGTTATTTCACACTTGCAAGTGGGTGTGATGCCCAGTGTCTATAAGGCAGAGGACATACACACACCAAATTCAATTCATACACAATATTTATATAATTTGGTTTCTTTTGTTTTACATTGCTCCTCTCCTGTTTACATCCTCCACTTCCCTAAGACTGGCCCCATTACTCCTGTTTATCTCTTGCCTTATCCAGCCTTGTCTGTGACAAAATGCTTATTTCTGGCCTCACAAGACCGTTTGACCTCATCCCGCTGTAGGTCATTGTTGGACATATTCTTTCTTCATCATTATCTACCCCCTCCATCTGTACCTTTCCCTCACAGCATCTTATCACTAAGCCCTTTTAATTGGAGTTTGTTCCTGTGTTTCTGTAAAAGTGGCAAACAGATGTTTATACCTACTGTTTGTACAGGCGTATCTAGCTTAACTTCATCCCCTCACAACATCTTATCTATTTGCCCGGAATATTTACCATTGTCTTGCAGATTGTCTTGCAGTCCCGTTTCTTTCTTGCATACATTTTTAGCTAATACCAAAACAATTATATATTTCTTCCACATCGTTTCCATTCTTGTTGACTCAGCTCTTGGCCAAAACAATTAAACACTGGTGTGAGTTCATTTACTTTGTAAAATGGAATTGCAGAATTGCAGAAGCAACATTAATTTACCTTTATCCCACAATTTCCCCTTTTTTATTTAATTACCATTTGTTACCTTCTGCATTTCTCTTTTAAGCATCGCCCCGAAATTCGCAAGCCTCATTCCGGAGATTTCATCCATCTTGGTCTCACTCATCCCGTCATTATTTAGTCGATAAAGTTCTTCTGCCTTTTTCTTTTAGGGGCACCTGTTTCATCAAGGCTGTTTCAATCAGTCTTTGGGTGAGCCCTTGTATACAGGGTATGATACAACAGCCAATGGCCACCAATACCCCGACTACTACTATCAGGGAAGTAAGGACAGATACATCCCCTTCTACCTTCCAAACCAGGAATCAAGCCACCCTGTGAGAGATGTGTCTACTCCTGGATTCTCAGCCAGTTCCTCTGCTACGGTAGTCAATCCCCTTAAGGCCTGAGTAATTTAACCATCAGATGCAGTGTTATTAGGAATAAAGGTACAACAACTTCCTCCTAACAACACACACACACCCTTTTTCTGCTAAAATCATATCAAGGGCCATTCTGTTTTCCCATGCCATCCTACTTGTCGCATCAAGCTGTTCTGATATTCCTTTAACCTCATCTCTTATATAATTTATAAATCGCTGCTGATTATAGAAAATGTAATTTATCCAATCTACATTTTTATTAATTGTTACCCACCAAAAGAGAGCTGACTCAAAGCCTGCTGCAATCTGGTTACGAGCCTTGAATTCATCAGGTACTCCCCTCGGGACTCCTACCAAATCAAGATAAATCCTGTCATCGAAAGAAGTGTCTAACAGTAATCTCTTACTCCTTCCCTTTTTCCTCACTATCTTTTCGTTCTCAAATGCCAGGGTAAATGGAATTGCCAATTGTACAATTGCACATATCCCTCTCCAATCCGGAGGCAGGGTGGGTCTCAATATTTTGCCTCCACAGTCCCACCACAGATCCGCTCGGGGAACCTTCAGTGCTGAGTAGTTCCCTCCCTTCTCTGTTTCGGTAATATTCTTAATCTCTGTACATAATTTCAGCTCCCCCAAATCTCTCGACCGACTTGTACCTCGTCTACGCACACACGAGGTGTGATTTCCAACTGCGGCGGAAAATGTGGGGGGGACTTTTGCAACTTTCTTCTTCAAGGGAGGGAACATCAGAGATAGGGAGGTACAATTCCTATCATTCCATGCAGTCTCATCCTGGTACAGGGCTATCATACATTTCATGCCCTTCCTGTCTCGCTTCTACCCGAGCGTAAAGGAAACCACCTGGGCCACTGGCCTACCGGAGGCACATGCATAGCAATTGCTTTTGTTCAGACTTTTTACAGTGTACTTTACCCATTCAACCCAGGCATTTGCATCCCCGTATCCAGTTTCTATTTCGATAGTCTGTTTCAAGTCCATTACCTCTATAATGTTTACTACTTTAGGATCAGCGGGAGGGGTGAAAGGTTGTATCTTATTACCCAGTAGTTCTACCTGTTTTCCCTGTCCTACGCTAATTTGAAAACAACAGCACAAGAAATCCTTCCCATTTGCTTTCATTTCTATCCCAAATGTTTCATTTCATTGTATCTCATAGGTGCCCCCCCCCAGGATTGTTTCATGCCATGTGGTTTTCCTTATAGTTAGGTATATTGGGTTACACTTTTTATCGGGACAATCGCGAGCTGATCGGAAGGGGGCCTGGTGTACTGTGATGAGACCATTATACCAAGTACCATCCCCAAGGCCATCCCCATAGGACTTAAGATGTATTTCTGAGCTGCGGTACTGTCTGTGATTATTTACATCCCGACAATTCACTAAGTTGCATGCATCAGCGTCTATTACTTGTGGATTATCAGACTCAGGAATGTTAATAATACATATGAAAATGATATTTGACAAAATCCCAATACTAAGAGGGCTAGCATCATAACTCTAAGCACTCCCAGTATTCTAAACATCATGCTGAAGCACAAAAAGACTTCATATACAACCTTACAGAAATAATCCCGCGCTCGTGTCGCCACTGTATAATCAGTTACTCAAAGTCTCTTTAGTCTGAGTTTCAGCGGATCTTGCGTTGATTTGGCTGTCCAGACTTCTTCCTCAACTGGAGATTCCACTGGACCTTTGATCCGAGTGTAGTGAGTCCAACCTTTCTCCGTTGTCCTTATTGCCGTTTCGGTCAAAAGAGCCTGGTACGGCCCTTCCCAGTCCGGCAGCAATATAGTCTCTGTCCATGCTTTTACTAAGATCCAATCGCCCGGCCGGATGGGATGAACGGTGAATTCCAGGGGTGGATTTTGTGCCAATAAACTCTGTTCCCTGAGGAAAGACAAAGAGGAGGATAAGCCCAGTATGTACTTCTTTAAAAACAAATCTTTAGTTTCGGGAATTGGCAATTCTCCATTCGTTCCCAAGTAAGGTAACCCAAATAAGATTTCATAGGGGGATAGTCCCAAGTCTTTCCTCCACCAAGGGACAAGCCCAAAAGGCATCCTTTAAATCTATCACACTAAGCCATTTGTGGTCATGGGGGACCTTACTTAATCTCTAATCAGTCCCTCAATTACTGGCTACAGTCCTCATTTACCTTTTATGGAAATGGGATATTGTCGCTCACAGACAATGTCCCCTTTCCTTTTTAAATTTTCTTCAAGGGGAGGGATCTGTAGTCTATCTCTCTCTCCATATCCTCTGTCAACATTGCCATTTGTACAACTATTTCTTTTTCCTGAATTCCAATCTCCAGTCCTAAGAGGATAATTAAGTCTCTCCCGAGTAAGTTACTTCCTATATCAGGGATATACAACAGTTCCCCTGTGACCCTATCCTTAGGACCTTCTATCATCATAGGTTCAAATACTGGAACAGTAAATCCCTCCCCTTTTACCCCGGAAGCAGTTATTGAGCATGTCGACATTCCTACTTTCTTTGGTTAAAAATTCAGCGATGACCGTGCTGCCCCCATACCTACTAGGAAGACTACCTCTTCCCTATAGGGTCCCACCTTCAGGTTTATCAAGGGTTCCTGGTGGGCCCCCGAGGGCAGGAACCCCTGACACCCCTATTCTTCATCAAAATTCATAAGAGGAATTGCCCTTTCTTCCCTTTGTAGATCAGGACACTCCCGCCTAAAGTGCCCTATCTTTCCACAATACTAGCATCCTGCCTGTGGAGACCTCCATCTCTGCCCCTGTCGCTCAAACCCTCTATCAAATGCTCCCCCTTGTCCTCTTCCTCTCTGTCCTACATGCTGCCACCCGCCGCTCCGGTTGCTCAATATTGGTTCCATTCTTTTCTTAACTACCTCATCAACCGTAGCTACCATCATTTTCACCTTCTGTTTTTGTCTCTCATCCTCTCTCTTTACAAACACTTTCTGTGCCTCTCTTAACAAGTCTTCTAATGGTTTTTCGCTCCACCCTTCCATCTTCTGTATCTTTCTCTGTAAAAAGAACAGGAGTTATCATTCTTTTTTTCATAACCTCTATAGAATCCTTAACCTTTAAAGAAATCATGTTAAGTTTCCATAATAAAAATCAGATTCAAAACAGTCCTGGAACTCAAGCTCCAGGGAATAAAGCACAAACATTCAATCGCCAACAAACAAATGTGCATTCAAACCAAATCACAAAGGGTTAAACTTTCTACCAGCTGTACAGCTCTCTTCATTCTCTCTCTCTCACTCATTGACAAATAAATTCAGATATTTACAAACCCAGTCTTCGTCTGACCTGTATTTTGGCCAGAAAACGGCAGGACGAAGAATGGATTCCCTAGTCGATACGAAGCAACAATATTTAATCATTTTTTCCCTTGTACAAGTATTATTTTGCCAATTCCACAACATCCTGCCCAAAGGACTTTCTGGAGATATGTTGTAAGAGACCCCACCTCCATTTCCATTGCTTTTTTCTTCTTTTGTTTTCCCGGAGGCTTTTTCCTTACCCACGGCACAACCCATATTGAGTTCCTTCGTTAGTCCCTTATTAACTACTAAAACTCAATCCCGGCCACCGAGGTAAAACTTCTTACCCTGGTCTGTGCACAGAGTTGCCTGGCCCCTTTGTGCCGTATTTTCTATCGATCTCCTTTCACTGTCTGATTCAGATGTCTCTCTTGTGCGATTCGTACAAGTCGCCCAAGGGAGCGGACCAAACCGGGACACGAGACCGCTCCTCAATGGGGAACGGGACGCGTCTTCCCAGTGTCCAGGGCCAGCCACTCCCCCCTGGCGATGGAAGAACATCCCGGACGAGCCCCCAATTGTGAGAAACAAAGCTCACTCACTTCAATAATTTCAGTCCGAGACAAGATCTGAATCAGTAGTGTCATTGATTTTACACTTGCAAGTGGGTGTGATGTCCAGTGTCTATAAGGCAGAGGACATACACACACCAAATTCAATTCATACACAATATTTATATAATTTGGTTTC
Source organism: Chiloscyllium punctatum (assembly GCF_047496795.1). NCBI lineage: Eukaryota > Metazoa > Chordata > Chondrichthyes > Orectolobiformes > Hemiscylliidae > Chiloscyllium > Chiloscyllium punctatum. The sequence continues at coordinate 5,450,751 of NC_092768.1, read as the reverse complement.
TTTTGTTCTACATTGCTCCTCCCCTGTTTACATCTCCCACTTCCCTAAGACTGGCCCCATTATCTCTTGCCTTATCCAGCCTTGTCTGTGACAAAATGCTTATTTCTGACCTCACAAGGCCGTTTGACCTCATCCCGCTGTAGGTCATTGTTGGGCATATTCTTTCTTCATCATTATCTACCTCCTCCATCTGTACCTTTCCCTCACAGCATCTTATCACTAAGCCCTTTTAATTGGAGTTTGTTCCTATGTTTCTGTAAAAGTGGCAAACAGATGTTTATACCTACTGTTTGTACAGGCGTATCTAGCTTAACTTCATCCCCTCACAACATCTTATCTATTTGCCCGGAATATCTACCGTTGTCTTGCAGTCCCATTTCTTTCTTGCATACATTTTTAGCTAATACAAAAACAATTATATATTTCCTCCACATCGTTTCCATTCTTGTTGACTCAGCTCTTGGCCAAAACAATTACACACTGGTGTGAGCTCATTTACTTTGTAAAATGGAATTGCAGAATTGCAGAAGTAACATTAATTCACCTATATCCCAGACAACCATTAGCCCAGTATCCCATCTTTTTGTTACTCATACCAAAGTGAATCACCTCACACTTACCCACATTGAACTCCATTTGCCACCTTTCTGCCCAGCTCTGCAGCTTATCTATATCCTGCTGTAACCTGACATTTCCTTCCTCACTGTCAACAACTCCACCAACTTTCGTATCATCCGCAAACTTGCTCACCCAACCTTCTAGCCCCTCCTCCAGGTCATTTATAAAAATGACAAACAGCAATGGTCCCAAAACAGATCCTTGCGGAACACCACTAGTAACTGCACTCCAAGATGAATCTTTACCACCAACTACTACCCTCTGTCTTCTTCCAGCCAGCCAATTCCTAATCCAAACCTCCAACTCACCCCCAATGCCATACCTCCATATTTTTTGCAGTAGCCTACCATGGGGAATCTTATCAAACGCCTTACTAAAATTCATATACACCACATCTACCGCTTTACCCTCGCCCACCTCCTTAGTCACCTTCTCAAAGAATTCAATAAGGTTTGTGAGGCATGATCTGCCCTTCACAAAACCATGCTGACTATCCTCGATCACATTGTTCCTATCCAGATGTTCATAAATCCTATCCCTTACAATTCTCTCTAAGACTTTGCCCACAACAGAAGTGAGGCTCACCGGCCTATAGTTACTAGGGTTATCCCTACTCCCCTTCTTGAACAGTGGAACCACATTTGCTATCCTCCAGTCTTCTGGCACTATTCCTGTAGACAACGAGGACATAAAAATCAAGGCCAATGGCTCTGCAATCTCCTCCCTTGCTTCCCAGAGAATCCTAGGATAAATGCCATTGGGCCCAGGGGACTTATCTATTTTCACCCTTTCCAGAATTTCCAACACCTCTTCCTTACATACCTCAAAGCCGTCCATTCTAATTAATTGTGACTCAGTATTCTCATCGGCAACAATATCCTGTTCCTGAATGAATACTGACAAAAAGTATTCATTCAGTGTCTCCCCAATCTCTTCAACCTCCACACGCAACTTCCCACTACTATCCTTGACTGGACCTATTCCTACCCTAGTCATTCTTTTAATCCTGACATACCTTTAGAAAACCTTTGGGTTTTCCCTAATCCTACCAACTAAGGACTTTTCATGTCCCCTCCTTGCTGCTCTTAGCTCTCTCTTCAGATCCTTCCTGGCTACCTTATAACTCTCAATCGCCCCAATTGAACCTTCACGCCTCATCTTTACATAGGCTGCCCTCTTCCCTTTAACAAAGGATTCCAATTCCTTATTAAACCATAGCTCCCTCACACGACCCTTTCCTCCCTGTCTGACAGGTACATAATTATCAAGGACACTCAATAGTTGCTCCTTGAACAAGCTCCACATATCAATTGCGCCCTTGCCTTGAGAAGCCTATTTCTCCAAGCCACGCATCCGAAGTCGTGTCTCACCACATCATAATTTCCCTGCCCCCAGCTATAACTCTTACCCTGCAATGCACACTTATCCCTCTCCATCACTAGAGTAAAAGTCACCGAATTGTGGTCACTGTCCCCAAAGTGCTCACCTACCTCTAAATCTAACACCTGGCCTGGTTCATTACCTAGAACCAAATCCAGTATGGCCTCACCTCTTATTGGCCTGTCTACATATTGTGTCAGGAAACCCTCCTGCACACATTGGACAAACACCGACCCATCTAACGAACTCGAGCTATAGCTTTCCCAATCAATATCAGGAAAGTTAAAGCCCCCATAACAACCACCCTATTACTTTCACTCTTCTCCTGAATCATCCTCGCAATCCTTTCTTCTATGTTTCTAGGATTATTAGGAGGCCTGTAAAAGACTCCTAACAGGGTGACCTCACCTTTCCTATTCCTAACCTCAGCCCAAACTACCTCAGATGGCGAGTCTTCATCCATCGTCCTTTCCACCGCTGTAATACTATCTTTGACAAGCCATGCCACACCTCCCCCTCTTTTACCCCCACCTCTGACCCTACTAAAACATTTAAACCCTGGAACCTGCAACAGCCAATCCTGTCCCTGTTCTACCCATGTCTCCGTAATAGCCACATTGAAATCCCAGGTACCAACCCACGCTGCAAGTTCACCTACCTTATTTCGTATACTTCTTGCATTGAAGTATACACACTTCAAGCCACTTTCCTGTTTACAGGCCCCCTCCTTTGAGATTGAGGCCATGATCCTAACCTCCCTACACTCCAGGTCCTGCACCCTAAAGCTACAGTCTGGGTTCCCATGCCCTTGCAGAGTTAGTTTAAACCCCCCACCCCAAGAGGACTAGCAAACCTCCCCCCAAGGATACTGGTGCCCCTCAGGTTCAGGTGTAGACCATCCTGTTTATAGAGGTCCCACCTTCCCCAGAAAGAACCCCAGTTATCCAGATACCGGAGTCCCTCCCTCCTGCACTATCCCTGTAGCCACGCATTTAACTGTTCTCTCTCCCTATTCCTCGACTCTCTATCACGTGGCACGGGTAACAAACCAGAGACAACAACTCTGTTCGTTCTAACTCTGAGCTTCCAACCTAGCTCCCTGAAAGCCTGCCTAACATCCTCAGCCCTCCTCCTACCTATGTCGTTGGTGCCAATGTGGACCACGACTTCGGGCTGCTCCCCCTCCCCCTTAAGGACCCGGAAAACACGATCAGAGACGTCACGTACCCTTGCACATGGGAGGCAACATACCAAACGTGAGTCTCTCTCGCCCCCAAAAACTGCCTATCTGTGCCCCAAACTATCGAGTCCCCCATAACTATTGCTCTGCTCTTCTCCACCCTTCCCTTCTGAGCAACGGGGACAGGCTCCGTGCCAGAGGCCTGAACCCCATTGCTTACCACTGGTAAGTCATCCCCCCCCACAAGTATCCAAAACGGTATACTTGTTCTTGAGGGGAACGGCCGCAGGGGGTCCCTGCACTGGCTGCTTCCGCCCAGTCCCCCTCACTGTCACCCATCTGTCTGCAATCTTTGGAGTTACTACTTCCCTAAAGCTTCGATTTATGACCTCCTCTGCCTCCCGAATGATCCTAAGTTCATCCAACTCCAGCTCCAGTTCCCTAACACGGTCTTGGAGGAGCTGGAGATGGGGTGCTCTTCCTGCAAGTGTAATCAGCAGGGACGACCATGGCATCCCTCACCTCAAACATGTTGCAAGAGGAACATTGCACTGCCTTCACTAACATCCCTCTAAAAGTAAAGGTTACTAGGTCTAAAGAATAGTACAAGCAAAATGCAGCACTTACCGACTTACCACAACAGGTCTTATTATTAGGTTAGAGGAGGAAGGTTAGGTCAGGAAGATTCCCTCTGGTCTCTCTCTCTCTCTCTGTGTCAGTGACATTATAAACACAGCAGGAAGATTCCCTCTGGTCTCTCTCTCTCTGTGTCAGTGACATTATAAACACAGCAGGAAGATTCCCTCTGGTCTCTCTCTCTCTGTGTCAGTGACATTATAATCACAGCAGGAAGATTCCCTCTGGTCTCTCTCTCTCTCTCTCTCTGTGTCAGTGACCTTATAACCACAGCAGGAAGATTCCCTCTGGCCTGTCTCTCTCTCTCTCTCTCTCTGTGTCAGTGACATTATAACCACAGCAGGAAGATTCCCTCTGGCCTGTCTGTGTACATGTCTACAGAATACTGATCCATGCTGAGCAGGCAGTGTCTTTCAATCGAAAACCCTGCAGAAATCGAGATTTGTATTAATAATAAAATACCTGCCATGCACCACCAGGTATTGGTTTTCTCCTTCTCTTCTTATTTGAGTCTGTAATAAAACAAAGATCATTTGTCATTCCCAGTCACTGGATACAGAATAACATTGCAGGCCTGTTGTTGACCTCAGTCTATCATAATTCCCCATCCCAATTGCTTCCCCATTGTCACATCCTGCTTTCTGTTTCCCCCAGTACCCAGCTTCCTGCTCAGACCTTCATAATGATCCCAGCTGGCTGTATATACCCAGGGTCTGAAATACTTCCTGATATTTGTTTTCTAAATCGTCCCTTCACATCCCGGAACCCATACCTTAAATCCCTGCTATAGGTTACCTGCTTGGAACATAAAAATTTATAAATATAGGTTATGTTCTATCAAAGTTTGAGAGAAGATTTGTAGCTCGGGTGCTCGTTGTTGTGGTTCTGTTTGCCGAGCTGGGAATTTGTGTTGCAGACGTTTCATCCCCTGTCTAGGTGACATCCTCAGTGCTTGGGAGCCTCCTGTGAAGCGCTTCTGTGATCTTTCCTCCGGCATTTGTAGTGGTTTGAATCTGCCGCTTCTGGTTGTCAGTTCCAGCTGTCCGTTGCAGTGGCTGGTATATTGGGTCCAGGTCGATGTGCTTATTGATTGAATCTGTGGTGAGTACCATGCCTATAGGAATTCCCTGGCTGTTCTCTGTTTGGCTTGTCCTATAATAGTAGTGTTGTCCCATTTGATCTCATGTTGCTTGTCATCTGAGTGTGTGGCTACTAAGGATAGCTGGTCTATCTGAATAACCTCCTACTGTACGGTCAGTGCTGCGATCCAATGCCGGTGGAGTTACAGACTCACCACCGTGTCAGTCTCTACCTGCTGGTCTAGACCAGTCCCAGACACTGCAGTGGGATACCCCCTGCCATGGTTGAGAGTTGTGGAACAAACAAAGTATCTCTTTCACTTCCATGAGGTCCCCTCTCTGCTATTTCTTCTTCAGGTTCTGCCCACACCACCACCATCAGGTCAGAACGATGTGCCCTTAGCTCCCACACAGTGACGTTGTGTGAACATCAAGGGGTGGGATGGTTCATGTAGTGGTGAGATTTCCTTGTCCCTCTTCCCAGTTTAAACATTAACGTGGTGGCAGGAACCTTTGGGATTTCCCTATCACTGCACACCTTAGAAAGTGGGCAGACCACTGAATATTGGGTCCAGTTCATACTTACAGTGCCACATTGTGACGTAAACCGCAAAGATGAGAAGTCCGATGCCCAATATTGTGCCCACCATGCTCCATGTTAATGAGGTAACACTGCAACCTTGATCTGAAAGTGTACAACAGTGAACACATCGAGTTAGTTCACACTAATCACCACTTATCCAATGGGCATTTACACAGCACCGGTAACTGCATGGAAAGTCTACTGCAAGGACACTATGTGCAGGGACATGTGCCCAGTTTCTGGATTAGACCAGGCCACACCTCAGGGCTGCTCCCTCACACACATTGCGCCTATCTGCCTGCTGACAGCATCTGTGCCCTTGCTGTGCCACACTGTTAGGGTGCAACATCGGGCCTCAAGCAACGGGCAAGGAAGGTGGGGGCAAAGTTCAATGTGGTGGGTCGCCCCACTGGACTTGGCAGTAGGCGGGGAGGGGGGTTGGAATGTGTGGAAACGGGGCTGTGGCTGACTCGGGGAGAGGGGGGGGGGCGGGGGAGGGTGTTAACCTGGTGATTAGGCACAGCTCCGCTCACCGTGAGCTGCATTCCCTGCTTTCCTAATGGTTCACAATGCAACTGGGAAATGGCAAAGTGGGTGTGACCAATATCAACTTGGTGGGAGAATGCCCAGGATCCCTGTCAGCACCACACTAGGACATAGCAGAGCCATACAGGAAGCAGGTGTTTGTACGCTTCAACAACATGCAATGGGAATTATTTCACTGACCAGCGTCTGACCCTGAAGCACGTTCCCTCAGCAGGCACTGCCCATGGCCAAAGGCAATTTGTACCAGCGCCATTCAAACTGAACATTAGTTCCTGTTGTTTATTGCTAACCTTGGCACCAGTGAGAGGCCACAAAGGCCAAGGGTGGGCACAGGCGAACTTGTACTTGTGAGATTTCTAAAGCTGTGCGACAGACCGAGACCATCACTTCACCTCCTGTTCCCGAAGCTGTGGTGAGGGCATTGTGAAGATGAATGAATGATGTGCGTCTGGGATGTGAAGAGTTGTTCACTCCACCAGCCCTGCCCCTTTCACCAAGTTGGTGCCCGTGCTGAGGCTGAGTGAGTGATGGAGACGTGGCCCTCATTAATTGGGGTGGCTCTCTGTCTGGATTAGTGTATAGCCCTCCTCTGCAGGGCATGCACTGACTGTTTGGATCCCTCACACATGCTTGTCTTCTGGTTCCATCAGAGCTCATTCCCCGAGTGCCCTGCACCCAGCCACTGCAGGGATATTGGTCACTGTATCAACATGGGCTCCCGAAGTCCCAGGAAGATGCCATGCTCTCCTCATGGCTGTGAGGTTGACAGCAGTTCTGAATCTCCATATGATTGGCTCCTTCCAGGGAGTGAATGATGTCTCAGTGTACAATCCTGGTCATGTACCCACAAACATATTAACACAGTGACCTTTGTCATCTGAACAAGCTCCGAATGGTTAGGTATTTCAACCCATGATGGAATCAGTGCTGCTGCCTGGGTAGTAGGAACATCGTCCCAGCATGCAGCACTGTCCCAGCATGCTGCTCCATCCTGGCATGCCACCCAATAAGAGCTCACCAAATGGGGATGTGCCTGAAGCTGAGGACCTGGGAGTACGGGAGCAGCTTTCGGGGGGAGGGAGACAGGGACACCGGGGAGAGGAGGGAGAGACAGGGACAGCAGGTGTGGAAATTTTGGGGGTGGGGTGGGGAGGGAGACAGGGATACCATGATTAGGAGGACGAAAGTGATTGGGGTTGTGGGTGGGTGACTTGGGCGGTGGGAGGGGGGGATGGGCGGAGGAAACCGTGCTCTCCTTCTCCATGACAGCTAGGTTGCATTGGGTGCTATAAGCCTGACAGGACCTGTCTGAGCCCCAGTTCCTGTCGATGAGAACTGGGTGCAACAGACCATCATGGAAGGTGAGGTTGGTGATGATGCCAGCGTTTTGTTGGCACTGTGAGGTAAAGTGCGGCCCTGAGTCATTTTTACTGCACTCGGATTAGCCGGCTCTAAATAAAAGCTCATGTTTGGAAATGTCTGATTGTACAGTCAGGGATCATCACTCAGAGACAAGCAATGTGAAGCTCTAGTCTCCAGTGGACACTGGGCACAGTGCTGCGGTGACCCTGAGAGGGGGCTGAGACTGGAAATAGCTGAGGGGAAGTCTGGTGTGTGGCACTGTGGTCAAACAATAATAAGGGTGAGCAACTGGGGGTATAAGGGAGAGCCAGCCACACTCCCATGGGCTTAATGGCAACTGTGCCATTGCTGTGTCAGTGAGGGGCAGTGCCAGTGAGGAGCAGTGATGTGCACCAGTGTCAGTGATGGATACTGCCAGTGAGGGGCAGTGCCAGTGAGGGTACAGTGCCACAATGCCAAACCTGTATGGGTGCATTATAGCCTTTTAAAGAATGTCTCGGGAGGATACTCTGGAATTGCTGTGTAACTGAGTTGCTCTGGGAGCAGTGAGTAGTCAAAGGGGACGGAAAGTAGGTGGAAGGTGTGCCACAGGGGCCGAGCTGGGGAGTTAATGAGGTGAGTTTGGTAAGGTCTCATTACACCTCGCAGTGAAAATCCCAACAGGACCCTCACTCAGCCACATACAGGTAAGGTCCAGTCCAGTGTCTCAGAATCCCACTCTCCCACCCCATTCTCACTTCATGTCCAAGCTGTGAGGGAGAACAGCCCAATCCAATGGGTGGGAAACCCCTGGGATCAGGTGAGAGGTCAGATTGATAACCTTCGTAAGGCTGCTCTCCATTGGCTGCAGTGCTGGTGATATTAACATAGTCTCCTCAGGAGGTCAGTGATTGGCCATTAGCAATGGGAATCCAGCCAATCTTATTCTCCCGAATCTGGACAGGCCAATGAAGATACGGCAGGAGTCAATCTATATGAAATATTCTGAACAGTAATGAAGAGCTGACAGTAAACTCACCGTTCTGACGAATCTCCTCCACCAGGATGGTGATTGAGATGGCAATCACAGTTAAAGAAATCAGGAGGGGACTTCCATCAAGTAAACCTCGAAAACCTGTGAAATATAGATGTTATGATGAATTAGGCGGTGTTTGTTTTTAATACGAAAAAGATTTTACCATAAAGAAATTATACTTTACCTGGTTTGTGTAGGAATTTCCTCATGCACAGATAGTCCATGTTCCAAACATTGACCATGGCAATCACAGCAAACACCAAAATGATGGAAACAAACAGTAACGTCACCAGAGGCACAATCGTAACACCTACAGCAATGATCCAAGTGGTTACGGTTATGGACAAACATCTCATTCAAACCATCAGATTAAACAAGTCAGACACACGACTGTGTTAACCTACACTGGGCCACATATTTTACATAAGTCTTTTGGGGCTGCATTAGCATAGTTGCAATTATTTCTCAGTTTCATTCGTCTTGAGAAAGATACATGTTGGTCAACAAAGCGTGACATTTTTCAATGATAAATTATGATCTTTATTGACAGAAAAATAATCAATCAATTAAGATGAGTTGCAGCAAAATTCACCAGAGTATCCTGTAAAAGACAAAGGAGTGAAGTTATTACTTTGCTATAAACACAGTTAATACATGAAAGAAAGAATTGGAGGGATACGGGTCAAATGCAGGCAGGCGGGACTAGTTTAGTTTGGGAACATGGTTGGTGTGGATTCATTGGACTGAAGGATCTATTTCCATTCTGTATAACCCCAAGAAGATTTTGTCTAGTCTCTTTCTCTGTAAGTGACATTATAAAAATAGTGGGAATACTCCCTTTGGTCTCTCCACGTCAGTGAAATTAGTTATAGGCATAGATTAACTAAATTGCTTTATACAGACCACTGATATAATCATTTGATAGCTGCAAGTAAATCTGACATTGTATGCTGTCACGAAGATGTCAATGTTACTCGTGAGTACATACTGACCTGAATTTTTTTTATCTTGTACTCAGCAATTTGCAAGAACACCAACAAACCAATAGTTGTCCTATACAAGAGGAAAGTTCTGATTGCTTGCATGTTGATTCTGACTGGTAGCCATGCTGCCATGGACAATGCAGCAGTTTATGATGATTGTTAACTGCCAGGCTCTCTTTATATTGTATGCAAGAACGATTGACTGTGAGTGATCAGACAACTGTGCTGGGAAAATAGCCAGTCACTGGCTGTCACCTATTTGGTGGAGTTAAAACAGGTGCTGTGCATGTACAGGGTCTTTAGGTCTGCAAAGAAAAGGACTCTAAGCATTCCTATATGAAACTTCTAATACATCAAGTACTCCACACAGTGAAGCCAGTCTGACAATCCTAACTTGGTGGCCAATGTAATTTTTCAAGCACTCAGGATTATCCAGTGAACTTTGTCCAGTTTCAGAATCACATCTAACATCAGACACGGTGTTGAGAGTTTTGGAAACATGAGCTGTTGGGTACAGTCAGTACCTCACTTGTCATGAACAGCCGAAAGGATAAGCTGTTTGACATGATCCCCCAGTATCTGACATACAGCCTCCAGTTGCCATCACACCAGCACTGAAATTCAGAGACCACATTACTCGTGTATGGCAGGCAGAATGTCTTATTGGTTTGATGGCAGCATCCTGTTGGTGGTAAACATCAGTTGTGTTTTTTCTGCATATTAGCCCCGTGAAACAGCTAGCTTTGCCTGTTGCTGATAGGTTTGAGATACCTCCAGGGTCATTTGTGGTCGACAAGGCACTTTAAGGCCCAGAATGATCACCTTTAGGATTTACATGAGTTTGTGTGACATATCGTGAGAAATGATCTGATTGGGGCAGCCGTTATCCTGCAGGGTGGTTTTGAATGCACCTTAGCTCAGCATCCAGCTTACACAGTGAAAAGGTGTCTCTGACTGCATTGTTCAGGCCAATCTTACAGCGCGAGAAACCGCAGGATTCCCAATAGGTCAGCTGACATGTGACAAAAAGTTTACCCCACGCCAATTTCTTTACTCAAATATATTAAGGAAACCAAAACTGTTCCGTTGCAAATGTAAATTTGATGCAGGAATGACCCCAGTGAGACAGCGAGAAATCTGACATGCAGTTGCAGGTTCAAATACTGCACTCTGATCATTTAAGTATCAGAAATGTTGGCTTTCCCCTTCACTGGGAGGTCTTGTACAGGTGAAAACTGAAAGCTTTGACAAAATGCATTTTTTCCCAGACATACTCAAGTTGTGGATCACTGAATAACGTTTCGAATATTACACACAGACCTACCTTGAATACAAAGCCAGCAAATGAGGGCAATGAGAATGGCAATAAGAGAAATATTATTACCAGCGAATAAGGTCAGGAAAAACTTCAGTTGTGCTATGGGAAAAGAAAAAGAACATTAGCGATATTTGAAGTCCACTTTACAACAGGTCTACCTTTGGGAGGGTGAATGACACGTATATTAATAGACGCAGAGTCTAACTGGGAACAATGATGATCTCTCAGTTGGACAGATAACAGGTGATACTGGGCTGTCGATGGGAAAACCAAACACTTGTTAACAACCACAGCCCAGGATAGGAGAGTGACAAAGTTCAATTAGCTCACTCTCACTTGGGATAAGAAACATCGAAACCGCGTACAGTTACACAGAATCTGTGGACACTCGCCTCAGATTATTAATGACAAAATAAATTTCAAGTCTTGAGAACCTTCAAGTGATATAACAGGACTAACTCTATCAACATTGAGTTAGATCCCATCTACCATTCCCGGACAAAAAAGGACAGGAAGTGACATCGCCACAGGAAATGACATCACCAACCCAAAGAAACATAAATAGAAAGTAGGAATCATGTAAACGCTTGAGGCCCACTGAAGATGTTACCTCATAGGGTGACAAAACATCTGGAAATGAACCTCCCAGCTCAGTGAGCAAACCTACATCCAGAACCTCAACCTGAGCTACAAGTCTTCTCAAAACTCACTAACAATAAAGATTTCAGAAACAGTAATCAGATTTGATAAGCTTTTGGTGTTTTTTATGAGAACATTAATTGAATAGACAAGGGAGGACGAGTGCATGTGGTGTACAGTATTTGGATTTTCAGAAAGCTTTTGACAAAGTCCTAAACAAAAGGTTATTGTTTTGTTTTTGAAGAGCATGGGCTTTACTGGTGAAGTGGGCATTTACTGTCCAAAGGTCAGTTAAGAATCACCAACATCACTGTGGATCTGTAGTCACATGGAGGGTAGTATCAGGTCAGAATTACAGCTTTCCTTCCACAAAAGGAGGTTAGTGAACCAATTTAGCTTTAACAACAATCAGCAGTAGTTATGTAGTTGGCATCAGGCTAGTTTTAATCACAGCATTTTAATTGATGGTGAAATTTCACCATCCAACACACTGAGATCGGAATCAGACTCCAGAACAATTCGAAGTTCGTTGATGACACAAGCCTAGGTGGGAGTGAAGTGGATAGCAGGACATAAGCTTTCAGGGTGATTCAGACAAGTTGAGTCAGAGGGCAAGGATATGGCAGGCGCAGTGTATTGTGGGTAAGTGTGAAGTTGTCTTCTATGGAGAGTAAGCAGGAAAGGGGAGTAGAGGCTGAGATGAGATCAGCCACGATGGCATTGAAGAGTGAAGCAGGCTTGAGGGGCTCAATTTCCTACTGCTGCTCCTCATTCTTATGTTCGGCAGGAAAGACAGATTGAAATGGTGATAGATTGGGGAATGCTGAAGTACAAAAGGGTCCTGGGTATCGTTGTGCAGGGATCGCTGAAAGCAAGCGCACTCGTGCAGCAAACAATGAGGAAGGCTGATGTTATGTTGGTCTTCACTACAAGAGGGTTTGAGGGTCATCATGATGATCTGGGTTCAAGGCAAAATAAAGGCAAAAGAGGCACCAAACTCCCTCACATGACCCTTATCCAGTACCACACACACACACAGCCAGAGTGGAAAATACCACAGAGTACCAGGAGTGGTCATCCAGGGAAAAGAAACTCGAACAGTATCCACACCCCTGCCACTGCCCTTGATTGATTGGCAGAGATGGAAATTAAAAGCAGTTTCCTGGAGGGTCAGACCGGAATGCGGAATTACGTGGAGTTGAGACGCAGAAAACTGCCCCAAATCCTGAAGTGAATTATTAACAGAAACTTCCACCCATTTAACTCTGTTTCCGTCTCCACGGATATGGTCAGAGCTGCTAAGCCTGCCCTGTACTTTCTGTTTTAACTCGAACCCTGAGCTAACTTCAAACAAACCTCTGACACCAGGTCCAAGAGAAACTGCTCCCACCCCATGGGTGCAATGGAGAAGTCTGCCCCTGGTCCAAGGGAGACTCCTGCCAAACCTGGGATCCTTGGAATTCCCTGCCATCACTAGCAGGAGAAAGATCAAAGGAGACCGTGACCCAATATCCTGTGAATCCACTTGGCAATCCTCTGGATTCTGATTGCATGTACTTGTGTACACAAGGGAATTGAAACTGCCCACCGACTGGGTGTTCCCTCCCAGTCCTCCCCTTTGGGCTCAGGAGAGATACTGGAATTAATCTGAGGCTTCACTGTAAATACAAGGTGAACACCACCTCAGAACAAAGTAAACATGGATGATAATCACAATGATAGGGCAAAGGGATAGTGGGACATTGATCAGTCTCTTTACATAAGTAACTCATTTTGGTTAAAAGTGTAGTCAAAAAATAACTGAAATATTGAATGCAGGTTCAGATTTACTGACAGATACCTTCACCACCGAGTTGTTCATTCAAACAGCACTGCAGCATTAATCTAATAAGAGAGACCGCAGAGAATACCAATCCTACGATGGCTGCAGCAATAATTATGTACAAATAAAAATGTTACAATTAACAGAACAGAACACATGGAACTAGAAGTAAAATAACATAAAGGCAGTCAATTATCACAACACCCTGAACGTATCACACAAACATCTGATCCAGAAATAGCTTCTGGTCCAATCAGACTGTATCGGCTCTTCATGCTGTTTGAAACCACTGAGTTGTCGTTGCAAGTAAAAATGAGTCTTATTTTCACAAATTAAAATAGACAATAAAGATGAACTTGAAAAACGGCTCAGTGAACTTATCTAAAGACAAAAATAAATAATTTACATTCATATAAGCACCCTTCACAACTTCAGATAGTCACAGATTCAAATGTACAACATGGAAACAGACCCTTCAGGCCAACCTGTCCATGCCGAACAGATATCCTAACCTAATGTAATCCCATTTGCCAGCAATTGGTCCACACCCCTCTAAACCCTTCCTATTCATGTACCCATCCAGATGGCTGGTAATGTTGTAATTGTGCCAGCCTCCACCACTTCCTCTGGCAGCTCATTCCAAACCTGTACCAACCCTTAGGTCTCTTTTATATCTTTCCCCTCTCACCCTAAACCTATGCCCTCTAGTTCTGGACTCCCCGACCTCAGGGAAAAGACTTTTGTCTGTTTATCCTATCCATGCCCCTCATGATTTTATAAACCTCTGTAAGGTCATCCCTCAGCCTCCAACACTCCAGGAATACAGCCCCAGCCTGTTCAGCCTCTCCTTGAAGCTCAAACCCCCCCAACCCTGGCAACATGCTTGTAAATCTTTTCTGAACCCTTTCAAGTTCCACAACATCTTTCCTATAGCGGGGAGATCAGGACTGCATGCAGTATTCCAAAAGTGGCCTAACCAATGTCCTGTACAGCTGCAACATGACTTCCCAACTCCTGTACTCAATACTCTGACCAATAAAGGAAAGCATACCAAACGCCTTCTTCACTATCCTATCTACCTGCAGCTCCACTTTCAAGGAGCTATGAACCTGCACTCCAAAGTTTCTTTGTTCAGCAACACTCCCCAGAACCTTACCATTAACTATATAGGTCCTGCTCTGATCTGCTTTTCAAAAATGCAGCACCTCGCATTTATCAGAATTAAATTCCATCTGCCACTTCTCAGCCCATTGGCCCATCTGATCAAGATCCTGTTGTAATCTGAGGTAACCTTCTTCGCTGTGCACTATACCTCCAATTTTGGTGTCATCTGCAAACTTATTAACTACACCTCATATGTTCACATCCAAATCATTTATATAAATTATGAAAAGAGTGGACCCAGCACCGATCCTTGTGGCACTCCACTGGTCACAGGCCTCCAGTCTGGAAAACAACCCTCCACCACCACCCTCTGTCTTCTACCTTTAGAGACAGTTCTGCATCCCAAATGGCTAGTTCTCCCTGTATTCCATGAGATATAACCCTGCTAACCAGCCTCCCATGGGAAACCTTGTTGAACGCCTTACTGAAGTCCATATAGGTCACATCTATTGCTCTGCCCTCATCAATCCTCTGTTACTTCTTCAAAAAACTCAAATCAAGTTTGTGAGACATCATTTCCCACGCACAAAGCCATGCTGACTATCCCTAATCAGTCCTTGCCTTTCCAAATACATGGACGGCACGGTGGCACAGTGGTTTGCACTGCTGCCTCACAGCGCCAGCGATCTGGGTTCAATTCCCGCCTCAGGCGATTGACTGTGTGGAGCTTGCACTTTCTCCCCGTGTCTGCGTGGGTTTCCTCCGGGTGCTCCGGTTTCCTCCCACAGTCCAAAGATGTGCAGGTCAGGTGAATTGGCCATGCTAAATTGCCCGTAGTGTTAGGTAAGGGGTAAATGTAGGGGTCTGGGTGGGTTGTGCTTCGGCGGGTCGGTGTGGACTTGTTGGGCCGAAGGGCCTGTTTCCACACTGTAATGTAATCTAATGTATATCCTGTCCTTCAGGATTCCCTCCAACAACTTGCCCACCACTGAGGTCAGGCTCACTGGTCTATAGTTCCCTGGCTTGTCTTTACCACCCTGCTTAAACAGTGGCACCACATGTGCCAATCTCCAGTCTTCCGGCACCTCACCTGTGAGTATCGATGATACAAATATCTCAGCAAGAGGCCCAGCAATCACTTCTCTAGCTTCCCACAGAGTTCTCAGGTACACCTGATCAGGTCCTGGGGATTTATCCACTTTTATTCGTTTCAAGGCATCCAGCACCTCCTCCTCTGTAATATGGCATTTTTCAAGATTTCACCATCTATTTATTTACATTCTATATCTTCCATGTCCTTTTCCACAGTAAACATTGATGCAAAATACTCATTTAGTACACCCCCAATCTCCTGCGGCTCCATACAAAGGCAACCTTGCTGATCTTTGAGAGGCCCTATTCTCTCCCTAGTTACCCTTTTGTCCTTAATGTATTTCTAAAAACCCTTTGGATTTTCCTTAACCCTATTTGCCAAAGCTATCTCATATCCCCTTTCTGCCCTCCTGATTTCCCTCTTAAGTATACTCCTACTGCCTTTGTACTCGAAGAATTCACTTGTTCTCTCCTGTTTATACCTAACATATGCTTCCTTCTTTTCTTAACCAAAACCTCGACTTCTCTAGCCATCCAACATTCCCTAATTCTACCAGCCTTTCCTTTCACCCTGACAGGAATATACTTCCCCTGGACTCTTGTTATCTCATTCCTGAAGGTTTCCCATTTTCCAGCCGTCCCTTTACCTGCGAACATCTGCCCCCAATCAGCTTGTGAAAGTTCTAGTCTAATACCGTCAAAATTGGCCTTTCTCCAACTTGGAACTTCAACTTTTCGATCCGGTCTATCCTTTTCCATTTGATTGCTGGCCCCAAAATGCTCCCCCACTGACACCTCAGTCACCTGCCCTGTCTTTTTTCCCAAGAGTAGGTCAAGTTTTGCACCATCTCCAATAGGTATTTTTTTGTACACACTAAAGAAATTCCTCCCCATTTAAACCCTTAACACTATGGCAGTCCCAGTTTATGTTTGGAAAGTTAAACCCCCTACCATAACCACCCTATTATTCTTACAGATAGCTGAGATCTCCTTACAACTATTTTTCTCAATTTCCCTCTGACTATTAGGGGGTCTATTATACAATCCCAATAAGGTGATCATTCCTTTCTTATTTCTCAGTTCCACCCTAATAACCTCCCTGGATGTATTTCCAGGAACATCCTCCCTCAGTACAGCTGTAATGCTATCCCTTATCAAAAACGTCACTCCCCTTCCTCTCTTACCTCCCTTTCTATCCTTCCTGTAGCATTTGTATCCTGGAACATTAAGTTGCCAGTCCTGCCCATCCCTGAGCCATGTCTCTGTAATTGCTATGATATCCCGGTCCCATGTTCCTAACCATGCCCTGAGTTCATCTGCCTGCCCTGTTAGGCCTCTTGCATTGAAATAAATGCAATTTAATTTATCAGTCCTACTTTGTTTTCTGTTTTGTCCCTGCCTGCCCTGACTGTTTGACTTGCTCCCTTTCCCAACTCTACCAGTCTCAGATTGGCCTATCTCCCTGGGTCCCATCCCCCCACCTTACTAGTTTAAATCCTCTTGAGCAGCTCTAGCAAATCTCCCTGCCATATATTAGTCCCCTTCCAATTCAGGTGCAATCCGCTCTTCTTGAACAGTTCACTTCTATCCCAGAAGAGATTCCAATGATCCAAAAATGTGAATCCTTCTCCCATACACCAGCTCCTCAGCCATGCATTCATCTGCTCTATCCTCCTATTCCTGCTCTCACTAGCCTGTAGCACTAGGAGTGATCAGACATTATTACTCTCGAGGACCTCCTTTTAAATTCCTGTCTAAATTCCTATGTTCTCCCTTCAGAATCTCATCCTTTTCCCTTCCTATGTCATTGGTTCCAATGTGTACAATGACCTCCTGCTGGTCCCTCTCCCCCTTGAGAACATTCTGCACCCTCTGTGAGACATCCTTGATGCTGGCACCTGGGAGGCAACATACCATTCTGATTTTTCGCTGCTGGCCACAGAAACGTCTGTCCGTGCCTTGGACTAGAGAGTCCCCTAACACAATTGATCTCTTGGAACCCGATGTACCCCTTGTTGCATTAGAGCCAGTCTCGGTACCAGAAGCTTAACTGTTTGTGCTACGTTCCCCTGAGAGTCCATCACCCCTTACATTTTCCAAAACAGCATACCTGTTTGAAATGGCCTGCTTTGGAGAAATGCAGACACAAATATTTTTCAACTCTGGATCTAGTTTCACAAGTGCCACACATTTAGCTTTAACTTCAAGGTACAACGCGAGGTCATACACTTTGGCAGGAAGAAGGAAAATATTATTTAAATTGTGAAAGATTACAAAAAAGCTACGGCACAGATGGGTTTGGGAGTTTGATTAGATTAGATTCCCTACAGTATGGAAACAGGCCCTTCGGCCCAACAAGTCCACAATGACCCTCCGAATATTAACCCACCCAGACCCATTCCTCTACCCTATATTTACCCCTGACTAATGCACCTAATACAATGGGCAATTTAGCATGGCCAATTCACCTGACCTGCACACCTTTGGACTGTGGGAGGAAACCAGAGTACCCAGAGGAAACCTACGCAGACACCGGGAGAATGCACAAACTCCATACAGAGTGTTGCCCGACGCAGGAATCGAACCCGGGTCCCTGGTGCTGTGAGGCAATAGTGCCATCCACGAACCACTGTGCCACCCTACGTTACCGCACTCGCACAAGCACACAGTCAGGAGCCCAGGGCACTGCCCAGACAACAGCAACTAGTCATGATCAAATTCATACATAAACCAGAAGAAGCTAATATACAAGTTCAGCAGGTAATAGGGGAGGCAAATGGAATGTTGGCTTTCATTTCCAAGAGGGTGGAGGGTAAAAATAGGAAGTTTTTCTGAAACTATACAATGCGCCCAGGAGCCTACATCTGTGAATAGTCCTCCTCCCCTTAACTCAGAAAAGTGTGACATTGGAGGCAGTCCAGAGAAAGGTCACCAGATTCACTCCTGATATGAAGGAGAGGTTGGGTAGATGGGGCCGGTGCATTTTAGAGAAAAATGAGACATGATCTTATTGTAATAAACAAAATTCTTAGTGGGCTTGACAGGGTCGTTGCTGAGAGGTTATTTTCTGTTGTCAAAGAGTTGAACATTCTCAGAGTATTGGTCACTCTGGTGCTTGGAACCAGGCTGCAATGGACGAGTTCCCCGCTTGGGGTTGTTAACCTGGACTAATCTGGGAGCCCTGCAGTATCAGAAGGTCTCCTCAGTGTAGGGACTGGCTTGGAGTGGACTGGTCAGAGCCAGTGTACAGGGTGCAGTTGCTGCTAACAAGACTTTAACCGTGACTAGGTGCTGTTCCTGACTGTGCTGCTGCTGTCTGGGCTGCACCTAGGGCTTCCGACTGTGTGCTCGCACGGGTGCAGGTGCCTGAGGCCTCCATCCCCCAGACTGTTGATGATGCTTGCAGCTATCACCCAGAACCCCGCAGGCTGTACTACTGCTTGAGGCCTACTGACTTGGGCTCCCATGGACAAACTGCGCCACTGCCTCAGATCTGCAGCGTGAGGATTGGTGATGATACTGCCTGGGTCCCTCCAGGATGCGAGAAATACCCGTAGCACCACAAACGGGAAGATTTCAAGGTAAGGGGGGAAAGGTTTAGGGGAGATATGTGTGGAAAGTGTTTTTTTAATGCAGAGTGTGGTGGGTACCTGGAACGCATTGTCAGCAGAGGTGGTAGAGGTGGGCACGATAGCGTCATTTAAGATGCATCTAGACAGACACATGAATGGGTGGGGCACCAGGCCATTGAGATAGACCTCACTGTCGGCGTTTAAGTAAACTGTGCTTCATTTAACATCAACTAGTTTGACCAGTCGCATCGCATCGGGAACACATCACTTTACACTCGCCTTTAAAATAAGAAAAAGTTCGGGTCTGGGCTACCTTCTTACAATGTTTTTTTGGGGGGGGGGAGGGTCGAGTCTGGTCCATAACAAATTTATAACTCTTGTTGGAATGAAAATCTCTAATTCCAGGTTGGGTTTAGGATTTTTGGACTCAAAGGCGGTGGATGGTCCATGTCAGTGCCTCTTGGTTTGGATGTTGAATGAAACAGTTGGTTTAAACAGGACATGCCTCATGTAGTCATGGCTCTCAGTCATGAAGAGCCAGCCCTTTGGTTACAATGTGTTTACTCATCATCACTACCTTCCTCACTAAGCCTACCTTCCACCTTCACCTCCACCCTTTCCTCTCTAATTGCCAAGTTCTGAAGTTCAAACTCGCTCTCTTTCTCATTTCCTTCTTTCTCCTTCTGCTTTTCTTCTGCTAGAGCCTTCCTCTCCTTTTCGTTTTCTGTTTTTCAGCATAGTTCAAACTGTTTCATTTCCTTTTCTCTTTCTTGTTTTTCTGCCCAGGGGCTATTCTTTCTGTTTCTCTGCCTCACGTTCAAGATACTTCATTTGCAATTGAATTCTAGCCATTCCCAAAGATTGCAATGGCATTTCCGGCAGTCATAAATGTCAAGTTATTGCTGCAATTACTTCCCCTTTTTACACAGATAAAGGCAACCCAACTCGAGCTGGTCAGCCAATTCTAACAGCTTTGCCTTGCTCACTTCTTGTAAATCTCCCCCAGTGACTACTCCAGCCCAAGAAAACTCTTCGTGACTGAAAGCCATTACTACCTGAGGCACGCCCTGTTTAACTCAACTGTTTAACAAGGGCCAAGCATTGCCCAAATTCAGCCAGAAGGATGTAAAAGTTTTTTCCATTTCATTTGAGAAAGCGGCGAAACAAATCGAGCAGCTGATGACCATGCAGGTTTGGTTGATCCAAACAACAAAGGTAGAGTGAGTGAGTTATTTGCATCACTATCAGAGGAGGTATCCGATGAATATGAGGAGGTGAAGAAAGGCATTTTAAGTGCATATGAGCTTGTGGTAGTAGCCTACAAGACAACGGTTTAGGGATCTAAGAGGGGGGGATCCTGGTCAAACATACATTGAGTTTGAAAGGATCAAGCAAAGTAATGTTTTTAGGTAGGTAAAGTCATTAAAAATAGAGCAAACCTACACCGCTCTTAGAAAGACTATTATTTTGTAGGAGTTCATAAATTGACTTCTTGAAGTAGTGAGAACTCTTGTGGAACAGTAGAGACTTAGAGCTGCAAGGTTATCAGTGGAAATGGCAGAGAAGTTATGAGTTAGTTCATAAATCAAAGTTTGGCTTCAGACTTCAATTTCAATCAGTGAGGGATAGAAACTGAGGAAATGAGAAATCTTCAGGTGGTGAGGGAAAAGGAGATCTTATTGTAGATAATAAAGATACCCTACCACAGGGTAAAAGGAAAGCTGTGAGAGGGAAAGGAGAAGTTCAGGTGTTTTCACTGCAATAAAGTAGGCCACATGAAGTTGCAGTGTTTAGAAAAAGTATTTGGAAGACGGATGTGGAAAAACAGGATGAGTCAACGAATTTTGTTGAAGTGGTAAAGGAAAGCACAGAGGAAGCGAAAAAAAAAACTGCACCAGAATGTACAACCTGGTCAGGGGTTGGTTGAAAAGAAAGTGCCAGATCTCCTCAAACAATTTACTTGCGAGGGTAAGATATACATGCATAGGCCACGAGGAGCAAGTAAAGAAATGACAATTTTAAGAGGTATGGGAGCATTTCAATTTTTGATGGAAAGAGATGAGGAGATACATAATTCAGAAGGAGCACTGCCACAACAAAGTGGCAATATGTGGAACTGATGGTGAGACGAGTGAGGTTGGAGCGGCCAGTGAAGAGTGGAGAAGTGCTGATAGAGGTACGAGTGAAACTCTCAGCTCCAGGAGTACACTTTGCTCTTGGTAATGATATAGCTGGATCACAGGTAGGAGTAATGCTTACTGTGGTTGAAAAGCCAATGGAAAATCAACCAACTGAGGTATTGCCGGAAGTATATCCTGGGATTTTTCCGACATTGTGATAACAAGGTCACAAAGCCACAGGTTGAAGCAGGAGAAGAAATTAAAGAATACAAATAAGGGAATTGAGGTAGAATTATCAGAGGCCACATTTGATAAAATGGTTGAGAGAAAAAACACAAGAACAGGTGGACGACAAAGTGGATATGTTTTCGTCCGAAAAACTAGATCAGATTCCCTACAGTGTGGTAACAGGCACTTCGGCCCAACAGGTCCACACCGACCCTCCGAAGAGTAACCCACCCAGACCCATTTCCCTCTGACTGATGCATCTAACACTGTGGGTAATTTAACACGGCCAATTCACCTGACCTGCACATTGTTGGACTGTGGGAGGAAACCGGAGCACCCAGAGGAAACCGGCACACACACAGGGAGAATGTGCAAACTCCACACAGACAGCTGCCCGGGGCTGGAATCGAACCTGGGACCCTGGTGCTGTGAGGCAGCAGTGCTAACCACTGAGCCACCGGGGGGATATTAACTGAGTTGCGATTGAAAGATGAAAAATTGAAGTAATTGTACTGAAAAGCGTACATAGAAGAAGAATCTCTGCCTGAATATTATTTTCTTAAAAATGATATCTGGAGGAGGAAATGGAGACCCCATCACATATTCATGCAGATGAGAAATGGACAGAAGTTCATCAAGTTGCATTACTGGAGGGATATAGAAAGGGAGTGTTGTGGTAGCACATGAAATACCAATTGGAAAATTCAAGCCAAAATATAAAAATAGTTTTACTAGCCTGGACTGCATAAGGACACATTTGTATTTTGACGGACATGTCATATGTGTGTCAGCTAATTGGAAACCCTCACGCAGTGATAAAGCTAGCACCTTTAATACCAATTCTTGCATTTTACAAGGATCTTAATTGCATAGGACCCCAACACAAAGTGGGAATCAATATCTGTTGACCATAATGGATGTGTCCACTGGATTTCCACAGGCCATTCCATCACACTAACACAGCTAAAAGGATTGTGGAAAGAGTTACTCAAACTTTCACGAGATACAGATTACTCACAGAGTTACAATCAGATCAAGGGTCAAACTTTACACCAAAATTATTCAGGAAGTTATGGTTCGCTTTGGAATAAAATAACTCAAATCCACAGTGTACCATCCAGAACTGCAGGGAGCATTTTGAACAATGGCATCAAATTTTGAAGATCATGTTGAGGACTTATAGTCAAGAGCATCCAGAGAATCAGGATAAAGGAATTCCATTTGTACTTTTTTGCAAATAGGGATGCACCAAATGAACGTACAAAATTCAGTCCATTTGAATTCGTTTCTGGACATGAGGTAAGAGAACCACTGAAATTAATTGAGAAATTGGTGAGCCAGAGTTCAGAGATCACATATTTGGTCTATTTGTTAAATTTTAGGGAGCAGTTAAATGGAGTGGGTGAGTTGGTTAGACAGCATTTAAAGGTAACATAGCTTGTAATGAAACAGGAAGCAGACAAAAAAATTTTTTAAATCATAGTTTCGCTAGTGGAGGTAAATTGTCACGACCAGTAGAAGCAGTAGTCGGTGAATCTTTAAAAGCAAGGTTTAGTGGACCTTATTAAATCAAAACAAGATTGAGTAAAGTAAATTATTTCCTAAGAACATCGGATAGAAAGACATCTCACAAACCATGTTTTGTAAACATGCTCAAAAGGTATCTTGATAGGGAAGGAAAGCAAAAGGAGAGTTTGTTACTAGTTACAACCAGTGAAGAACCAAGTTCAGGGGATTCTGAACTGACATTCTTCAAACTAAAGTGGACAAAGAGGAAGATCTCAAAAATTGGGCTAAATTATTGAGTTACCTTCCAGGGGAAAATCGAAATACCTGAAAGAGTTATTAGAATCACAAGGGGTGATATGTGGGAATAAGCTGGGGCATGCTAATCGAATTACGCATGATGTACATAAAGGAAATGCTGTTCCAATTAAGCAATATCCTTATAGATTTAACCTTCTAAAGATTGGAAGTACATTATCAAAGTGCGTTACATTGTCTGGAGCTCACCCATAGTAATGGTACCCAATGATTATGAGTGGACTTTCAAAAGTTAATGCAGTTGCAAAGTCTGGTTCATATCCTATTCCATGTTTGGAAGTCTGTATATGAGAAGGTTGGACAAGCAAATTATATTTCCAAGTTGGACTTTCTCAAGTACCTTTATCTGAAAGAGCGAAGACAATTTTGGCTTTCCGGACATTGAATGGACTATGAAAATATAAGTCATGCCATTTGATGTGAAAAATGCGCTAGTCATATTTCAGAGACTAACCAATAAAGCCATTTTTGGATTACCCAGTTGTGTGGGGTACATCAACGACCTGGTGATTTTTAGTCACACGTGGAAAGAGCATTTGTAACATCTATTGGAATTATTCGATCAACTTTGGGAGGTGGGCTTGGTGATCAACCTGGCTTAGAGCCTGAGTCATGTTCCTGGGCCATGTTCCTGGGCCATGGAGAAATGGCCTCAAAGGTTATTCAGGGGTTTCCCATTCCATCAACTAAGACAGCAGTCGTACGATCCCTGGGATTGAGTGGATTTTCTTGGAAGTTCGTTCCGAATTTTAGCAGTGTGCATGCTCCACTGATTGACTTACTGAAGATGTGCAGAGAATTTCAGCGGACTGTCAGAAAGCATTTGACACTGCCCCAGTATTAGCCACACCTAATTACGCAAAGCCACTGAAGATGGTTACCAATGCTACTGATGTCGGTGCTGGTGCTGCATTCTTCCAAAAAGATGATGAGAGGGTAGAAATACCGATCGGGTATTTTTACAGAAATGTGAACATGACTGAGGAGACCGAGGTTTGGTGTTGGCGTTACAACATTTACTTTGCCAGTACTGTGTCGAAGACCATTGTATGTACTGATCATAGTTGTGGAAGCTTTTAGAGAAATTTAAGGATAAGATTTCCAGACTGTTTAGATGGAACTTGTTTTTGGAACTATTCAATTTGAAAATTATACACATGGCAGGGGGAAGAGAATGAAATTATTGACGTGTTGTCAGATGAAGAAAGATGGAGGAGCTCGGTGCCCGGAATAAATATACTGAAATGGACTGTAGTACTGAATGTTTAAAAACCTGATTTTTGAAAATGCAATAATATGTAAATTCCCAATCCCCTGACACCGTCGCTATATAACAAAGGAATATTAGAGCGCTATAGTCAGTGCGCCTGCAATTTCTACCTCTAATTTCCTTCTTATCCTGCTGCCTTATCTGTTTTAAGGTGTAACCAACCCATCTGGTATCTCTTCCTTAGTATTTTCATCCCCGATTAATGCCTCACCTCTGTCACCTTTGACCACAAGGTTGTCCAACATTTTTCTTCCAGGTGTGACCCTGGGCAGTGGATGCCGAGTCGAGAGTGTGGTGCTGGAAAAGCACAGTAGGTCAGGCAGCATCTGACGAACAAGAGAATCGATGTTTCAACGTCGAATCTCCTGCTCCTCGGATGCTGCCTGACCTGCTGTGTTTTTCCAGCACCACACTCTCGACTCTGATATCTCCAGCATTTGCAGTCCTCACTTTCTCCCGTGCAGTGGATGCTGTCAGTCTATTTGATCATAAATCCGGATTCTGTCCTCAGTTAGCCGATCTCAGCAGGGGTTAAAGTTGGATAATTATCCCAGTTTACCTGAGGATGGGAATACTTCTATCCCACTCACTTCACTTGTCCAAGCCCTCTTGAAGTCTCTATGTATCTGCCTCACCTAGTTTGGTGTCATCAGCAAATCTGGAAATATTTCAATTGGTCCCACATCATTTATATAGACTGTGAATACTGAACTCCTGAACTAGTCTAATGGTAACACTCTGCCATCCTGAGTATTTCTGCTTTCTATCTATCAACCAATTCTCAATACATACGGATATCCTCTCCTCATCCTTTGTATTCCAATTTTACAATCTAACCTCCTGTGTGGAACCTGATCAAAAACGTCTGAAAATCCTAATACACGACATCTACTGTTTCTCCTTTGTTTGCACTACAAGAGACATCCTTATAAATCGCCAACTAGTTTGTCAAATGTGATTTGCCTTCAGTAATTTTGTGATCACTCGGTCCAATTCTGTCACTCTCTTCTGAACGTTCAAGTTCAGAAGTCCTTAATAAGAGATATCAAGCGAACAGGTCTGAGGTTCTCCACTTTCCCTGCTTTTTTTTCATTTCTGAGGCGCGCGCATCGCTGGCTGAGCCAGTGTTTATTGCGTGTCCCTCGCTGCCCTTGAAAAAGTGGTGGTGTGCTGCCTTCTTGAACTGCAACACCGAAGGTTGGGGTCAGTCCTGCAGACAGAATAGCGAATACACAAAACGCATTCACAGCTCGCAATGCAGTCTCCCTTACACTGGCACTACCAAAGGCTGAAAGATAAAACATTACGAAAGATAGACGCAAGGTCATGAAAGGGCGCTAGAATTTGTGGTGGAGAACAGGGAAATAGCAGAGAAACTAAACAGTTGTGTTGTGTCTATCAGCATGGAAGAAAGTACAGAAGATTCCCCCAGAAATACAAGGTGACCAAAGGACAAGATCTAAAACAATAATATTAGTAAAGAGGGAGTACTCAAGGAAGTAGGTAAATTGAGGTTGATAAATCTCCTGAACCGGATGAATTGAAGGAAGTAGAAATAGAGGTAGAGATGCTTTAATGATTATCTTCAATAAGAGTGTTGAGTACAGGAGTTGGGAGGTCATGTTGCGGCTGTACAGGACATTGGTTAGGCCACTGTTGGAATATTGCGTGCAATTCTGGTCTCTTTCCTATAGGAAAGATGTTGTGAAACTTGAAAGGGTTCGGAAAAAATTTACAAGGATGTTGCCAGGGTTGGAGGATTTGAGCTACAGGGAGAGACTGAATAGGCTGGGGCTGTTTCCCCTGGAGCATTGGAGGCTTATAGAGGTTTATAAAATCATTAGGGGCGTGGATAGGATAAATAGACAAAGTCTTTTCCTTGGGGTGGGGGAGTCCAGATCTAGAGGGCATAGTTTTAGGCTGAAAGGGGAAAGATATAAGAGAAACCTAAAGGGCAACTTTTTCATGCAGAGGATGGAATGAGCTGCCAGAGGATGTGGTGGAGGATGGTACAATTGCAACATTGAAAAGGCATCTGGATGGGTATATGAATAGGAAGGGTTTGGAGGGATATGGGCTGGGTGCTGGCAGGTGGGACTAGATTGGGTTGGGATATCTGGTCAACATGGACAGGTTGGACTGAAGGGTCTGTTTCCATGTTGTACATTTCTATAACTGCTTCTATAGATTCTTGAAAGGTTTATATTGACTCAATGTCACCAATGTAACTCCATTATTTCAGAAGGGAGGAAGAGCCTCAGAATCCTGCACAGGGTAACTCAATTCCGGACTCCCCAAAGCCTTCCCACCATTTACAATGTGATGGAATATACCTCTGTTGTCTGGGTGAGTACAGTTCCAACAACACTTGAGAAATTTGACATTGTTCAGGACAAAGCAGCCCGCTGGCTTGGCACCACATATGCTGAAGCATCCACTCCCTCTACCACCAACACTCAGTAACAGCAAATTCACCAAGGCTCCTCTGACAGAACTTTCCAAACACACAACCTCGAATATCTAGAGAGACAATTGCAGATGGACTGGAACACCCCTATCTACAAGACATTCATTATCCCCATTTGGAACTAACCCTTCCCCGTCACGGGGCTAAAGTCCCAGAATCCCCTTCATAATAACATTTTGGGTGGCCCCACAGATTAAGGACTGCAATGGTTCAATAAGGCAGCTCACCACCACCACCTTATTGAGGGCAATCAAGAACAGGTAATCAACACTGGCCCAGTCAGCGATACTCAAATCCCACAAACGATATTGGTAAAACGTATACCTGAACTCTCAAACTGAGGGTTTCTGTTCGTGTCTCCATTCCATATTTCAATGTTTGCGGTGATGTCAGAGCTGTATCAGCAGTTACATCATCCTCACTACGATATTCATTTCTCTGTAATATGTTACACTTAACAAAACATTCACAATATCTGGAGTAACGGAATTCCTCCAAACCTGACTCTCCACACGGTGTGATGAATTATAATTCACATTAACCCCTCAGCCAGAGAAAATAATCTTCATTTCCTCACTGTTACCAAAACCATTGATCATTTGCTTCGATATTTATTAATGTTTGAATATTTGCTCAAACATTCTCATCCGCAGTGCTGATTTGCACTGACCGATTCCGAAGGTTCACTAGGAACACAAGATGTTTCGTTCGAAGTGTAGTTCCAGAAATCCAGCTTACCATAAATAATTAATGTGTATTCAGCCTGGTTAGAGCTGATGGGGTTGATTACGGTGCAGGTATACGTCCCACAGTATTCTTTTGTAGCTCTGGGGATGATGAGACTTTTGCCCCCATCTATTAGCTGGTGATGTTCAGAGATGTTCCCTCCATCCTTCTGCCATTGATACTCATGAGACTGTCCAGAGACACGACAGAGCAGCATGATGGTAGAACCAACGACACTGGAGCTGCTGAGTATTAAAGGTTTTGGTAGGTCATCTGAAAGGGAAAAGTACTAATTAAGAATTGTGATATTAAAATCTTTCTTTGCAACAAAATCTCATTGTAAAACACTGTAGGAAGATGTGTGTAGAATAAATGGCCCATGAAGTAACTCCAGGAGAAAGTAAGGACTGCAGATGCTGGAGATCAGAGTCGGAGTGTGACGCTGGAAAAGCACAGCCGGTCAGGCAGCATCCGAGGAGCAGGAGAATCGACATTTGGGGCATGAGCCCTTAATCAGGAATAAGGCTTGTGAGCCAGAGGGCTGAGAGATACATGGGAGGGGGAAGGTAGCTGGGAATGCGATAGGTGGATGAAGGTGGGAGAGAAGGTGACAGAATGGAGAGGAAGGTTGAGCGGGTAAATGGGAAAAGCGATGGACAGGTCAAGAGGGCGGTGCAGAACTGGAGGCTTGGGACTGGGATAGTGTGTGTGTGTGTGTGTGTGTGTGTGTGTGTGTGTGTGTGTGTGTGTGTGTGTGTGGCGGGGGGGGGGGGGGGAACTTACTGAAATCCACATTAATTCCGTGAGGTTGCAGGGTCCCAAGGTGGAAGATGAGGTGTTCTTCCTCCAGGCGTCGGGTGGTTAGTGTTTGCCAGTGGAGGCGGCCCAGGACCTGCATGGAGCGAGAGGGGGAGATGAAGTGTTCAGCCACGGGGCGGTGGGGCTGGTTGGTGCGGGTGTACAAGAGATGTTCTCTAAAACGATCCGCAAGTTGGTGTCCAGTTTCCCCGATGTAGAGGAGATCACATTGGGTGCAATGGATACAGTAGGTGAAGTGTGTGAAAGTACAGGTAAATTCCTGTCGGATCTGGAAGGAATTTTTGGGGCCTTGGACGGAGGTGAGGAGGGAGGTGTGGGCTCAGGTTTCACACTTCCTGCGGTGGCAAGGGAAGGTGCCGGGTATGGGGTGGGGGCTGGTGGGAGGCATTGATCTGATGAGGGAGTCACAAAGGGAATGGTCTCTCGGAATGCTGATAGGGATGGGGAGGGAAATATTTCCCTAGTGGTGAGGTTTGTTTGTAGGTGGCGGAAGTGGCGGAGGATGATGCAATGTCTGCAGAGGTCAGTGGGGTGGAAGGTGAGGACCAGGGGATTCTATCCTTGTTGTATTGGGAGGGGTGGGATTCAAGTGGGAGGTGCAGGATGTGGAGGAGGTGCGCTGTAAGGGCATCGTCGACCATTTGAGGGAGAAAATTGCAATCTGGGACTATCTGAGGTGGAATTGGTCCTCCTGGGAATAGATGCAGCAGAGGCAGAGGAATTGGGAATAAGGGATGGCGTTTTCACAGGAGGTGGGGTGGGAGGATTTGTCGTCCGGATAGCTGTGGGAGTCGGTGGATTAGTCGTAGATGTCTATGGTTAGTCGGTTACCAGAGATGGAGAGGTCCAGAAAGGGGAGGGAGGTGTCCGAGGTGGTCCAGGTGAATTTGAGGTCGAGATGAAAAGGTGTTAGTGAAGTTGATGAACTGTTTAACCCCCTCATGGGAACACGAGGTAGTGCCAACACTGTCATCGATGTAACGGAGGAAAACGTGGGGGTGGAGAAAGGAGATGATGCCAGTGTAGCTGTGGAAGATGGACTGTTCCACGTCCACGAATAACTCCACGAAGGTTAGTATCTGGTCACCATGTCACCCTTTGTTTCCATGTGCATAACACAAGACATTGACCTAACAAATTCAGAGCCATCTCTCAGTGTGAGCAGAACCTCTGACACTCCTATTTATATCTGTCAGCCAGGGCTCCCTAATAGGGGCTGTTAACTTGATCCAATCAGGGCCTCATTCTATGGGATCCATTTGGCTGATCTTATTACAATCATTATCACAGTGGTCCAGTTACTCCAACTCTGCCTCAGACATTAGCAGCGTGTACTGGACCATAGCCCACCTCTTGCACTCGGACCGTCTTGAACGAAATTCACCATCATCTTCAGGTGTTAATGGCATCGATGCTGCGTCATCTGCCATGTCCATTACGTTTTGCTCCTGTCCCATTTGCTAGGTTACAACTTTCACGTGGTCCACGTGCTTATTCAGCACTGCCTCTCCTACCTGAACTTTGTACATCACGGGACCTGACCTCGCGTCGACCACGCCTCTTACGCACGCAGGGCCATTCTGGTGGTTTGGACAGCAAATTTTGTCCTCAGAAGTAAACTGCCTTGCTTGCTGAGAGGAGTCTTGTGTATGGCGTTGACATTCCTGATGGTGTCTCACCTCCCCCATCCTCCAGCCCAGGGAGATCAGGATGAACCTGGTGCGGATTCTTCTTCCTGTGAGCAAATCTGCTGCAGCTGGCCCTGTCGTTGTGTGTGGGGTGGTCCTATAATCAAACATGAACCAAGACAGTTTGGTATCGAGTGACGTTGTCGGCGGTTTCTTTGCGCCTGCCTTCAAAATTTGGACTGTTTTTTTCCGCCAGACCATCGGACTGTGAATGGTATGGAGCTGTCTTTATAAGACAAATGCCCTTCAACTTCAGGAAGCATTTGTAGATCCAGCTGGTAAACATTGGCCTTATATCTGTGACCACCACTTCCAGGAGCCCATGTTTTGCAAACGATTCCGACCTTGATTGCAGGGAGAATCTTTGCATGATTCATACTTGTATCTTGAGAGTCATAGAGATATGCAGCATGGATATCTTCCATATTCTTTTCCACAGTAAATACTGATGCAAAATATTCATTTAATATCTCCCCCATTTTCTGTGGCTCCACACAAAGGCCGCCTTGTTGATCTTTGAGGGGCCCTATTCTCTCCCTAGTTACCCTTTTGTCCTTAATATATTTGTAAAAATCCTTTGGATTCTCTTTGATTGTATTTGCCAAAGCTGTCTCATGTCCCCTTTCTCCCCTCCTGATTTCCCTCTTAAGTATACTCCCATTTCCTTTATACTCTTCAAAGGATTCACTAGATCTATCCTGTCTATATCTGACATACGCTTCCTTCTTTTTCTGAACCAAACCCTCAATTTCTTTAGTCATCCAACATTCCCTATACCTACCAGCCTTCCCTTTCACCCTGATAGGAATACACTGTCTCTGGACTCTCATTATCTCATTTCTGAAGGCTTCCCATTTTCCAGCTGTCTCTTTATCTGTGAATATCTGCCCCCAATCAGCTTTTGAAAGTTCTTGCCTAATATCATCAAAATTAGCCTTCTTCCAATTTAGGACTTCAACTTTTAGATCTGGTCTATCATTTTCCATCACTATTTTAAATCTAATAGAATTATGGTCGCTGGCCCCAAAGTGCTCCCCCACTGACACCTCAGTCACCTGCCCTGCCTTATTTCCCAAGTGTAGGTCAGGTTTTGCACCTTCTCTAGTAGGTACATCCACATAATGGATCAGAAAATTGCCTTGCACACACATTATGGCAGTCCCAGTTTATATTTGGAAAGTTAAAATCCCCTACCATAACCACCCTACTACTCTTACAGATAGCAGAGATCTCCTTCCAAATTCGTTTCTCAATTTCCCTCTGACTATTAGGGGGTCTATAATACAATCCCAATAAGGTGATCATCCCTTTCTTATTTCTCAGTTCCACCCAAATAACTTCTCTGGATGTATTTCCGGGAATATCTTCCCTCAGTACAGCTGTAATGCTATCCCTGATCAAAAATGCCACTCCCCTTTCTCTCTTGCCTCCCTTTCTATCCTTCCTGTAGCATTTGTATCCTGGAACATTAAGCTGCCAGTCCTGTCCATCCTTGAGCCATCTTTCTGTAATTGCTATGATATCCCAGTCCCATGTTCCTAACCATGCCCTGAGTTCATCTGCCTTCCCTGTTAGGCCCCTGGCGTTGAAATAAATGCAACTTAATTTA
The DNA here is from genome assembly GCF_047496795.1 of Chiloscyllium punctatum. Taxonomy (NCBI): domain Eukaryota; kingdom Metazoa; phylum Chordata; class Chondrichthyes; order Orectolobiformes; family Hemiscylliidae; genus Chiloscyllium; species Chiloscyllium punctatum. The sequence goes on along the minus strand of NC_092768.1, from coordinate 5,419,071 downwards.
TCAGTCCTACCTTGTTCTCTGCTTTGTCCCTGCCCGCCCTGACTGTTTGACTCACTTCTGTTCTCAACTGTACCAGTCTCAGATTGATTGCTTTCCTCACTATCTCCCTGTGTCCCAACCCCCCACCCTTAATAGTTTAAATCTTGTGCCTGAGCTCCTGATTACTGTTTGGAGGTCTGCACATAAATCCAACGATGGCTTTTTTTAACCTTTGCAATTCCTCAATTCTACCTACACAGATTCTGTGCATCTGACCCTACGTCGTTTCTTACTGTTGATTCAATTGCATTTCTGCCTTTCTTTTGATAGGATGTATATTTTTGAATATTGAGGTCCCAATTTCCAAGTTTGACCTGCATTCAATAGCGAATGTGAGGTTGTCACAATTGAGGCCAGGTTACAAATAAATTTTCCACAATAATTCACCAGCCCAAGGAAATCCCTAAGCTCCAGTACAGATGAGGGGCACCTTTGAACACCTTCACTATATCTTCCAACCAGTGTCATCAGACCTCGTTGTTTCTGTCACCCAAGTACGTCACTTGGAATGTCTGGAACACATCTTCCCCATCTCAGGCATACACCTGGGAGAAAGTTCTCCAAATGTTCTTTATTGGTCTTCCCTATTATTAGTCATCTAGAAAAATGACAACCTAGGGGTCGACCTTTCACCATGGCGCACTGGAAAATGGCACAGGCGGACGGTACCCCAAATGGCAGTCTTGTATACTGGTACGAGCGGCAGCATACTTTGGGAAACTTCACCTCATCACAATTACAGGTACACAAGACTCATGTCTAGCTTTGTGAAAGACAGCACCATGCCTCCTCCAACCCCTCCCCCCCTCTAGTTTTGCGTCAACCTCCTCGCTGCGAGGGATTAGATATTTATCCAGCTGCGAAAAGCAGTTTACACTTTGTTTGAAATCCCTACAAAAGGCAAACCAACCCCCGCCAGGCTTCACAATTGGTATGACCGGTCCTGCCCATTCTGCAAACTGTGCTGGCTTGATGATTCCTTCACTTTCCAGCCTCCTGATTTCTGCCTCTGCTTTTGTCCATGAGGCAGATGGTCCTGAGTGGGCCTTGCCAAATCAGGAATTGCTTGCAACAATGCAAGGTTGTCTTAGCCATTTTGATAGTCCCTGCACCTCGCTGAAAAACGCTTGAGTACTTAATTAAAACTTAACTCAGGCAGCCATTTTCTGATTGAAGCATGTTGAACCAAGCAAGTTGAATCTTTCTCAACCAATTTCACCCCGTCAAGCTTGGGCCTGAGCCATTTACTACAATCACTGTTAACTGAACTAGTCGCTTCTTATAAAGAAACCAACACCAAAGTTATACCATTAATCTGTGGAAGGTCCACAGTATGGGTTCTCAGTCTAGTCGAGTGCAGAGCAAATCATGGTGAAGACTGGTTCCACAATTCGCACGGTGGCTCAGTGGTTAGCACTGCTGCCTCACAGCAGCAGGGTCCCAGGTTCAATTCCAGCCTCAGGCAACTGTCTGTGTGGAGTTTGCACATTCTCCCCATGTCTGCGTGGGTTTCCTCTCACAGTCCAAAGATGTCCAGGTTAGGGTGGATAGGCCATGCTAAATTGCCCATAGCGTTAGGTGCATTAGTCAGAGGGAAATGGGTCTGGGTGGGTTACTCTTCAGAGGGTTGGTGTGGACTTGTTGGGCTGAAGGGCCTGTTTCCACACTGCAGGAAATCTAATCTAATCACAATCACTGATACAGCTACACCAGTATCAACCTCCATTAGGACTGGGTGACCATTTAACCAGACATTTGTTTTAACTGGTTCTGATTTGAATGTTGCTAAGCAATGCAAGTGTTCCAAGCCAGATGTAGGTGGGTTATTGGGGCGTGCACTCTCCTGGATACTGACCTATGAGTCCTCTTACTCAATTCAGGCGTAAAGGGACACATTTACTGTCTCAAGTCCACATACCGGCAGCAACTACAATGGCTTGCCAGCCCAGGTCCTTGAGAAAATTTTAAGCATTTGGGCGTTTTGGAGTTTTGCTGTGGGCTGATCAAGAATTCCTTTGTTCAGTTTATGTCCTGAGTGAGGTTATGCAATTGCCTTCACTGAAGTGATGTTTCCCCAAGCTCAGTCTGACTGGTGAGGCTTCTCACTTCCATCAGAAAACCCTTAAGCTCAATCTCCACTCGCCACATTTTCCAATGACACAGCCAGTTGTGGTGCCTGTTTGAAGTCTGGTTAGGCTTCAGCTCGTAGGTGCTTTTGCATGGTTACATCATTAATCCCACATAACAAATCGGTCTCTCAGCATCTCACTCTGGCTTAAACCAAACCACATGCCTGTGTCAGGTCATCTTAACCTCATCAGAAAATTTGATTGCGTCTCAGAATTACAGGAGGGTTGGGGTTGAAATACTCCTGAGGTAAATCCATCAATTCTTGAAAGGTTTTACTGTCTGGTGTCTCAGGGAAAATTAGGGTCCAAACATCCGAGAAAACTGCGGGTCCACATGCTTTTAGAAGAATTACTTGTTGTTTTTTTGTCTGCCCGATGTCATTTGCCCAGGAACGATAACATGTTCTTCTCACATACTGGGTCCAGTCTTCAACGGTGGGATCAAATGAATCAAGCTTCCCAAATAACAACACAATGCTGGAAATGCTTACCCCAACTCAAAGATTACCAGTGCAAGCAACCCGCTGCAAGGGCGTGTTTTATTCCCTCTCATCGTCACTCAAATAATTCCACGAAGGCTTTTATCCTGTCACCACGTTCACCCTTTATTTACCTGACACTGACCCAGTGAGCTCTGAGTGAACACAGCCTCTGATATTCCTGTTTACATCTATCAGCCAGGCCTCACCGATTGGACCAGATTAGCAGCCCCAAACAGGGAACTCATGTTCTATGAGATCCACTTAGAGACAAAGGAAACTACAGATGCTGGAATCCAAAGTAGACAGGCAGGAGGCTGGAAGAACACAGCAAGCCAGGCAGCATCAGGAGGTGCAGAAGTTGACACTGAAGAAGGGTTACACTGGTTAAGTCGACCCCTCCACCTCCTGACGCTGCCTGGCTTGCTGTGTTCTTCCAGCCTCCTGCCGCTCTACTTTGAGATCCACTTGGCTGACATTGTTCTAATCTCTACAGCCTGCGGTTAACACAGCAATTCATTAGATACAAGGCACTTCACTGGCATTCTTCAGGTGCAATTGCAAGTGGATTGTGGTAACGAATTTGTTCAGAGACTTGTGACAAACAGCAGTTTGATGAATGATCAGTTAATGTGGTTTTTAAGGGAGTTGACATAGAACAAAGGAAAGAATCTGCTGTCCTTTGAAAGTGTGATTGGTTCTTCAGTCTCTGCCTGAACCGTTGGGAAAGGCAATCAGGGTCTCAGCTAGTGTGGAATCTTGAGAAAAATTACACCTTCAACAATACAGCACTCTGAGTAATACCCCATAATATCTGTTATATTATGATTTTTTAGATTAGATTAGATTCCCTACAGTGTGGAAACAGGCCCTTTGGCCCAACAAGTCCACACTGACCCTCTGAAGAGTAACCCACCCAGACCCATTTCCATCAGACTAATGCACCTAGCACTATGGGCAATTTAGCATGGCCAATTCACCTGACCTGCACATCTTTGGACTGTGGGAGGAAACCGGAGCACCCGGAGGAAACCCACGCAGACACAGGGAGAACGTGCAAACACCACATAGACAGACAGTCACCCAAGGCTGACAATCGAACCTGGGACCCTGAGCCACCTTGCTGCCCCTTTATGTTCAACTCCTTCCGTTATTCTGTCCATATAAATTCTTTCACCTACTCACCGAACTACAGGTTAGCCTGTTGCATTTTGACGGGTCTTTCCAGAAGAAGTTGGGACGGCTAGTTAAAAACCTACAGGACTGATCAGCTGGTGGGGGGGGGGGTAGAAGATGCATTTTGTCATTATGTAAATTATTGCTACTCAAACACAGGAGGCAAACGTACCTATCATCCAGAGCTGAATACTTCGAACAGGGACATTTTGTTGATTGATGAAAAGTGTATAAAGACCGTCATCTGATGAGATTAAATTAAGAAGGACAAATGATCCGTTAGCTTGGAAAGATTCAAGGCGACCGTGGTACTCTTGTGCAAGGGAAGGCTCCGTAGCCCCTGTGTCAAACTGCAGCACTTGCATTTCCGTTCCATTCTCTGTATTTCCACGGTACACTCGCCATTGCAAAACTTTTACCAACTCCTGGAGATTTTCAAACACTCCAGGGAAAAACATCGAGCTCTGAGGAGTACGATAAACATCCATTTTGACATGCTCTGTGAAAAATATTAGAAACAATCATTATTGCAGGGTCTGTACAGTGTGGAGTGAGGGGTTGGTAGTTTATCTGCGCACTGGGAGTATAGTTTGCTTATCAGAAATCACCAGCACTGTTTCCTGGTGGTAAACCAGCTGATGAATGCACAGGGATGCAGTGTCAGGACGACTTGTTCGGACATTGAGGGGAACATACCCATTGCCAGCTCCCACTGCTGCTGTGTAATTACCCGGAGTTGTTCAAGTTAAACTTGCCCTGGTGCTGAACCCGTGGGCTTAGCTTCACAAGCAGCAGGAACGGGGCTGGAAAATGCCAGCCAGATACTCTAGAATTTCCCAACAACTGCAGCCAATGGACAGAAACTCATGGGCAGCCCACTTGTGGCTTACTGACCATCTGTCAGCTGTGTAACATAGAATAACATAGAATCCCTACAGTGTGGAAACAGGCCATTCGGCCCACCAAATTTACACGGACCCTCCAAAGAACATCCTGCCCGGACCCACCCCCTCTTACCGCATCCGTTACCCTGCTAATGCGCCTAGCCTTCACATCCCTGGGTAATTCAGCATGGCCAATCCACCCTAACCCGTACATCTTCGGACTGTGGGAAAAACAAAAACAGAGCACTCCGGAGGCAACGCATGCAGACACGGGGAGAATGTGCAAACTCCACACAGACCGAGGATGGGATTGGGGACACACACACACACACACACACACACACACACACACACACACACACACTTCCCATGGTTAGCCCACCTAGCCTGTAAAGCCCTGGGCACTATGGGAAATTTTGCATAGTCAATCCACCGAACCTGCACCCACCAGAGCCTGTGAAACGTCAACACTCATGAAGGTGGGGGTGACCTGTCTTCTTGGTCTCAGTTTCGGTCAACCGCACTGATGTTAGGCAGGAAGTTCCAGGATTTTAATCCAACAATACTGAAGGAATGGCAATATACTTCCAAGTCAGGATGGTAAGCGACTAGGCAGAGAACTTTCAGGTGATGGTGCTCCCATGTGCCTGCTGCCCATGTCCTTCCAGGTCAAAGTGGTTGAGTGTCTGGAAGGTTGCTGACAGAAACTCCAGGGCAGACTGCTCAGAGGTATTTTCGGCATGTTAGAGTTGTGTTTTCAATGGGGGGGATGGGTCTGGGTAGGATGCTCTTTGGAGGGTTGGTGTGAATTTGTTGGGCCGAATGGCCTGTTTCCACACTGTGGGGATTCTATGTTATTTGGGTCTCTCACACAGCCACAGTGTGGAGTCATACGTTCAGCACATGCAGATTGTGTGTGTTCATCATTATGGTGTGTTCCTTCAGGATCATGTCTAATAGAGCCATCGATTCATACAGCATAGAAACAGACCCTTTTGGTCCAACCAGTCCATGCCGAACATAATCCCAAACTAAACTAGTCCCACCTGCCTACTCCTGGCCCATATCCATCCAAACCTTTCCTCTTCACGTATTTATTCCCATTTCTTTTAAACATTGTAATGTTTAAACCTGCATCCACCACTTCCTCGGGAAGTTCATTCCATATGTAAACCACCACCTGTGTAAAAAAAAAATTGCCTCATGTCTTTTTTTAAATCTCTCTTCCCTCACCTTAAAAGTGTGCCAAAATCCCCCATCCCAAGGAAAAGACATCGACCATTAACTCTTGTTATTATTATATAAGGTCCGATCAGGTCGCCTCTCAACCTCCCATGCTCCAGTGAGAAAAATCCCAGTCTAACCAGGCTTTCTTGAGAACGCAAACCGTCCACATTTGGCAACATCCCGGTAAATTTCTTCTGAACCCACTTCAGCTTGATAATATCCTTCCTACAACTGGGTGACCAGAACTGGATATGTATTCCAGAGAGGTCTCACCAGTGTCCTGTACAACCTCAGCATGACTTCCCAACTCTTATTCTCAAAGGACTGAGCATCGAAGGCAAGTGCACCAAATGCCTTTTTAACCATCCTGTTATATGTAACACAAACTTCAAAGAATTATGTACCTGAACTCCTAAGTCTCTCTGTTCTACAATGCTACCCAAGATCCTACCATTAACTGCATAAGCCTTACCCTCGGTTGTTGTATCAACATGTCATACCGCACATTTATCCAGATTGAACTCCATCTGCCATTTTTCAGCCCATTGACCCATTTGATCAAGATCTCTTTTTAATCTGAGAAAATCTCCCTCACTCTCTACTATGCCACCAATGTTGGTGTTGTCTGCAAACTTACTAACTCTGCCTACTATATTCTCATCCAGATCATTTATATAAATGACAGACAGAAGAGGACCCAGAACCAATCCCTGAGGCACACCGCTGGTCACAGGCCTCCAGTACGAAAAGCAACCCTCCATCATTACTCTGTCTCCTGCCGTTAAGCCAAGTAATGTATCCAACTGGCAAGCTCACCCTGAATCCCATGTGACCTTACTTTACTAATTAGTCTACCAAGGGGAACCTTGGTGAAGGCTTTACTACAATCCAAATAAACAACGTATACTGCTCTGCCAATCTTTTCCGTAGCTTCCTCAAAAAAAACTCAATCAAGTTGGTGAGATATGTTTTTCCTCACACAAAACCATGCTGACTATCCCCAATCAATTTTTGCCTCTCTAAATGTCCATAATTCCTATCTTTCTTTAATCACCTCCATCAATTTACCCACAACCAAAGTCAGACCCAATGGTCTATAGATTCCCTGGTTTCTCCTCACAGCTTTTCTTAAACAAAGGTACAACATTAGCCACCTTCCTGTCATCAGTAGTTATAGATGATGCAAATATTTCTGCAAGGGATCTCACAATTTCCTCCCTTACTTCCCACAATGTTCTAGGGTACGTTAGATCAGGCCCCGGAAATTCATCTACCTTTTTCTTCTTTAACACCTTTTGAGCTTCCTCTTCTGTAATGTGAACGGTTTTAAAACTTATTTCTCTGCATTCTCTAGACTCAGTAGGCGTAAACTAGAGATTACTACTTGTAAAAGGTTCTATTATTTAATCTTCTACTCAACCTCTTAAATTCACTCTGTCCTGCTTTAACCTTTTCCCTAACAATGTCATTCCAACCAATGTGTACAATAATTTCTGGCTTCTCAATCTCACCTTTAACAATATGCTTGAAATGTTGAGAAAAATCATTTATCATAACATCAGGAAAGCAACGTACGATCCTAAATTCACACTCACTAACACAGAATCTCCTGTCTAGACACCTGACAGGAATAATAATTATTCCTTCAGATTTCATGAAAAGCTGCCTAACATAACAATCATTCCAAGGGTCCAATAACTGACTGCCCCTTCCATTTTCCTCAGGGAGACTATCACCTTCTCCAGTTCCAAAAACTGAATATCTATTTGAGAGAGAGAGAGAAATAACCAAAGACTTTTGAACTGTCTCCTTACCATTCTCGACAGTCACCCATCTATCTGAATGATCCTGCTGTGGAATAACTTTTCTAAATCTACTTGCTATCTCACCCTGTACCTCATTATGGCCTTAATAACATTAAAGCATAAAGAAAGGACTTTCAATAGTTTAATTATAAGGAGTTAAACTTTCATTATCTGCAGGAAAAATGTTCAAATGGAAAAAAAAACCAAACATGTATCACTTAAATAAAATCAACCACAGTGGTTAGCACTGCTGCCTCACAGAGCCAGTGATTCAGGTTCGATTCCTGTCTGAGTAGAGTTTGCACGTTCTCCCCTTGTCTGCGTGGGTTTCCTCCAGGTGTTCCGGTTTCCTCCCACAGTCCAAAGATGTGCTGGTCAGGTGAATTGGTCACGCTAAATTGCCCATAGTGTAATGTGCATTAATTCGAGGGAAATGGGTCTGGGTGGGTTACTCTTCGGAGGGTTGGTGCGGACTTGTTGGGCAGAAGGGCCTGTTTCCACACTGTAGGGGAATCTAATCTAATCTAATCTAATCTAGTCACTTAGCTGATTAACTGAATTTTTAAAAAATCGTTCCTTGACAGTAAATTCCTGAAAAGAAACAAAATCTTCTCCACAGCTGACCACGCCTATGAATCCCCAAATCCCAAAAACATAAATCCTTACTTTAAAATAAACTGTTCGGTTTTTCAAAAAAAAATACTTTTGCAATATTAAAAATAAACTCTAAAATACAGTCTTTTTTAATGCCTGAATTCAGAATTTTAATAAACCTCAGCTGTTCACTGTAGACCCTGAAAAGTTTGTTCAAAAAAAATCCATTTGAAAAAAAATTGCAACTGTTTTTTGTTTGGTTTTATTGAATGTTAATGAAACAAAATGATGGATCAGGAGTTTCTATCATTCACAGTCCTTTCCCCTCCTCAAAACACAAAAGATCGCTGTGTTCACAGACGTACAGCCCGGAGTTTCTTGGTGTTTTCTTGTGAAGAAATTCTATGGGACAGACTCAAAAGGAAGCCAAGTCTAATCACTTGCTCAACAAATAATAAAAGCTCTTCTGCTATTGTGACTCAGGGAAGTTTCAGCAGCTTTTTCTGACCAGGTTATTGGTCACATCACTAAACTAAGCACAATCATCAGTGGTCTGCTGTGTTAACCGACCCAATCAGCTCCCACTGTAGTCCACACCTTCTATATATATATATTCACAACAAAAATGTGAATGAACAAGTACTGTAACAGAAGGAGGAGATGCCATGATCATATTCTTTTCCAAGCCTAATATCTTTGCTTTATCAATGCAGCTCTGCATCATTTATCTCATGCATTTCAATATGACTTATCACTGCAGATATCTAACAGCTCAATGCACAGAGTACAAGAGAAAGTCAAGCAGAAATGTAAAAACAGAGACACAGATAGACTATCCTTTATCCGAAATGCTTGGAACCAGATGTTTTTTTTTAATTCGGAATTTTTCGGTTTTCAGAATAAGTGACAGTTTAATGGTGACATTTTTAAAAATCTTACCAGAGGAGCAGACTTCTAAGTAAGAATAGACTGTTGCTGCTTGGCCACGCCCCCTCACGTCACATCTGAGTGACACACATCGAGTGGGTGGTGACCTGGGTTAACTGTTTGCATGCCAAACAACCTTGTTAATGAGGAAAAAAAGACTTCACAAAAAAACTTCAGATTTCAGAACTTGCGGTTTTTGGATGTTCTACCTGTAGTAATAGTTTCAATAAACATTCAACAAAGAAAAATATCATAGAGTCATAGAGATGTACAGCACCCTTCAAGTCCAACCCGTCCATGCCGACCAGATATCCCAACCCAATCTAGTCCCACCTGCCAGCACCCGGCCCATATCCCTCCAAACTCTTCCTATTCATATGGCCATCCAGGTGCCTTTTACTGCAATTGTACCAGCCTCCACCACTTTCGCTGGCAGCCCATTCCACACAAGCACCACCCTCTGCATTAAAAGTTGCCCCTTAGGTCTCTGTTATATCTTTCCCCTCTCACCCTAAATCTATGCCCTCCAGTTCTGGACCCACCCCCCACCCACCACCACCACCACCACCACCACCGCAGGGAAAAGACCCTGTCTATTGCATTAGAAAGATTCTGGACAATTAATAAAGAAAGAAAATGGCAGATTAACCCAAATTTGTATTTTATTATCAGGATTCACTACAGAGGTAATATCCCAGAAGCAGTGAAAAATTAACAGGGAAGGGCGGAGCCCTGTGATAGCATGAGTGTCTATTTAAAATATCAGGAGACACCCATTTCAATCAGAGATTAAGCTATTGTTCACTCTCAGAAGGTGGTAAGTCTCTCTTCTTGAAAAGGTGGTGGGAGCTGATTCTTGAATTCTTATTATGGCCAAGGTAGAAATCGATTGTTGTTGAGAAAGTAAGTGAACGGTTACCAGGAATGTGGATTTGAGGTTACAATCAGATCAGTCATGGTCTTATGGAATGGTACAGCAGGTACCAATAAGGAGCTGACTGGTCTCCTCCTCTCTAAATCCCCACGCACATGTCGGTAACTCGTTGGGGGAGCGGGGAGGTGGGGGGGGGGGGGGGGAATTGGTTTTGATGGTGGTATGAATTCCAGTTCAGCAGGTTGTGGAAGTATTCCTTCCATTGGTTCATGTAGACGTTCGGATCCCTTTCGTGGGAATCCATCTCCAGCAGGAATGTGACACTTCGATCCCTCAACCGGTTACATTTGTCTTGTATTACGTTATCTCAGAGAATGTCCTCAGCCTCATTAGCAATTTTATCATCCAGGCCCCTGGTCTGTTTCTCCCTGCTCACGTTACTGCACATTAAACCCTCAAACAAGAAGTTGGTGTTCCAGAGTGTCTGTTGGTATTTAACAGAAACAACCTCCTAAGCACTGGCATCTCATTCTTTCAATCCTCCTCTGCTCTGCTTCCAACATTTCCAGACTGACCCTCAACACCGAGAACTCAGGGGAAAAAAGGGGAGCCTATTTGTATACTGTGCTGATTAAACAAATACAAATGGCAGCACACACTTTGAGGGGGACGGAGGGGGAAGGGCCATTTTGTCAGCTTCAGTTTATAAAGGGGAGACTTCATCAATCTCTCCATCAGCCTATCACTACAGGGGAGGCTGACTGAATATCTCCATTCAATTTCTATCATTTCATTTGTTTTTCTCTTGGGTAAGGGGTACGTTTCAATAAAGACAACAATCACAACTTCACCGAGTTACAAAAGTCGCACACCAGGTTATAGTCCAACAGGTTTATTTGGAAGCACTAGCTGTTGGAGCACTGCTCCTTCATCAGGTGACCGTGGAGAACTCGGTATTGTGTCATTTTTATCCTTTGTACACCCCAGTCCAACACCGGTGTCTCCAAATCATAACTTCTCTGACAGAGTTCTTAAGAAAACTTTTATTCATGTGCTGCATCAGTTACAACATGGACAAATAATTGGAAGTACTCACCAAAGACAAACAGTTCTATTCTTCTTGTTAACGTTTCATTTACATGGATGGTGTAGTTCCCTTGATCATCAGGCTTTACATCGGTTAATGTCAGCGAGCCATTAAATCCATTAAAATCTAAACGATATTTGAACTGTTTGTTTGGTTTCACCTTATGGTAGCTTGGGAGGTAATCCAAAATTATTCCCGAGATTGTGTTTTTGCCAGTGAACTTCCAGATGATTTCACTATTGTGGAGATCAGCTCCAATTTCAGGATCCAATAAAACTGATGAACCAACAGCACCAAATATTTCTTTTCTTTCAGCTGATTGACAGAAAAGAGCAAAGTTAGTCATTAAAACTATAACAATGAGACAACAAAATGCGGTACACAGGCACAATAAACACATTTGAGGTTCAACATACTAAAAATGTTCTAATTTATTGAGCAAGTGACTTTCCTACATCAATAAACTTTAACGTGTAGCATAGTTTTATCATTTTTAGCTTTTCACAAATTAGGTTACTCACAGATGGAGAATTGAACACTGACTGAAACGTTTCATTTTTTTACAGATTGAAGATATTTTTAGCTATATTCTTAACATCACAACAGATTACTATTACATGAAGGAATATTTTGAGTGAAATGTAAAACTATTACATTCTTTAATGCTACACAATTGAACTAACCCATTGAAGATTTTGCACTGTGATTATAAATCAATTGTATTTTAGTGAAAAATTGAACTAAACTGAACCAACACAATTTCTAGTACAACTGTCCTACTGTAGGACAGAGTGGGAACTTGAGCACCCCTGTTTTATTTTGGATTCAAATTGCAGCCGAGAGTCTCAAAATGTAGACAGCAAGACTCTTTGAAAGAACCATCCAGTTAGACGCACAACCTCTGAAGAAGGGTCACTTCTGTTTTTCTCTCTTGTCACAAATGATGCCAGACCTGTTGAGTTTCTCCAGCATTTTGGCCTACTCTTTCAACATATCCCTACAAACATTTTCGCTTTCAAGTTTTTAAATCAAATTCCTTTTGAAAGCTAGTACTGAATTTATTTCAACATCCTGTGAAGCAATGCCTTCTAAATCCTAATCATTTATGACATAAAAACATTTTCCCACACATCACCTCTACTTCATGTCACTGAGACATGTTAAGAGAATAGAGCGAACATAAACCTCGGGGTCAGAGATGGGACTTTGTCCAAGACCCGGGGAAAAGCTATCCCAGATGGTCAGACTTTTCATTAGACAGTAGCAGGGTTCCCTCATTGTTACTCTGGGCAAGAGTGGATGAAGAGCAGAGCCTGCTGGGTAAAGCTGCAGACTGGGTATAGGCTGCCTCTGTACACTCAGACTGGACTGAAGTTTAATTAAAAAGAAAATCAAAACATAAAATAGCACTCCAACCCTCACTATCCCCCAAAGCTCGAACTCTCCCATCATCCGTTCCAACCCATGTCACCCAAGTCCTCTCCCATCCCCCCCCAGCTTATTGCCAACTTATGCCCCTTTAACTACTATGTCAACTCACCGAGCTGTCAACATGGGCAGTACTCAGACAGGTGAAAAAAATAAAATTTTCTAAAATAAAGTCCTAAGTGTGCATTGCACATCTTCTAACAGAGAAAATGCTATCAATTATCAAGCAGTTCTACAGCATTTAAATTCCTTCACCTCACTAAAACATTATAAAAATAAACATTTCATTCAAATGCAATGAGTATTGCAATTCACAGTCCCACAAAACAAAGTGTAGAATTACTTTTGGGCTGTCAGTCAAATCCAACAAAATGACAGGCAACCAGTTGTGATGTCAGGTCCTTAGGAAGTTAGTGTGCAACAATAATCCAGTGATGAAAATACTCAGATTTATGCCAAATCAGTAGGCAGTTCCAATGGGCTGCTGCGCCATGCAGGCTGGTTGATGCTGGGTTTGGACTGTGGGAGGAAACCAGAGCACCCGGAGGAAACCCATGCAGACACGGGGAGAATGAGCAAACTCCACACAGCCAGTCGCCCGAGGCTGGAATCGATCCTGGGTCCCTGGTGCTGTGAGTTGAAACACTATTGGCTACTACTCTCATTTGCTAACTTGCTATGACAACTTATCATTTCATAGTCATGCTGGAATACAATGGTAACATTTGAATAGTCTTCTTAAATCCCTCTCCCTTTCACCCTCACGTTCAAGACTATATGGTGCTTTTGGACCTCTTTGTCATCAAGATCAACTGCATGCAGTCAGCATGTTCTCCAGGGTCTCTTCTTCCCATACGCCACCTTCTCAAACTTTCTCTAATGCTCCTTCATGCATTAGTAAGCACGTACTTGCACATTCATTTCTCTCCAATCTCCCTCTGTTGTTATCTAGTTGTTTTGGAGACAAGTTTAGATTTTCATGGCGAGCACATCATTATTGCACACTTCCCTATGTATTGTTTGTTTTATTTAAATTGACTCACAGGAAGTGGTCATCTCTGGCTCGGCCAGCATTTATTGCTCATCCACAATTGTTACTAATCCTCTATGGAACATCTCCCTGAAGCCTTTGTTTCATTTTCGCCACTTGCAAAAAGATCTTTGCATCCTCGCTCTCCACTGGAGTCGTACCTGAGGACTGGAGAGAGGCAAATGTAATTCCTCTCTTGAAGAAAGGAAATAGGGAAATCCCTGGCAATTACAGACCAGTTAGTCTCACATCTATCATCTGCAAGGTGTTAGAAAGGGTTCTAAGGAATAGGATGCATGACCATCTGGTAGAGCATGGCTTGATTAAATGCAGTAAACATGGCTTTGTGAGGGGCAGGTCATGCCTCACAACCTTATTGAGTTCTTTGAGGATGTGACTAGGAAAGTTGATGAGGGTCGAGCTGTGGATGTGGTGTATATGGACTTCAGCAAGGCGTTTGATAAGGTTCCCCATGGTAGGCTCATTCAGAAGGTCAGGAGGAATGGGATACAGGGGAAATTAGCTGTCTGGATACAGAATTGGCTGGCCAACAGGAGACAGCGAGTGGTAGTAGAAAGAAAATATTCTGCCTGGAAGTCAGTGGTGAGTGGTGTTCCACAGGGCTCTGTCCTTGGGCCTCTACTGTTTGTAATTTTTATTAATAACTTGGATGAGGGGATTGAAGGATGGGTTAGCAAGTTTGCAGACGACACAAAGGTTGCAGGTGTCGTTGACAGTATAGAGGGCTGTTGTAGGCTGCAGTGGGACATTGACAGGATGCAGAGATGGGCTGAGGTGGCAGATGGAGTTCAACCTGGATAAATGCGAGGTGATGCATTTTGGAAGGTCGAATTTGAAAGCTGAGTACAGGATTAAGAATAGGATTCTTGGCAGTGTGGAGCAACAGAGGGATCTTGGTGTGCAGGTACATAGATCCCTTAAAATGGCCACCCAAGTGGACAGAGTTGTTAAGAAAGCATATGTGTTTTAGCTTTCATTAACAGGGGGATTGAGTTTAAGAGTTGTGAGATCTTGTTGCAGCTCTATAAAACTTTGGTTAGACCGCACTTGGAATACTGCGTCCAGTTCTGGTCGCCCTATTATAGGAAAGATGTGGATGCTTTGGAGAGGATTCAGAGGAGGTTTACCAGGATGCTGCCTGGACTGGAGGGCTTATCTTATGAGGAGAGGTTGACTGAGCTCGGACTTCTTTCATTGGAGAAAAGGAGGAGGAGAGGGGACCTAATTGAGGTATACAAGATAATGAAAGGCATAGATAGAGTGGATAGCCAGAGACTATTTCCCAGGGCAGAAATGGCTAACACGAGGGGTCATAGTTTTAAGCTGGGTGGAGGAAAGTATAGATGGGATGTCAGAGTTCTTTACACAGAGAGTTGTGAGAGCATGGAATGCATTGCCAGCAGCAGTTGTGGAAGCAAGTTCATTGGGGACATTGAAGAGACTGCTGGACATGCATATGGTCACAGAAATTTGAGGGTGCATACGTGAGGATCAATGGTCGGCACAACATCGTGGGCTGAAGGGCCTGCTCTGTGCTGTACTATTCTATGTTCTATTTATAAAGTTATAATATGTCCTGCCACCACCTAACCCCCACTCCCCCCTCCACCAACGGGGTTTGGCTCTGTGTTGATCTCACCCATTCCTCTCCTTGGGTTCTAAGCTCACTCTAAGATATATGACGTTCATTCCATTGGCTTCAGAGTTATTCATAGGCAATGGTAGGTTCTGTGGTCTTGTCCTCCACTTAATTGTCTGAGTAGCAGAACCAGGTTTCCACTAGACTTCTATTCAAACATGTTGAAGCCCTTCCATTTCAGACAATTCTACAATCTGTTTCAACCATACATGACCTCAGCTGCCTCTAAATCATCTTTCCTTCCCCTTTTGCTAATTTCCTCCTCCTGGGAGTAAGTACAGACCAGGCGTGCTCCTGGCAATATTTATTTAAAAAGTTTGAGTATAGTCTCCTAAATACTCATCGTCATATAGTCTGATTTCATCATTAGCATTGATTGTTAGGATTTCGTGAGATTCAAGTTCAGTTCATAATCTCAGTCCATCAGTGATTCACATGTCACTGAAATATTCTGCAGGTCTTTAATTATTTGTACCTCTCTCATAATACTTCTAAATGACTGGAGATAATGCTGTGAACTCATGTGAACAAATTCTTACTTTTGCAAAAGGTTTGAAGTCCTCATTTGCAAATGTGGCCCTTTGTCTGAAACTAGAACGTCCAGATTCCATGTGTGTGCATAAGAAGATTTTTAAACAGATGACTGCTTCTGAAGCAAGTCTGCATGCTCTTTAAACTTTGACCCAACTGGAGTAGTGGTTGACCACTAAGATGAAAACCATTTCCTTGAATTCAAACAAATCCTTATCAAGGCGTTCTCATGCCTTGGGCAGAAATGAAAACAAATATTTCTTTCTGCTCCTGCCTGACGATGGTGTTATAATCCCAGCCGATGGTAATTCTAGACAAGGCAGAATGCAGTCTGAAATCTGGCTGGAGACACTACAAGTTTTATTCTTCCAATTTGTTTATTACAGTAGTCATTAACTGCACATATTCATAAGAGTCTGCCAATGTACTTCCAAAAAGGACAAAAGTTTGCTGTGCATAAACAATGAGAAGAAACAAAACTATATGTGTGGAAGACAATTTGGAATGATCTTATCAAAAACAGAAAAAGATTCAACCTTTTCCACAGCGATACAGCCCTGTCTGCGTCAGCTGTTCTAACAGCTTACAACCACCTTTCAACTTTAATAGCCTAAAGATTGCCAAACAAATCAAAACGGACCCTCTGCTGGTATGGGTTTTCCCTCCTTCTGAACAGAACCTGCTTGCTACATTTTGTCTCCCCTTTCTGTACATTATCAAAGTTCAACTTTGTTAACCCTTCAGCAAGGCACCTTAACTGTTCGTTTAGCTTCAAACACACGCAGTCTTGGAAATGCTGCTTTCAACACTACTCAAAATAATTTGCTGACCTTTTTAAAAATAGGTCACAGTCGCAGAACTCAAACCAAACACCCATTTATGGCCAATTTAAAATCCCAATTCTTACATACTGATGATATTATAAACATTCATCACAATGACACAAGTGAAATAATTGCAGACCACATCCTCGAAAAGAGGATGTGAAATACCTGCACACCACACTGATCCCTGTCCCAACATTTGGCGATGCCCAAAGCATCAAGTCAAATGGCCCTCAGAATCACTGGCGGCTCACTGTACATCGACAAGTCGTCGATCACACTGAGTTTCTATGGAAAATAAAGAACATAAAAGCATGGGAAGGGTGAAAGCCTGAAGACCACTGGCAATCTGTGTTCTGTAGAAGGCTAGATGGGATAACCGCAGTGGAACATTCTTACACCAATTAACAGAGTAAGGTTAAGGCTGAAAGGTCACTATGGCAAGATGAGATAATACAAGTAATAAAGCAAGTTTCTCTGTTAAGTATCATTGTGACAAGATTGGGACAATAAATATTTGGGACATGACATTAAAATATCTAATTAATAGTAGAGTCAGCTTGAAACAGGAGACTATTGTAATAGATGAAATAGCTAAATATCTATCATGACAGGTTAGTCTGGAATGGAAGATCACTGCAGCAGAGTTAGCGATAAATATCTAAACGTGACATTAGAATAACATTAAATAGAATGGACAACTAAAGAGATAATGGGAACTAACATCACTGGTTTATTGTGTAGCTAGAGCAAGGTACTTTGATTAATATAGTTGGACATGCTGATAAGCAAACAGAAACATGATAAAAAAAATATAAAAATCCACAGACCTTGAGGTTTGTGCGCATTCAAGAATCTGCTTTCTCAGTGTCACAGTTTTTTATTTGCAAATAAAAGACCTACGTCTTGAAGAACTCTCTGTGTCTCCTGGTGGTTCTCTATATTTTCTCCACAACAGTTCCTGCAGTGTTCTAAGTGTTGATTTAATGTTGGGTTGCTGGGGATGTCCTCTGTACATCCTTCAAAGTAATAAGAATGTAGGAAGAGCCCTGCTATTCTAAATGATGACTGATCATCTCCAAATGCCACTTTCACATATTATCTCCAGATCCTGTAGCTTTCAGGATACCAATGGGACTATTAGGTTCTGTCTAGAATCTGGTGTGAGCAAAGGAATGAACGCAAATTCCATCCATTCACTACCCTCCAAATGACGGATTTCTTCCTTGTCTCAGTCTTCGGTGGCCTGCCCCTTATCTGTCTATTATTTTCCTGGTTATACACTCATCAATCTGGGGAAATATTGAACCTACGTTATCCTTGTCATGCCTTGCATGAGTTTTGATAATTTTTTAATCTTCAAAATTCTAGAAAATACAGACTCATTCTCCGCAATCTCTCCTTATCAGACAACCCTACGACCCTAGAATTAATTTGGTGAACCTCTATTTCAATCCCTTAAATGTCAAGTACAGTCTTCCTTTTAGCTTACCTTTAAGGAGCTCAAAACTGTGCTCAATTTTCCAGGTGAGGTCTCACTAAACCTGTATACAACCCCAGCAAGACAACTTACTATTGTACTCAAACCTTTTTGAAATGAATAGCAACACACCATTTTCACTTCATATCACTTACTGCTCTGCACTCAAACCTTTAGTGATTCAGAACTCCCACGATTGGACATCCATACTTCCCAAGAAATTTAAGAAATATTCTGCCTATTTTTCTACAAAAGTGATTAACTTCACACATTTTTATATAATATTCCACTTACCATGTTACAGCCTATTCACTGAGCATGACCAAGCTCTCTGGAAGCCTCCTTGCATCTTTCCCCAGCTTACATTCTCATTCAGTTTGACGCTATCATAAATTTAGAAATACTACAAATAGTCGTCACATTCAAATCATTTACAGGGAACAACTGTGGACCCAGCGTAAACCCTTACCCACGAGTAATGCCTGCCATCCTGAGAAGAATCCATGCATTCCTGCTTTGTCTATCAGTAACGCTCAAACTATAATAGTATATTCCCCACAATCCCATCTAATTTTATGATTTTTCTCCTGTATCGGACTCGATCAAAAGCATTCCGAAAATCCAAATATTACCCATCCACTGGTTTGCTTTTGTCTCTGCTGTTAGTAAGATCCTCAAAACCTCCCAACAAGTTTTCTAAATATATCTTCCATTTCGTAAATAGATGCTAACTGTCAAATTTTGTTACTTTTCTAAATGGTCAGTCATGACATCCTTTATAACTTGCATTAGTAATGTCAAGCTAACTGATCGTTACATCCCCACTCTCCCTGTTCCTCCATTCTTATTTGGTTGCATTTGATAACTTCCAGACAGCAGAAGCCTTTGAGAATCTATAGAATTGTGAAAGAGACTCACCAAAGCATCCATTATCTCTATTGCTGTGATACAGTTCAGAAAATTTATCATCCTCACCTAACTGATTTTTCAAGTGCTACTGCTTTACGAATAATAATTACTTTTACACTCTAATTCTACAAGTCCCTTCATCACCTCGTATTTCTGATTTGGAGATGCTGGTGTTGGACTGGAGTGTACAAAGTTAAAAATCACACAACACCAGGTTATAGTCCAACAGGTTTATTTGGAAGCACTAGCTTTTGGAACACTGCACAACCACCTGATGAAGGAGCAGCACTCTGAAAACTAGTGCTTCCAATTAAACCTGTTGGACTATAACCTGATGTTGTGTGATTTTTAACTTCGTATTTCTGAGTGCTTCTCTGTAAAGCCTTTCATGATGTCTGACCTAAGTTAACTGTTTTGTTTCTCTATTTCCTTTGTGCTACTATACACTTCAAAATTTTAATAATTGTTAAGGGATTGAATAAACGCTTTGGAATAAACGGTTTCCTGAGATGAAAGGGTCAAGGAGAAACTGTTATAAAGGAATTCAAAGCAACATGCAAATTACCCATCCCTGGGAAAGACTTGTCGAAGCAACATAAACGAGCTGTTTCCTGGACAGCAAGAGAGATCACACAGTTTGATAACCTGCTACCGTGGGACACATTAACTACTAAGACTGCCTGCAGAAGGAAATGTCCTGAAGTGGTTAATTTCAGGAACATTTGTGCTTTGAACAGACAGTTAAGGTGAATGTAACAAGGAACAGGTGATAAGGTGGCAAGCTACAGACTTGATGACTCCAAAAGTGCAAGTCAATGATCTAAAGGATCATCAATGTCACATCAGAAACTTCACACAGGAGACACATTCTCGTAAGAATGTGCTCTTTAGGATTATTCAGTAGCAGAACCTAAGAACAACACTGCACAAAGACCGAACCCTTGCTGTCTAGCGACAGAAGTAGTCGGTTAGAATCTCAGCTAAATTCCATCATTAATTGAACAATGGCTAAGCTAAGTTCTGAGATTTAACTTGTTTATTTGTGGGGTTGTGTTTTGGTTACTACATGCAATAAAGTTTAGGCAATTACTTCAGTATTTGATGATCTGTGAAGTTTCTTAATAAATAGCCAGATTAAAGGTAGCTTGTGTTAAGTAACACAGAACACTTTGTTCTGCACTATAAAGTCTCCTGTCCTGATCAATAACAAGCCATATTTATTCTCATGAGTCTTTCCTTTTTCACTTATTGATTAAAGCTTTTACAGCCTGTCGTGATGTTCACCACTGGCTTGGAACTACATTCTCGATTCCCTTTCCTTATCTTATCTATTTCTTGAATGTACCTAGTAGACAGGATAAAATACATTAATTTACGGCACAAATAAAGGTTCATGGGTTTGATATCATAGTCATTAATGAAACATTTACACAGCTTGCCAGGGCTTTGTGATGTTTTGAAAGGTTAGCCAAGAAGAAAGGGATAGTGGTGTACAGCTTTGTTAGAATGGGATGGAATAAGTACAATAACACGAAAAGATCTGGATGGGAAGATGTAGAATCCATGTGGGTGAAGGTAAGGAACAGTGAGGGGAAGGAGACACTGGCAGAAGCTGCCTATAGGCACTGTCAGTAGCTATATGCTAGACCTCAGAACAAATCAGGAGATAGTAAAAACACGCAGTCAAAGTCAATACACTAAATCATTGATGACTTCAATCTTTGCTTCGGTTGGAAAAGTCAAACTGGCAGACGTAGCCACAAGGTAGAATTTCTAGAGTGGATTTGCATCAATTTTCTTGAACAATGTGTTGTTAAGATCCCTGGTTATAGCCCCAAGATGTGTAATGAGGCAGGTTTAATGAATGATCTCAAAGTAAAAGATCGCCTAGGAAACCGTAACCAAAGGGTTCCATTAAATAAAAGTGAAGCTGCAGGATGAAAATCTTAAAATTCAGTCCGTTAATCATGATTAAAATGACGACTTTTTTCAGGCAAAAAAAAATCACTATTTTCTAATGTAATATACAAATAGCTGTCCAACGTGGGAAGTTAAATCGTTTAGCTGATCAAAACGTAACTGGTGAGACTGAACAGCCCAGTTGTCATCACCGTTAAAGTTAATGCTGTCTCTGCATTTTCCGTGGGGTTGGACTTCAATACCTGATAACATTTCTTGAGTGGATTTGAATCAATTTTATTGAACAATGTTTTGTTAAGATCTCTGGTTAGATAATAGACAATAGACAATAGATGCAGGAGTAGGCCATTCAGCCCTTCGAGCCTGCACCGCCATTCAATATGATCATGGCTGATCATTCCCAATCAGTATCCTGTTCCAGCCTTATCTCCATAACCCTTGACTCCACTATCTTTAAGAGCTCTATCCAATTCTTTCTTAAATGAATCCAGAGACTGGGCCTCCACTGCCCTCTGGGGCAGAGCATTCCACACAGCCACCACTCTCTGGGTGAAGTAGTTTCTCCTCATCTCTGTCCTAAATGGTCTACCCCGTATTTTTAAGTTGTGTCCTCTGGTTCGGCACTCCCCCATCAGCGGAAATATGTTTCCTCCTGCCAGAGTGTCCAGTCCTTTCATAATCCTATACGTTTCAATCAGATCCCCTCTCAGTCTTCTAAACTCAAGGGTATACAAGCCCAGTCGCTTCAGTCTTTCCGTGTAAGGCAATCCTGCCATTCCAGGAATTGACCTCGTGAACCTACGCTGCACTCCCTCAATAGCCAGAATGTCTTTCCTCAAATTTGGAGACCAGAACTGTACACAGTACTCCAGGTGTGGTCTCACCAGGGCCCTGTACAGCTGCAGAAGCACCTCTTTGCTTCTATACTCAATTCCTCTTGTTATGAAGGCCAGTATGCTATTAGCCTTCTTCACAACCTGCTGTACCTGCATGCTTGCCTTCATTGACTGGTGGACAAGAACACCCAGATCTCTCTGAACAGCCCCTTTACCTAATTTGATACCATTGAGGTAGTAATCTGCCTTCCTGTTCTTGCCACCAAAGTGGATAACCAGATCCCCGAGATGTGAAATGAGGCAGGTTTAATGAATGATCTCAAAGTAAAAGATCCCCGAGGAAACAGTAACCAAAAGGTTCCATTAAAAAAAAAGTGAAGCTGAATTGACCCGATGCATGGCATGACTACTTGAGAGTGAGAAACTTGGGTCAGAAGCAACAGTAGGAAACTTACGTACAATCGTAATGGAATGAGGGGAGAGCTAACTAGAGTTGGACAGGATTTTAGCAGCAAAGATGGTTGAAGAACAATGGCAGATGTTGAAGAAAATAGCTCGTGGCTCACAACAATCTTCATGTGAAAGGAAGATGCTCGGAAGGGCAAAAGAATTTGGTGTGGAGTAAATATAGAGAACCACCAGGAGACGCAGGGAGTTCTTCAAGAAGTAGGCCTTTTATTTGCAAACAAAAAACCGTGACACTGAGAAAGCTGATTCTCGAATGCCCACGAACCTCAGGGTCCGTGGGTTTTTATATTTTTTTTAACCATGTTTCTGTTAGCTTATCAGCATGTCCAACTATATTAATTAAAGGACCTCACTCTAGCTACACAATAAACCACTGATGTTAGTTCCCATTATCTCTTTAGTTGTCCATTCTACTTAAATGTTATTCTAATATCATGGTTAGATATTTATTGCTAACTGTGCTACAGTGATCTTCAATTCTAGACCAACCGGTCATGATAGATATTTAGCTATTCCATCTGTTACAATAGTCTCCTGTCTCAAGCTGATTCTAGTAACTATTAATTTGATATTTTAATGTCACGTCCCAAGTATTTATTGTCCCAACCCTGTCATAATAACACTTCACAGAGAAATGTGCTTTATTACTTGTGTTATCTCATCTCGCCATAGTGACCTTTCAGCCTTAACCTTACTCTGTTAATGGCTGTAAGAGCGTTCCACTGCGGTTATCCCATCTTGCCTTCTACAGAACACAGATTGCCAGTGGTCTTCATGCTTTAACCCTTCCCATGCTTTTATGTTCTTTATTTTCTATAGTAGGCACTGCAGACGCTGGAGATTAGAATCAAGATTAGAGTGGTGCTGGAAAAGCAGATCTGACCCGCTGTGCTTTTCCAGCACCACTCTAATCTCGGAAGGAGATAAGCCAATCACGGTAACCAGCCAAGTTAAGGATAGAATCAAATTGAAATTACAAACAACAATGTGGCCAGGATTACTGGTAAGTCTCAGGTAGGGCAAGTTTTAAAAAAAAGGAGAGAAAATAAACTTTGAAAGTAAACTTGCAAGTAAAAATAAGATGAACAGCAAGAGCTTTTTCAAACATTAAAACAAAGAAGGGGACACAGTGAACACAGACCCCTTATAAAACAAGGTTGGAGAGATAACAACAGGGAAACAGGAAGTGGCATTGGATTGAATAAAAACTTTTGATCAGTCTTCACATGAAATGCTGCTAACAGCATTCCAAAAAGAAAATTAATCAGTGAGGATAAAGGAAGAAAGGAAGAAGATGATAACTAGCACTCGAGAAAAAGCGCCAGGAAAAATAATGGAGTCAAATACTAACATATCCCATTAGATCCAGGACACCGATGATATTATAAGAAGCAACTAGAGAAAAAGTGGATGCACTGGTAGCAATCTTCTAGGAATGCTTAGACTGTGGAAAAATCCCAGATGAATCCAAAAGAGGAGGTGGGAGCATAATGAATGAGGGGGACAAAGTGAATGAGGAAAGGGGGAAGGGGGTGGGGGGAAGAGACAGACAAAGACAGAGACAGACAGACAGACAAAGACAAGAGAGAGAGAGAGAGAGAGTGAGTGTGTGTGTGTGAGAGAGAGAGAGAAAAACAGAGAGAAAAACAGAGAGACAGACAGAGACAGAGAGAGAGTGGGACAGAGAGACAGACAGACAGAGACAGAGAGAGAGTGGGACAGAGAGACAGACAGACAGACAGACAAAGACAAGAGAGAGAGAGAGAGAGAGTGAGTGTGTGTGTGTGAGAGAGAGAGAAAAACAGAGAGAAAAACAGAGAGACAGACAGAGACAGAGAGAGAGTGAGAAAGAGAGACAGAGAGACAGACAGAGACAGAGAGAGAGTGGGACAGACAGACAGAGAGAGAGTGGGACGGACAGACAGAGAGAGAGTGGGACGGACAGACAGACAGAGAGACAGACAGACAGAGAGAGAGTGGGACAGACAGACAGACAGACAGAGAGAGAGTGGGACAGACAGACAGAGAGACAGACAGACAGACAGACAGACAGACAGACAGACAGAGAGAGAGTGGGACAGATAGACAGAGAGACAGACAGACAGACAGAGAGAGAGTGGGACAGACAGACAGAGAGAGAGACAGACAGACAGACAGACAGACAGACAGAGAGACAGACAGACAGACAGAGAGAGAGTGGGACAGACAGACAGACAGACAGAGAGACAGAGAGACAGACAGACAGACAGAGAGACAGACAGACAGACAGACAGAGAGACAGACAGACAGACAGACAGAGAGAGACAGACAGACAGACAGACAGAGAGATGGGAGGCAGAAGGAGAGAAGTGAGATGGGAGAGAGGGGGAGAAAAGGAAAGATATGGGGGAGGGGTGGAGGACAACATTGTTGGGGGGGAGAAGAGATGGGAAGCAAGGAATGGGGGGGTGGGGAAAATAATGAATTGAAGAGAGAAGTCACCCTCAAGAACCTCACGTTCTGATCCTCTCCTCACTCTACAGAAGTGTTTAACTATACATGCACAGTTCAGACTGCTGCATTGAGTACACATGCTTGTATCAGTAACTGCAGTCACTTTAAAGTGCAGCTGTTTGGCATTTAACAGAAAAGGTAGTAGCATGGGGGTTGCAACGGAAATATGTGTCGTGGACACTTTGAGGGAGCATGTCCTTAATAGGCTTTCAAGATATCTCTAAAGGAACATTCAAAACAGATCAGAATAATTTAATCTCCACTGCACATCTGTTTGCTTTATAGCTGGATAAAAGGAAAATAAAGAGTTCTGGGAGTTAGTAAATAATATGCAAAGAAAAAAAGTGGTGGCTTGCTGTAAAATGCTGCTGTGCTACACAGTACCATGTGTAAATAAAAAAACTCGTTTTCGTCCTTCATGGGATCTGGATTTATGGATAGAAAACACTGAGGCCCAGCGAATATTAGGGTCTTAGGCTGAAGTGGGTCCTGCAGATTAGAGTCAATTCCTGATGTCCTGATGAAGGGCTTTTGCCCAAAACGTCGATTTGCCTGCTCCTCGGCTGCTGCCTGTGCTTTTCCAGCACAATTCTAATATTAGGGTATTGTTTACCTGGATTCAAAATTGGTTTGCTGCAGAAATTAAGTTTGGAAATAGTATGAACTTTACTTTTCAATTCCAGTTTAAAATTAGCTTTATGCTCGGAGAAGCTCAATTTGTCCGCAACCCTTTTAAACAAGAAGACGAGGTCCCTTGACACCACCCCCATCGAGCACACCCGGGGCAGGGACCACAACGGGTTGGAAAAACTGAAAGGAAGTCCCCCGATTGTTCCAGGGACTCCAAAAACATTGTAGTCAAACAGCCCTGCAGGGCCACTGCGTTAAACCAAACACAAGTGCAAAAGTGGATTGGAAGTGCAGAGGTGGAGAGCACACAGCAGCAGCCTGTAGAGGAGAGGTCTCTGTGCTGCCTGAAAGAGTACAGGGAGCAACTCTCCAAGATGGCTCACATTCTGGAGTGCTCCATGATGAGGAGGATGTCGTCATGGAGTTCTGGATGGGTGCCCACCACGTGCCTGAGCCGCCCCAATTTTGCATGTTCCTCAGGTGCCAGATGACCCAGTGTTGCTTCTTGCCCAGTTAGGCCCGACGAGCACTCTCTGGATGGCGGTGACAGACCCGGGGGGGGTGGAAGGACCGATGGGACCAGCTGGTTTAGGACCAGTACTCGCGCCCTGTCGGCCCCGCACTCAGAACCATCCTGGCCAGCGAGCGGTCACCTTGGTTTCCATCGCACGTCACTTTGCTGGTCAGGCTCCCTTGGCGGGGCAAAGACGGACTCCCAAGCAGAGGTGTTGAGTGGTACTCCAGGTGAAGAACTCTGTCCCAAACATGCACTCCAGTCGTCACGGGGACCCTGTGGGTTGGACTTCCTAGCGCTCACGCATCTTCTGCAAGATGGCTGGGTCCGTGAACATTGGCACATGATGAAAGAACAACCCCTAGCTCGCGCAAAGCCAAAACCGACAGCTGCTAAGGCAAGAGGCGCAGGAATAGCTCCACGCAGAATGAAGCTGGCCAGACATGGGGCAACTCTGACGCATTTCCCTCCCAAAGCATAGGAGCGCCATCAGGAACCCGTTACCTTTACTGGGTACTCCATGGCGGGTTACAGAGGTCGGATCCAAGCAACAAATTGTGCCCTGAACGCATAAACCTCACAGAATCCCAAGCAAATACTCATGATCCACGCTGTCAAACACCTTTTCCTGATCAAAAGAAGAGAAGGGCGATCAATTGGCCAGCCCTCTGGGAACCAATGGATCGCATCCCGGACCAGGTGGACGGATCCAGCCTGGGACTGGTCTAGGTGGATCAGGTGGTGCAGCACATTGCAGAGGCAAGTTGAGAAACGCCCTGGCAAAGATTCTGTAATCGGTGCTGAGCAAGGCGACCGAACAACAGTCCTTCGCCAAAGGGAGAGCCGCTTCTGAGGCAGAGTGATGATTAACCTGAGTCAAAAGGAGAGGCATCTCCCTGGTCACGATATATTTCCCAAGAACCTCTGCATAGCTGCCCATCCAGGCCATCCCAGAACGCACTGAAGAATTCCACGGTTAGCCCTGGGAACTTGCCTCTGGAGAGCAGATCGAGGGCGCCACTCACCTCCTTCAGGCTCAGGGGGGCTCTGAGCCTCTTGGCACTCTCTCGGCTGACCTGTGGCAGGTCCTCTCATTGAGCTGTGAGCTTCTTTGCCGGACTAATCTGGAGAGAGAAGACAACTGCAAAGTAATCCTGAACTTGTGCCCGGATGTCCTCTGAATCAGAGACAGAGACAAGGGATTTGTTGCCGGCTAGCAGCATAAGGGTAGCCAGATGAGATCCCAGAGGAACTGGGCCTGCGATCTCAAGTACGTCCCCCAGGTCCCACATTGGGATGACCAAGACATGACTCCAGGTCAACTACCTCCTTCTCCAACCCTTCAATCCTGGATTTCTGTCTTTGTCAACCTCCAAGCATATTGGCGACAGAAGACCCAGGTGCGAGTCTTGCCCACGTCCCAGAGTAGACTCGAGGGGAAGCCCTCTTGCTTCCTTCTCCGGCTGGAACGGAAGTGACGAAACAAATGCCAGAACCGCTCATCCTCCAGCAGCAGGTCGTTGAAGTGTCAGTACACGGATCTCACTCTGGTGCCCAGCAGAATGCACTCTGCCCACACCACCTTGCGACTGGAGAACAGCACCGGCTGCATGGAGGCAATTGGAATTTATACACCTTGGAAACGCAGAGGTGATCAATTCTGGATGCTCCGACGCCAGGTCTCGGAAAGGCAAAGGCAACGGAATCGAGATCGAGATTTTGGCCACATCTTTACAGAAACAAAGGTCAGAAACAAGTCCCTCAACTTCCTCTGAGCTCATCCAGGCACAGCCACGTTCCCGCCTCTGAGAGGAAGAGATTCACTCTCATTGATGTTGACACTTCCCGGAAGAAGCATGTCTGCTCAGGTCCAGGTGATGTGCATCTACATTCACAAAGTGAAGCACCATGCCCCCAAACCTGATCGTGTGATGGCGCGGCACATGCTCCTTGACCCTCGAGATCTCCAGTGAGAAAAACGGGACCAGCAAGATAGCCATCCCGCCGCAATTGGGATCCAGATGACTCATGTAGACCCTTCCCTACTACTCCAGGAGCCACATAACATTGTTGACTGAAATGGTGTGGTTTTCTTGCAGAAGACTCACTGTGTAATCCTGTCTCCTGAGGATTGAGAGGATGTGAAATCTGCACTAGCCTCTCTGCTGCTGTTGACATTGAGACTGGTTTTGGATGTCTTCATGGTGACAAACAGATGCTACCATCATCAGCAAAGAACTTATTGACGGGAGGCAGGGGGGAATGAAACCTTCTTCACCCCTGTAAGGCGGCCTTTGTTTGAAAGACACAAAATGGCCGACAAGGGTTAGACAGAATGAGACAGCCTGCTCCATGCACTAAGACACATGAGGTAAATGAGAGGTAAACAAAATGAACAGCCTGCTCTAGCATTTAAGTGAAACCTTGGAACAGGGCTACTTCAATGCTCATGAGGGGCGTGGAACTACCATCCAAGACAGTTTGGTAACAGAATGCCTAAGGATTGACAAGTGATTAATTACAGCCTCAGTAATGAAAGGAGGTTGTTCCATTGAGTTAACGGCACCAGTTAGAGTAAGGGGTGCAGTTCCCAGCATGGACTAGCCAGCCTAACACATTAAGCATCTGTGAAGTTATTTTGTAGTAATTGGTTGTTTCTTTGAAGGTATTGACAACATTAAGAAATAGGCTCTCGCTAAAGATCCTTCAAATAATGCTGGAGGAAGATTTCAACGTAAGTATAGATATACGTATAATTGAAGTATAATAGAAGCATTAGGAGAAAAACATTATAAACATAGATATGAAACTTAATTAGTCTCAAGAAATGTTTTCTCATATTGTTAAGATGATGCCTCGTATGCACTGAAACAGATTAGTCGCAACTTATTAATCACAAAGTGCTAACAGTAGAGGCAGCTGTATAACTCTGCATTTTATAACAGAAATTAATATTATGAATGTTATAGCGGTTAGTCAAAACCAACTGTCTTCTGTCTTTTTATATACTTAACTAGGACAATGGATAGTATAAGAGGAATAACGCACTTGATAGAGATAGCACATGGAATACAATGAATAACAGAATTCAAACAGTCCTCAGAGTTAAGCGAATCTGGGACAGACAGAAGGTTTGGAACCAATAACTTTGGAATACTAAATTAATAGGATACATAGAAAGATCCAAAGCCCCAGATGTCTGTTAAACACCAGCGGATCATAGGAATCTGGAGCCATTCATATGACTGCCCATCATTGATTAGGTGTTTCACAAGATTGTGTATATGGATTGAGGGGAAAGGACACAGCGACCACACTGTCTGATTATCGTAGCATAAAATGATTGAAAATGCTGGATTTCACTGCAACGATCAGAGTGTGTCATTGATCTCTCATCTGATCTGAGCCAAAGATTAACAGAAAAGTTGTGTTGTCATGTTGAGGTCAGACTGGGTGAAGGTCTTTGGCCCTCTTACTTCATTGACTAGTTCTTCCCTTCAGTTGAACCCCTACAAGTTTGAAATCTTGTGAAGGGCCTGGGGAAGAGGGGGAGACTGCCTGCCCTCTCCTATCTCTTGCCTGAATCCTACCTTCGTCCTGAGTCTTTGTCCCCGGTCGGGGGGGGGGGGAGGTTTTAAAGCTCCTACAACTCCCTCCCCACTCCCCGAGAATGCTGCAGCGTGTTCCTGTCCACTCCCAGGACGACGCAAGTCCACCAAACAATGAGGTTCAGCAGCAGTAAGGGATCTCACTGGTCCAACACCAACCTGATTCTCTATCGGTGACCAAGTCAAGGGGAATCCCATCCCCAAGGACCTTGTCTAATTCTGTGGTATTCATGACCAATGATCAGTCCTCTTCTGGTTTGTCGTCTTTGTCGTCCTCCACAGAATGTAGGGTGGCCTGAGGCCACCGGTCAAACATACCCCTGCCTTGACCGCACTCAAGGCAGCAGGAAGATCCTCTGTAGGGACTTCTGATATTTGATTAAAACATTGGGCCCACTGGTTTACAGTGGACTGGAAGCCTGCTCCCCACCCAGGATCAGGTCACCCTCCATGTCAGGGAAAAGATCCCCGGTCAGGTCAGAGATGACAGGCACAAAGTCTGGGAGGGAGCCTGGCCTGCTCCTCCCGTACCACCAATAAGGGACCCCTCAGGTTGACTCTCCCCACCGCAGTCCGCAGTAAGGTCAAAGTCTTCGAGGTGTGGGACAGGTCTCGGCAGCCTTGCCTAGCTCAGTCTCCAAGGTGGCCAGCCCAGTCACCTGAGGAGGGACTGACGTGGCAGATTTGGATTCCGATCCTCCTCCCTAATGGGGCAGAGGCAGGGGTTTTCAGGAGGGGCTACCACTTCTTCACCACTGTGGCTTTCAACATTTCCGGGATCTCCTGAGCCTGAGTAATGGTGCCTTGTCTGGGATGGCGGGGATCGAGGCAAACATCCACCTCTTCACTTCCCAGCCTCAAGCCTTCCTTTTCAATAGTTCTTTTCCCTTTAGTTCAACCCCCACAGGTTTGAGATCTCGTGAAGGGCCTGGGGAAGTGGGGGGGGGGGGAGGGGGGGTCGATGTGATGTTTCACCCTGAGCTACATTTGTTAAATGGCAGAAAGGCAGTAAGGCCCAAGGAGGTACAGGAGCAGTAGGAGGTGTGGCAGTTGCACCCCCCCCTGACAAATGTTGTTGATGGCCCTGCTGTTTGCCTTGGCCACAAAGGATCACCACTTCTTTTACAAAGAGCAATAATCAAAGTATTTTCAGCATTGCACACCAGACTCGCTCTTCAGACAACACCACCCTCAGTCACACAAACCTGAAACAGATCATTGTTCGCAGCAAACTGACCAGCCTTCAGGATAACATCGACCACAATACCATACAATCCTGTCATGGCAACCACTGCAAGACTTGTCAGAGTGTCGACACAGATACCACATGGGTACAGCACTGAGCATACACACGGCAGGTACTCAGGTGACTCAGCCAGTGTTGTCTATCTTACATGCCCCAGCTAAGTTTGCCCCGAGACACAATACGTTGGTGAGACCAAGCAGACACGATGACAATAGATGAACAGATACCGCACAACAATCACCAGACAGGGATGTTCACTCCTAGTCAGGGAACACCTCTGCAGTCAGGGATACTTGGTCTTGGGTCTTCGGGTGATCATCCTCCAAGGTGGACTTTGGGACAGGCAACAATGCAAAGTGGCCGAGCAGAGGCTGATAACCAAGTTCGGTATCCATGGGGATGGTCTCGATCGGGTCCTTGAGTTCATGTCACACTGCAGGTGACCCTGCTGCACTATACTCTCTCTCTCTCTCTCTCTCTCTCTCTCTGTCTGAGACACACACACACACACACACACACACTTTACCAAGCATGCACACACTCTCTCACATGCACACACACACTCTCTCTCTCTCTCACACACGCATACCTAAGTCTATGGGGTGAATTTGGACTTGCAGAATTATATTTGCAGATACATTTTATTTTGCTCAGAAAATGCACAACCTATAGGCAGTCAATGCAGCCAGTCAGTCAATCCATATAATATTTTGTAAATTCCACTTTGGAAATAGAACTAGCCTGACTCGAAATTGGGATACAGACAGACTCTGGCCTTACACCTTTAAGGCATTGTCTGAGCTGAGATGTCACTTTTTTTTAAATAAAGCCTTGTTGTCTTGAGAATGTGACTTAAAGGAAGTTCTGGGATTTACATATTAATGAACCGAAACCTGTAACCCATTCTAAAAGATGAAAGACTTAACAACAATCTAGGTTTGTTAAATATCATTTTACTTGCACGACACTGTAATCTTTTGCTGATATATTTCTGTCTTATGGTAGGTCCTGCTTCACAACCACCTGATGAAGGAGCAGCGCTCCGAAAGCTAGTGCTTCCAAACAAACCGGTTTGTCTATAACCTGGCGTTGTGTGATTTTTAACTATTCCCTTCGCGAATCCCTTGACAGGTCCATGCCCCCCAACAACTCACCCTCATCTCCCGGCACCTTCCCCTGCCACCACAGGAATTGCAAAACCTATGCTCACACCTCCCCCCTCACCTCCGTCAAGGCCCGAAAGGAGCCTTCCACATCCATCAGATGCACTTCCACCCATGTCATTTACTGTTCTGTTGCTCCTGATGAGGTCTCATCTACAAGTTGGCATGTTGGGCAGCACAGTGGTTAGCACTGCTGCTTCACAGCACCAGGGACACAGGTTCAATTCCTGCCTTGGATGACTGTGTGTGTGGAGTTTGCACATTCTCCCCATGTCTGTGTTGGTTTCCTCTGGGTGCTCCGGTTTCCTCCCACAATCTAAACATGTGTAGATTCAGGTGGATTGTCCGTGCTAAATTGCCCTTAGTGTCAGGTGCATTAGTCACGGGTAAATATAGGGTAGGGGGTTTGGGTGGGTTACTCTTCGGAGGGTTGGTGTGAACTTCTTGGGCCTAAGGGCCTATCGCCATACTGTAGGGATTCTAATCTACATTGGGGAGGCAGGACGCCTACTTGCGGAGCGCTTCAGAGAACATCTCCAGGACATCTGCACCAACCAACCCCACCGCCAAACATTTCAACTCCCCCTCCCACTCTGACTATGACATGCAGGTCCTAGGCTTTCCCCATCTGATGCCAGGAGGAAGGACACCTCACCTTCTGCTTTGGGACCTTCTAACCACATGGCATCAATGTGGATTTCACCAGTTTCCTCATTCCCTCTCGCCCCACCTTATCCCAGATCCAACCTTCCAACTGGGCACTGCTCTCGTGACCTGTCCATCTTCCATCCCACCTATCTGCTCCACCCTCCTCTCCAACCTATCACCATCACAGCCCCACCTCCGTCTACCTAATGCCCTCTCAGCTACCTTCCCCCTAACCCCATCTCCCTCCCACTTATCTCCCAGCTCCCTTGGCCCACAAGCCTCATTCCTGATCAAGGGCTCTTGCCTGAAACATCTATCGTCCCGCTCCTTGGATGCTGCCCGACCTGCTTAGATTAGTTCACGGGTCGGCGCAACATCTGTTGTACTGTTCTATGTTCTACGCTGTGCTTTTCCAGCACCACGCTCTTCAACTCTGATCCCTACAGCACCTGCAGTCCTCACTTTCTCAAATCTTCTGATTTTTTTTTCTTTGTTTAGACTGAGTGTACAAACTATTAGCCAGTTGTTGCCATTCAAACCCCGGGTCTCCAAACCAAAAGGGCCCAGTACCTTGACGCAGAAGGCAACGGACACTCCCAGCAGCAGTGGAGAATCCAGACCCCAAGTCAAAACTGAGCTCCAGGCTCCAATCCTCAGCCCAGACCGCAAGCCTCACACCCCCTGCTTCACTCTCTGTCCTCTCTCCATTTTAACCCTGTTACTTCCAGACAAACCTTGGACTTTGACTTGGTGTTTAAAAAAAACTTTGCCCAGGCTCCTCCACACCGTTTGAACTCTGTTCCCCCCCAGTAACTCAGTCACCCACCTTGTGTCTGCAGAACCCGGGAGTGGAGCATCAAGAGCAGAGTAAGGAGTTCGAATCCACGCTCCATCTAAATTCAGTGCAAACACTTCTTTTTTAAAAAAACATATTTAGTTCTCCATCCTGTGGCAATGTAGAGGGAGGGAGCAGGAAATCCCCGCTGAGTCTTCAAATGGAAATAATCAAACGACAAGCTGCAACGATCACAGGCCAAATATACAGGAAGTTAAACATCAGAAAACACGCCTTGAGCGAATGACTTCCTCGTTAAGTCTTTCCTCTTTCACTTACTAACTAAAGCTTTTGCACTCTGCCTTGCAGTTACATTCTCTGTTCCCTTCCCTTATCCGTTCTCATGTTTCTTCCCTGATCTATTTCTTGAATGCACAAAGCAGACAGAATAATTTATGGCACAATTTATGGCACCGTGTGGGTGGCACAGTGGTTAGCACTGCTGCCTCACAGGGACCCGGGTTCAATTCCCACCTCAGGCGACTGACTGTGTGGAGTTTGCACATTCTCCCCGTGTCTGCGTGGGTTTCCTCTCACAGTCCAAAGATGTTAATTCATGCTAAATTGCCCGTAGTGTTAGGTAAGGGGTAAATGTAGGGGTATGGGTGGGTTGCGCTTCGGCGGAGCGGTGTGGACTTGTTGGGCCGAAGGACCTAATCTAAAGGTTCATGGTTTTGACATTATAATCATTCATGAAACATTTACAAAGACATGTATTCAGGGCTCTGTGACTTTTTGAAAGGACAGGCAGGCAGGAAAGGAGGGTAGCTAAGAACTTTGTTAGAATGAGATGAAATAAGTACAACACAAAAATTTGGGAAGTGAATTGCATTGATTGTCACGTGTGCCGAGTGAAAAGCTTTGTCTTGCAAGCCACACAGGCAGATAAAATAGTTTGGAGGCATAGATGGTAAATAATACGTAAACAAAACATCCGTATGGATGAAGATAAGGAATACTGAGGGGAAGGCGACACTGGTAGAAGTTGCCTATGGGCACTGTCGGAGATTTCAGTGAGCCTGGCATGTGGCTGGAAGGAGAAATGAAATAAATCTTGGCGACAGGAGGGGGCTTTACATTCAGGGTTGGGTCCGGAGAAGGAGATTTAGATAGAGTCCTCCCTTTCCTCGAGGATGCAAAACATCGTTTCCTATATCAACTTTCCAACGTAGAAATGGGGGCATTCAGCTTTACTCCACCATTGACGGTGAGAGAGAAAAAAAAACAAATTCCAGGCATCACGGCAAAATTTCAGAATTTCCCTTAAACACATAAACAGTGAGATTTGCATTGTCCCTCATCTAGTCCAATTTCCACATTCCCATTTGTCCCCTCATAACCAATTCCCAACAATCCATCACCCTCCACCTGATACATTTCCTTAGGAGTTTCAAAGTCTCTCTGAGGGAAAAAGAAACGTCCTCATCTCTCAAAGCTGATCCCTGAATTTTGGACGGTTACACTGCTGACCCACATTCCTGATGAAGGACTCATGCCCGAAACGTCGACTCTCCGGCTCCTCGGATGCTGCCTGGCCTGCTGTGCTTTTCCAGCGTCTGCACTTCTCGACTCTGACTTTCCAGCATCTGCAATCCTCACTTTCTCATTAAGCTGACCATCTCTGTGAACATCCTTTGCATGTATATCTCGTCAACATCATTGAGGATCATGTACACTTTTTAATTAAGTCATCCCCCAATTTTCTAAACTCCAGTGAAGACAGACTTAGCTTGTCCATACTTTCCTGTTAATATAAACCACTTATGGTCTTATATCAGGTATTGGTCTGGTAAACTTCTTCTGGACTGCATTATATGCATTTGCGTGTTCAATAGGGAGACCAAACTGCACACAGTATTCAAGATCTGGTCTCGCCATTGCCCTGTATATTTGAAGCATAGTCATCCTACCTTTTATATTCTTCTCCTCTAGTAATAGGTTATAGGTATTAGCGATTGCAATTTTTATACTTACACGTTCACAGAATGCAGGGTAGCAAGCATTTATTGCCTATCCAAATTGCCCTGAGGAAAGTTAAGAGTCAACCACATTGCTGTTGGTTGGGAGTCACATGGATGCCTATCAGATGAGGATGGCAGTTTCCTTCCCTAAGGGGCATTAGGGAACCAGATGGGTATTTCCGACAGATGATTCATGGTCATCTAAGATTCTGTTATGGACCCCCTCAAAATATTTCAAGAAAGTGGTCCCGACTCTAAATTTGCTAGTTGTTTTGAGCAGGTGTAACATGGATATTGGAGGAGGGATTCAGCTGGTCAAACCACTTAGGTTAAACAAAACAATTTATTTACAAGATTACCGAATGAAGCACAAACAAGAGAGAACAGAATACTGTATAACTTAACCTATCCAAAAACCCAACAGATTATCCCAACTTAATGACGCTGGTCAAATATTTGCAACAATCCCCATAAACACCCCTTGGCACAAGAGGAAAAATCTTACAGGAGGAAACATCTGCCTTTTGCTCGAGGCAGTATCTGTTAGCTATAATCAAACTGGCCCTAAAGCCCTTCAAATGTAGACTTTCCAGCATCTGTGTCTTTTATGACCTGTCTGAAAAAAAGCCAAGGACACCATAACCTTGTTAAACGAGCAGCATCATCATAACTCCTCCCCCTTAAAAAAAAGAACCATCCATATCCAAAGATGGCTTCATTTCAAAACTCCTTAATCTTAAAATGTTTGTACTCTATAACACGCACATACATTACACTGACTATAAACATGCAAACATGCACAACTACATTCTGTTTCAGTCTGTTGTACTCCTGCCACTGAACACTTCTGTTTCTCATCCAAGTCTTGACAATGTGTCGGCAATCACGTTTTCTCATCCTGCCACAGGCACAGTTTTCAAATTGAATGGCTGTAACAACAAGCTCCATCTAAACAGACTGGCATTTTTGTCCTTAAATTTCTCCACACACTTCAATGCGTTAGGATCAGTATATATGATTGTCTCAGATACATTACTGGTAACATAAACATTGAAATGTTGTAACACCAACACCAAGCTCAGAGAGACCTTTTCAAATGTTGAATATTTCTGCTGAATAATGTTCAATGTCCTGGAGAAATACCCGCTAGGTCTTTCTATCATCTCGTCACCTTTCTGTAAAAGCACAGCACTGATGCCCAGATCACTCGCATCTATAGCCACCTTGAATGTCTTAGCATAAATTAGGCTCATACCAGGGCAGTGGTTGACACAGCTTTGAGGCTGTCAAATGCCTTCTGACAGTCAGCTGTCCACTGAAACTACTTGCCTTTCTTTAGCAATTCAGTGAACAGCCACACTGCTCAAGTTTGGTAGGAATTTTCGATAAAATCCACCCAATCCCAGGAACCATCGTACCGCTGTTTTTGTCGATGGTATGGGAAACTCCCCAATTACCTTTGTTTTTGCATGGGGCTATTTGTCCATGTCCAATAACATGGTCCAGGAAGGTGACTTGGGCTTTGGCAAATTCACAAACTCACCAAACCTACCTTCCGAAGTCGATCGAACAAGTCTGATAAATGTGGCAGATATTCATTCCATATGTGATTAAAATCACCAGGTCATCTATATATAGGACACAACTGGGTAATCTGGCATTGACCTTATTGAAACGTGGTTGGTGCACTTTTCATACTAAATAGCATGACTTTAAACAAATACAGTCCATTTGGCATTACCAAAGCAGACATTGCCTTTGTTCTTACTGACAAAGGTAGCTGTCAGTATCCTATAAGCAAGTCCAACTTAGAAATATAAATCGCTTGTCACACATTCTCAACATAGTCTTCCAAACACAGAAGCGGACATGCATTGGTTTTTGTGACTGCATTGACTTTGCGATAGTCCATAACTTTTGGGTCCCGCCTGGTTTTGGCACCATAACTCACTTTGATTATATTGTCTTGGAGTGTGCATCCAATCTCCTTTTGAACCTTTGCCAACTTTAGAGAGTTATGTCCATAAGGATGTTGCTTAATCAGAACAGCATCTCCTATATCTACATCATGCACAATTAGGTTAGTACTTCCCAGCTTATTTCCACATATCTCCCCATGTGATGGTGATAAGTCTTTCAGGTCATTTCAATGTTCCTCTGGAAAATAACTCAATAATTTATCCCAATTTTTCACAACTTGCTCATCGTCCAATTTAATACAAGGAATGTCCAATTCAGATTCCTCTGAACTTGGTTCTTCACTCTGTGTTGTCACCAATCACACAGTCTCCTTTGGCTTTTTTTCCCTTTCAAAGTACCTTTTAAGAATATTCACATGACACGTTCTGTGAAATTTCTTTCTGTCTGGAGTCCTTATCAAATAGTTCACCTCACTCAATTTCCTTTTGACTTGATAAGGTCCACTAAACCTTGCTTTTAAAGGTTCACCTATCATTGGAAGTAATATTAACGCCTGATCTTCGATACAAAATTGTGAAGTTTTGATGTTTTTTGTCTGCTTCCCGTTGTCTAGCAAACTCCCCAGCTCTACTTAATCATTCGCTAAACTTTGACACATTGTCTGACTATGTGGTCTCTGAATTCTGGTTTGCCAATTTCTTTTTTTAATGGTCCTCTCACTTCATGCCCAAAAATTAATTCAAATAGACTGAATTTGATCGATTCATTTGGTGCATATCTGATCGCAAAAAGTACAAACAGAATTCCCTTATCCCAGTCTTCTGGCTAGTATTGACTGTAAGCCCTCACCATGGTCTTTAATGTCTAATGCCACATTTCTAGTGCTCCCTGAGATTCTGGATGGTATGTGTAGATTGTTTTGTTCCTAAACTGCCCATAACTTCCTTGAATAATTTGGATGTAAAGTTTGACCCTTGATCTGATTGTATCTCTGTGGGTAGTCCGTATCTAGTGAAGAATTTGAGTAACTCCTCTCCAACCCTTTCGCTGTGATATTGCATAATGGGATGCCGTCTGGAAACACATCCATTATTGTTAACAAATACAGATTCCCACCTTTTGTTTGAGGTTGGGGTCTTGTGCAATCAATTAAGACTCTTGTAAAGGAATACCTATTAAAGATGCAGGTTTTATTACTGCCTGTGGTTTTCCAATTACCTGACATGGATGACATGTCTGGCAAAAGTCCACTACTACCTTGTGCAGTCCAGGCCAGGAAAAATGTTTTTGTATTTTAGCTTGATTTTTTTCTCACTTCTAAATGAGCCACGAGGGGTAGCTTATGCACCACTTGCTACACCTCCATTCTATAACCAACTGCTAATACAATTTGATGATCTTCTGTCCAGTTTTCATCTGCTGAATATGTGATGGTCTCCACTTCCTCACTAAAACATCATTTTTAAGATAGTAATGTTCAGGAATACATTTGGATTGTTTTTCCATGTATGCCGTTTGATACAACTGCTTTCATCTTTCTGCTGTAACTCAGTTAGTGTATCTGGGCTAAAGATGTCTGCATTGTCATCCAGCTGCTCCTGTTTTGTCGCAACCATCCGATCAAACAGGGTGTCTGCTAATTCCACTTCAACTTTCTTATCTGTACTCTTTGATCTCTCCTGTTTCAACTGGTGACTTTGTGATCTCATTTACCACAGAGTCAGGAAAAATCCCAGGAAATTTGTCCTGCAATTGCTCAGTTGCCTGAGTTTCCACTGGCTTTTCAACCACAGTGGGCAGCACTCCTACCTGTGAACCAGCTATATCATTAGTAAGGGCAGATTGTATTCATGGAGCTGAGTGTTTGTCCAGTACTCCTAGCACAATCTCCCCACGCTTCTCTGGACACTAACTTCACTCTAATTGAGCGCTTCTTGTCTCACTGTGAATTCCCATTACTCGTACCTTTCCTGGCAACGTGTACATATCTCCTCAATTTTCAGCATCACAGATTGAGAGGATCCTGTGTCTCTTAATATTGTAACCTCTTTGCCTGCTGCTCCTGGCCTATGCGAATAAACTTTACCTTTGCAGGCATATGGTTTAAGAAGATCTGGCACTTCCTCCTTAACCAATCTCCCATCAGCTTGTACATTCTGGTCCAGCTTTCTAGCCTCCACTGTGTTTTCTGTTACCACTCCAACAAAATTCGCTGGCTTACTCTGTTCTCCTACATCTGGCTTCCCAGTGCTTTTCCTAACCCACCAACACTGTGGTTTCATGTGGCCTATTTTATTGTAGTGACTTGAAGGCGCCGGTTTTGAATGGGGGTGTACAAAGTTAAACGTCACACAATACCAGGTTATAGTCCAACAGGTTTATTTGGAAACACTAGCTTTCGGAGCATCACTTCACAACCATCTGATGAAGGAGCGGCACTCCAAAAGCTAGTACTTCCAAATAAACCTGTTGGACTATAATCTGGTGTTGTGTGTGATTTTTAATTTACTGCAGTGAAAACAATGGAGCTTTTAACATCTCTGTCCTCTTCAAGGGTTTCCTGTTCACCCTGTGGTAAGTTATCCTTTATGATTTTCACCAAGCTCTGTCTTTCTTTTCCACTTGAGGATTTCTCTTTTCCCCAGTTTTTTTCCTTATGGATTGAAATTAATTTTGGAAGCCAAACGTTGCTTTATGGACCAAATTATAAGCATCAGGCATTTCAACAACTAATCTAGCCGTTTTAACTCTCTGCTCTTCCACATGAGTTCTCACTATGTCAGGAAGTGAATTTTTGAACTCGAATCTAAATGCCAATTTCTCGCTCCTTCTTCCTTTCCTCTCTCTCTTGTTCTCTCTCTTCTCTCTTGCTTTCCTTTTTTGCTTTTCTGCTTTTAATCATAATTCAAATTGTTTCATTTCTGTTGCCCGTTATAGAACATAGAACATTACAGCGCAGTACAGGCCCTTCAGCCCTCGATGTTGCGCCGACCTGTCACACCAATCTGAAGGAAAAAGGTGAGGACTGCAGATACTGGAGATCAGAGCTGAAAAATGTGTTGCTGGAAAAGCGCAACAGGTCGGGCAGCATCCAAGGGGCAGCAGAATCGACGTTTCGGGCATGAGCCCTTCTTCAGGAATGAGGAAAGTGTGTCCAGCAGGCTAAGATAAAAGGTAGGGAGGAGGAACTTGGGGGAGGGGCGTTGGAAATGCGATAGGTGGAAGGAGATCAAGGTGAGGGTGATAGGCCGGAGTGAGGGTGGGTCGGAGAGGTCAGGAAGAAGATTGCAGGTTAGGAAGGTGGTGCTGAGTTCGAGGGATTTGACTGAGACAAGGTTGGGGGGGAGGGGAAATGAGGAAACTGGAGAAATCTGAGTCCATCCCTTGTGGTTGGAGGGTTCCTAGGCAGAAGAGGAGGCACTCTTCCTCCAGCCGTCGTGTTGCTATGGTCTGGCGATGGAGGAGTCCAAGGACCTGCATGTCCTTGGTGGAGTGGGAGGGGGAGTTGAAGTGTTGAGCCACAGGGTGGTTGGGTTGGTTGGTCCGGGTGTCCCAGAGGTGTTCTCTGAAACATTCCGCAAGTAGGCGGTCTGTCTCCCCAACATAGAGGAGGTCA
Source organism: Chiloscyllium punctatum (assembly GCF_047496795.1). Classification (NCBI taxonomy): domain Eukaryota; kingdom Metazoa; phylum Chordata; class Chondrichthyes; order Orectolobiformes; family Hemiscylliidae; genus Chiloscyllium; species Chiloscyllium punctatum. The sequence goes on along the minus strand of NC_092768.1, from coordinate 5,378,130 downwards.
CATCGGGTGCAGCGGATGCAGTGAATGATGTGTGTGGAGGTGCAGGTGAATTTGTGGCGGATATGGAAGGATCCCTTGGGGCCTTGGAGGGAAGTAAGGAGGGAGAGGTGTGGGCGCACGTTTTGCATTTCTTGCGGTTGCAGGGGAAGGTGCCGGGAGTGGAGGTTGGGTTGGTGGGGGGTGTGGTCCTGACAAGGGAGTCACGGGGGAAGTGGTCTTTTTGGAATGGTGATAGAGGAGGGGAGGAAAATATATCCTTGGTGGTGGGGTCCGTTTGGAGGTGGCGAAATTGACGACGGATGATACGATGTATATAGAGGTTGGTAGGGTGGTAGGTGAGGACCAGTGAGGTTCTGTCCTGGTGGCGATTGGAGGGGCAGGGCTCAAGGTCGGAGGAGTGGGAAGTGGAGGAGATGCGGTGGAGAGCATCGTCAATCACGTCTAGGGGGAAAAATTGCGGTCTTTGAAGAAGGAGGTCATCTGGGTTGTTCGGTTTTGGAACTGGTCCTCCTGGGAGCAGATGCGGCGGAGACGAAGGAATTGGGAATATAGGATAGCGTTTTTACAGGGGGCAGGGTGGGAGGAGATGTAGTCTAGGTAGATGTGGGAATCAGTCGGTTTATAGTAAATGTCCGTGTTGATTCGGTTGTCCGAGATAGAAATGGAGAGGTCTAGAAGGGGAGGGAGGAGTCTGAGACGGTCCAGGTAAATTTGAGGTCGGGGTGGAAGGTGTTGGTAAAGTGGATGAACTGTTCAACCTCCTCGTGGGAGCACGAGGCAGCGCCGATACAGTCATCAATGTAGCGGCGAAAAAGGTGGGGTGTGGTGCCAGTGTAACTGCGGAAGATGGACTGTTCCACATATCCTATGAAGAGGCAGGCATAGCTGGGGCCCATGCGGGTGCCCATGGCTACTCCTTTGGTTTGGAGGAAGTGGGAGGATTGGAAGGAGAAGTTGTTCAGGGTGAGGACCAGTTCAGTCAGTCGAAGGAGGATGTCAATGGAAGGGTACTGGTTGGTACGGCGGGAATGGAAGAAGCGGAGGGCTTTGAATTCTTCGTGATGGTGGATGGAGGTGTACAGGGACTGGATATCCATGGTGAAGATAAGGCGTTGGGGACCAGGGAAGCGAAAATCATGGAGGAGGTGGAGGGCGTGGGTAGTGTCCTGAATGTAGGTGGGGAGTTCTTGGACTAAGGGGGACAGGACCGTGTCGAGGTATGCAGAGATGAGTTCGGTGGGGCAGGAGCAGGCTGAGACAATGGGTTTCTGGATTTTGGGCAGGAGGTAGAAACGAGCGGTGCGGGGTTGTGGGACTATGAGGTTGGAGGCGGTGGATGGGAGATCCCCTGAGGTGATGAGGTTATGGATGGTCTGGGAGATGATGGTTTAGTGGTGGGAGGTGGGGTCATGGTCAAGGGGGCAGTAGGAGGAGGTGACCTCGAGCTGGTGTTTAGCCTCAGTGGTGTAAACGTCGGTGCGCCAAACTACTACCGCGCCTCCCTTGTCTGCTGGTTTGATAGTGAGGTTGGGGTTGTAACGGAGGGAGTGGAGGGCTGCACGTTCTGAGGGTGAGAGGTTGGAGTGGGTGAGAGGGGTGGAGAGGTTGAGGCGGTTAATGTCGCGGCAGCAGTTGGCTATGAAGAGATCGAGGGCGGGTAAGAGGCCAGCATGGGGGGGATGGGGTGTGTTGGAGGCGGGAGAAGGGGTCGTCAGAGGGTGGGCGAGAATCCTGGTTGAAGAAGTAGGCGCGGAGGCGAAGGCGGCGCAAGAATTGTTTGATGTCTCGCCGCGTGTTGAACTTGTTAATCCGAGAGCGTAGGGGAATGAAGGTGAGGCCTCTGCTGAGGACTGATCTTTCATCCTCAGAGAGGGGGAGTTCTGGAGGGATGGTGAAAACTCAGCAGAGCTGGGACCTAGGACCTGGTGTTGGGGCTGGAGCTGGGAGTGGGGGTGGAGTTTGGCGTGTGGGCGGGGTTCGGTGTGGGGGCGGGGTTAGGCATGCGGACGGAGTTCGGCTTGGGGCCGGGGTTAGGCATGCGGACTGAGATCGGCTTGGGGGCGGGGTTTAGGTGTGGCGCCGGAGATCGGCGTGGGGGCGGAGTTAGCTCTAGTTTCAGCGATCGGCTTGGGGGCGGGGTTAGGCGTGCGGACGGAGATCGGCGGGGGGGGCGGGGTTAGGCGTGCGGACGGAGATCGGCGTGGGGGCGGGGTTAGGCGTGGTGTCGGCAATCGGCGTGGGGGCGGGGTTAGGCGTGCGGACGGTGATCGGCAGGGGGGCGGGGTTAGGCATGCGGACAGAGATCGGCTTGGGGGCGGGGTTAAGGTGTGGTGTCGGAGATCGGCGTGGGGGCGGGGTTAGGCGTGGTGTCGGTCATCGGCGTGGGGGCGGGGTTAGGCGTGCAGACGGAGATCGGCGGGGGGGCGGGGTTAGGCTTGCGGACCGAGATCGGCGTGGGGGCGGGGCTAGGCGTGGTGTCGGATATCGGCGTGGGGGCGGGGTTAGGTGTGGTGTCGGAGATCGGCGTGGGGGCGGGGTTAGGTGTGGTGTCGGATATCGGCGTGGGGGCGGGGTTAGGTGTGGTGTCGGAGATCGGCGTGGGGGCGGGATTAGGTGTGGTGTCGGATATCGGCGTGGGGGCGGGGTTAGGCGTGGTGTTGGCGATCGGCGTGGGGGCGGGGTTAGGTGTGGTGTCGGATATCGGCGTGGGGGCGGGGTTAGGTGTGGTGTCGGAGATCGGCGTGGGGGCGGGGTTAGGTGTGGTGTCGGAGATCGGCGTGGGGGCGGGGTTAGGTGTGGTGTCGGATATCGGCGTGGGGGCGGGATTAGGTGTGGTGTCGGATATCGGCGTGGGGGCGGGGTTAGGCGTGGTGTTGGCGATCGGCGTGGGGGCGGGGTTAGGTGTGGTGTCGGATATCGGCGTGGGGGCGGGGTTAGGTGTGGTGTCGGAGATCGGCGTGGGGGCGGGGTTAGGTGTGGTGTCGGAGATCGGCGTGGGGGCGGGGTTAGGTGTGGTGTCGGATATCGGCGTGGGGGCGGGGTTAGGTGTGGTGTCGGAGATCGGCGTGGGGGCGGGATTAGGTGTGGTGTCGGATATCGGCGTGGGGGCGGGGTTAGGTGTGGTGTCGGATATCGGCGTGGGGGCGGGGTTAGGTGTGGTGTCGGAGATCGGCGTGGGGGCGGGATTAGGTGTGGTGTCGGATATCGGCGTGGGGGCGGGGTTAGGCGTGGTGTCGGCAATCGGCGTGGGGGCGGGGTTAGGCGTGCGGACGGTGATCGGCAGGGGGGCGGGGTTAGGCATGCGGACAGAGATCGGCGTGGGGGCGGGGTTAGGTGTGGTGTCGGAGATCGGCGTGGGGGCGGGGTTAGGTGTGGTGTCGGAGATCGGCGTGGGGGCGGGGTTAGGTGTGGTGTCGGAGATCGGCGTGGGGGCGGGGTTAGGTGTGGTGTCGGATATCGGCGTGGGGGCGGGGTTAGGTGTGGTGTCGGAGATCGGCGTGGGGGCGGGATTAGGTGTGGTGTCGGATATCGGCGTGGGGGCGGGGTTAGGCGTGGTGTTGGCGATCGGCGTGGGGGCGGGGTTAGGTGTGGTGTCGGATATCGGCGTGGGGGCGGGGTTAGGTGTGGTGTCGGAGATCGGCGTGGGGGCGGGGTTAGGTGTGGTGTCGGAGATCGGCGTGGGGGCGGGGTTAGGTGCGGTGTCGGATATCGGCGTGGGGGCGGGGTTAGGTGTGTCGGAGACCGGCGTGGGGGCGGGGTTAGGTGTGGTGTCGGATATCGGCGTGGGGGCGGGGTTAGGTGTGGTGTCGGAGATCGGCGTGGGGGCGGGGTTAGGTGTGGTGTCGGATATCGGCGTGGGGGCGGGATTAGGCGTGCGGATGGAGATCGGCGTGGGGGCGGGGTTAGGTGTGGTGTCGGATATCGGCGTGGGGGCGGGGTTAGGTGTGGTGTCGGAGATCGGCGTGGGGGCGGGGTTAGGTGTGGTGTCGGAGATCGGCGTGGGGGCGGGGTTAGGTGTGGTGTCGGAGATCGGCGTGGGGGCGGGGTTAGGTGTGGGGTCGGAGATCGGCGTGGGGGCGGGCTTAGGTGTGGGGTCGGAGATCGGCGTGGGGGCGGGGTTAGGTGTGGGGTCGGAGATCGGCGTGGGGGCGGGGTTAGGTGTGGTGTCGGAGATCGGCGTGGGGGCGGGGTTAGGTGTGGTGTCGGAGATCGGCGTGGGGGCGGGGTTAGGTGTGGTGTCGGAGATCGGCGTGGGGGCGGGGTTAGGTGTGGTGTCGGATATCGGCGTGGGGGCGGGGTTAGGTGTGGTGTCGGAGATCGGCGTGGGGGCGGGGTTAGGTGTGGTGTCGGATATCGGCGTGGGGGCGGGGTTAGGTGTGGTGTCGGAGATCGGCGTGGGGGCGGGGTTAGGTGTGGTGTCGGATATCGGCGTGGGGGCGGGGTTAGGTGTGGTGTCGGAGATCGGCGTGGGGGCGGGGTTAGGTGTGGTGTCGGATATCGGCGTGGGGGCGGGGTTAGGTGTGGTGTCGGAGATCGGCGTGGGGGCGGGGTTAGGTGTGGTGTCGGATATCGGCGTGGGGGCGGGGTTAGGTGTGGTGTCGGAGATCGGCGTGGGGGCGGGGTTAGGTGTGGTGTCGGATATCGGCGTGGGGGCGGGATTAGGCGTGCGGATGGAGATCGGCGTGGGGGCGGAGACGCATGCGGCGTGGTCGTTGTGCAGGTGAGTGATGTCACTGGGGGCTGAAGTGGCTGCGTCAACGGCAACCCCGGGGGTGGAAGTGTCTGTGGCGACGGCAGAAACGGTGTTGTTCCCGATAGACGTGGAACCCGCGGAGGCCGCGAATCTGTCGGCGATGGTCTTCCTGGCGATCGCGGAGGCTGCATGGTCGGCAGGGGCGGAAGTGACGTCATTGTTCACGGCGGCGGCCGCGTGGTTAATGGCGCCTGAGTGAGTTTGTAGGGCGATGGAAGATTCTGGAACAGTTAAGGAACCCAGAGTGTGGGGTAAGTACATGAAAGTTTTTGGTACTTACTGTCTTTAATTTCCAATATGGCTCAGAATGTTTAGTGTATGGATTCTTCTGTGGATGAAGAACAGTCGAGGACGTTTGCAATTTAACTTGGACAATTCACATTGACCTGCACATCTTTGGACTGTGGGAGGAAACCAGAGCACCCGGAGGGGACCCACGCAGACACGGGGAGAACGTGCAAACTCCACACAGACAGTCACCTGAGGTTGGAATTGAACCCGGGTCCCTGGCACTGAGAGGCAACAGTGCGAACCACTGAGCCACCATTCCCCCTATCTTTCAGTTACCTTCTTCGCTTCCGGACAACTTGTGTCTTCTAATTTAGGTGAAAAGCTAACAAAATGAGTTTGTCTCACTCCCCTCTGCACCTAGTTCTCTCATGAATAAAGTTTCCAACTGTACTATGATTGATTCTGTTTATTTATTGTCAAATGTATTTTGGTACAAAATACAGTGAAACATTTTGTATAGTATCGCCATTGTTTTGTTCCATCCTAAAATACACAAAAATAAACAAAAAATACACAGAATATAAAAGCAGGAAAAAATGAAGAAATCAGGTTCAACATTGCAGTCTTCCTGGTTAAGTGCTCAGTCATAGGCGTGCAGCGGCCATTCATGAGTCCCCTTGGTATGGGAACAAGAGTTGCCATTGTCCAATGCCATCTCGCTTCCACTGACACTGGCATCTATGAGTCTCCTTGCCAACGCTGCCATATCCTGTGCTGGGCCCCATGAGTTGTCGCTGGATGCAGAATGTCATGGGGAACCCAAACCTGCCTCCACCACAGCAGCCTTGAGTTGGTGGTGGGCCCACCTGGTAGCTGATGGGAATCTGTGCTGGACTACCCTCTTCACAGCCAATGCCGTCGCTGCTTACCTCTTCACAAGAGCTAAGGGTTGAGTAAAAAGAAGAAAAAAATCAACAAGAAAAGAGAAAAGTGGACAAGCTCCAGGCTTAAAACCCTTACTCTGCTGCCCTTTTGAAGTGTGCTGTGCTCACCATCTGTATATCACATTATTTGGTGTTTTTTTGAAAATGATGTTTCATACACAGCTTCTGATAATTTGTTAGTTACCTTCTTGCTACAATAGATAACAACTGTTGAGCCAATCACTTACTACTAGGGGTGAGCCCAGAACTTGGGGAACGTAGTTTTACATTAGGGGTTGGCCTTTTAGGTCAGAAATAAGGGAATATATTTTTCTTTGCAAGTCGTGTGACTTTGAAACACTCTGACTCAGAAGGCAGTGGAGATTGGACATTGGAACTTTTCTCATGCAATTGCCAAACAGTTGCCCATTCACTTCCCCTCACTGTCCAAGGTTACAATGGCCCTGCCTCATCACCAAGGTGACTGGAGGAGTCGGGTCTGTCATGTATATTGGCGGATAGCCTACTCCCAGAAAAGGAAACCGTGAAGTCAAGGATGAGAAGGAAAGAGTCATAGACACACAAAAAACAGATGCAGGAGTAGGCCCACTCCCCCCTTTGATCATGTTCTGCAGTTCAATATTTCTGTTCTAAATTGACCCCCTCTAATTTTAAGGCTGTGCCCACAGGTCCTAGTCTCCCCACCTAACAGAAACAAATTCCCAGCATCCACCCTTTCTAAGCCATGCATTATCTTGTAAGTTCTATTAGATCTCCTCTCAACCTTCTAAACTCTAATGAACACAATCCCAGGATCCTCAGCCAATCATCATATGTTAGGCCAACCATTCCAGGGATCATCCATGTAAGTCTGTGCTGGACGTGTTCCACTGCCAGTATGTCCTTCTATTGTCTTTCCTCATGTTGGTTCTCTCACCAGTCTAGCAGCGACATCCTTTAGGACCTGGCCAACGTGATCACTCTTGGTGGTGGACATTGAAATCCCCCATCCAACATACATTTTCTGCCTTTCAGTTCTTCCTCTAAGTGCTATTCAATGTGGCGGAGTACCAATCCATCAGCTGAGGAAGGATGGTACGTGGTAATCAGCAGGAGGTTTCATTGCCCATGTATAACCTGAAGCCACAAGACTTCATGGGGTAAGGATTCAACGTTAAGGACTCCCAGGGAACTCCCACCAACTGTATATCACTGTGCCGCCACTTCTGCTGGGTCCACTTTCCAACTGACTTTCTGGATTAATAGTGTTGATACGATTTGGTCATCGCTTCCTCTATTTCCAATAGATAACTGACATGTTATTGATTAGAATTCAGCCTCTCTCCTTCATAAGCTTCATGCCTTATCATTTATTCATACATCTCTGACTTTCACCTCCCAGCACACTCCAGAAAGTATAAAGTTAAAAGTTAAAAACTGTCAGACCGATCCACTTTTTAACTCTATTAAAGTTAATAGATTGAAAATCATTAAACTGAGACTTCTATTTATGATTTTCAGCGTGCACTGAACATGTGAACAGAAATATAGAAACACAGAAAATAGGTGTAAGTGTAGGTCATTCGGCCCTTCAAGCCCGTCTCAGCATTTTATTTGATCGTGACTGATCATGCAATTTCAATATCCCACTCCATATCCATTTACCCTTTAGAGAGTCTCAACCAAAGTCAGAAAATGGTACCAAAGCACAAGTATTAACATGATCCGAGAAGAAATAGACCCAGGAAGGAAATAGGAGAAAGTGAGGACTGCAGATGCTGGAGGTCAGAGTGGTGAGAGTGGCGCTGGAAAAGCACAGCAGGTCAGGCAGCGTCCGAGGAGCAGGAGAATCGACTCATTCGATGCTCATGGCTCACCCTCATTCCTGATGAAAGGCTTATGCCTGAAACATCGACTCTCCTGCTCCTCGGATGCTGTCTGACTTGCTGTTCTTTTCCAGCGTCACACTCTCAACTCCTAGTAAGAAAGTATCTAGGCCCTGAGTGTGATGCCCAAACTGAATGAAATCAATGCAAGAATTTAGATTAGATTAGATTCTCTACAGTGTGGAAACAGGCCTTTCGGCCCATCAAGTCCCCACACCCCCCTCCAAAGAGAAGCCCACCCAGACCCATTCCCCTACCCTATATTTACCCCGACTAACACAGTGGGCAATTTAGCACAGCTAATTCACCTGACCTGCACATCTTTGGACTGTGGGAGGAAACCGGAGCACCTGGAGGAAACCCACGCAGATATGGGGAGAATGTGCAAACTCCACACAGACAGGCAGAAATCGAACCCAGGGCCCTGGTGCTGTGAGGCAGCGGTGCTAACCACTGGGATGGCAGAGAGGATCAGCCAGGGAGCAATGGCTGAAACATGGAAACTTGTCTTCCCGAGCAGCTTCTCTGGGTCCCCAGTTAAAACTAAACCAAACTAGAAATCTACCTGAACTGGGAGAACTGGCCACTCCCGTTTCATTGTACAAGTATTTTTTAAAAAAACTCTAAAATCTCTTTTCCATCATTACTGTCTAAGGCAGCATCTGTTAGCTATCATCAAAGTGGCCAAAACCCAGACAAATCGGAATCTCTGCCTCTTACAACCCCTTTTGGACAACATATCCTTGCTAAAGAAGCAACATCGCCACACCCTGCATGACTGAAAATTGTAGATACAATGTTAGCAACTGGCAAACTGTAATAGAGCACAGATGACATGCAAAGTCTTTCATACTCAGAGAGATAAGGACAAAAATACTTTTCACAAATTTGAAAGGTGAAGAGGATTGGTACAAAAACAACAAAAGGAGAAACACCAGAACAAACAATGACAAATGAGACTAGATTGATTTAGGATAGCTGATCAGCATGGGCGAGATGGACCGAAGGGTCTGTTTCCATTCTGTACAGCTCTATGACTCTAAATATGCAGGATCTACTCAATTGATGTTTCAGATGTGATTCAAAGTGCTATAATCTCATGACCTATTCCAAATAGTGTTAAATGTTGGTCCATTTATTCCTACATTCTGTTTCCTGTCGACCAACTAGTTATCTATCAATGTCAATACACGACCCCGATTTTATGTGCTTTATTTTTACATACTAATCTCTTATGTGTATTATTAAAACCTTCTGAAATTCCAAGTCAATCACATAGAGTCATAGAGATATACAGCATGGAAATAGACCCTTCGGTCCAACCCATCCATGCCGACCAGATATCCCAACCCAATCTAGTCCCACCTGCCAGCAACCAGCCCATATCCCTCCAAACCCTTCCTATTCATATACCCATCCAAACACCTCTTAAATGTTGCAATTGTACCAGCCTCCACCACATCCTCTGGGAGCTCATTCCATAAACGTACCACCCTCTGAGATAAAAAGTCCCTTTTATATATTGACCCTCTCACCCTAAACCTATGCCCTCTAGGTTCTGGACTCCCCGACCCCAGGGAAAAGACTTTGTCTATTTATCCTATTCATGCCCCTCATAATTTTGCAAACTTCTATAAGGTCACCCCTCAGTCTCGACACTCCAAGGAAAACAGCCTCAGCCTCTTCAGCCTCTCCCTGTAGTTCAGATCCTCCAACACTGGCAACATCCTTGTAAATCTTTTCTGAAACCTTTCAAGTTTCACAACATCTTTCCAATAGGAAGGAGACCAGAATTGCACGCAATATTCCAACAGTGGCCTAACCAATGACCTGTACAGTCGCAACATGACCTCCCAACTCCTGTACTCAATACTCTGACCAATAAAGGAAAGCATACCAAACGACTTATTCACTATCCAATCTACCTGCGACTCCACTTTCAAGGAGCTATGAACCTGCACTCCAAGGTCTCTTTGTTCAGCAACACTCCCTAGGACCTCACCATTAAGTGTATAAGTCCTGCACTGATTTGCTTTCCCAAAATACAGCACCTTGCATTTATCTGAATTAACTCCATCTGGCACTTCTCAGCCCATTGGCCCATCTGGTCCAGATACTGTTGTAATCTGAGGTAACCCTCTTCGCTGTCCACTACACCTCCAATTTTGGTGTCATCTGCACACTTACTAACTGTACCTCTTATGCTCACATCCAAATCATTTATGTAAATGATAAAAAGGAGAGGGCCCAGCACCGATCCTTGTGGCACTCCACTGGTCACAGGCCTCCAGTCTGAAAAACAACCCTCCACCACCACCCTCTGTCTTCTACCTTTGAGCTAGTTCTGTATCCAAATGGCTAGTTCTCCCTGTATTCCATGAGATCTAACCTTGCTAATCAGTCTCCCATGGGGAACCTTGTCGAATGCCTTACTGAAGTTTATATAGATCACATCTACCACTCTGCCCTCATCAATCCTCTTTGTTACTTCTTCAAAAAACTCAATCAAGTTTGTGAGACACGATTTCCCATGCACAAAACCATGTTGACTATCCCTAATCAGTCCTTGCTTTTCCAAATACATGCACATCCTGTTCCTCAGGATTCCCTTCAACATCTTGCCCACCACTGACGTCAGGCTCACTGGTCTATAGTTCCCTGGCTTGTCCTTACCATCTTTCTTAAACAGCGGCACCACGTTTGCCAACCTCCAGTCTGTCAGCACCTCACCTGTGACTATTGATGATACAAATATCTTAGCGAGAGGCCCAGCAATCACTTCTCTAGCTTCCCACAGAGTCCTGGGGTACACCTGATCAGGTCCTGGGGATTTATCCACCTTTACCCGTTTCACATCCAGCACTTCCTCCTCTGTAATATGGACGTTTTGCATCCACTGGCTCTCCATTATACAGTTGCAAAGTAGTAAGTGGCTGGCAGAGGAACTTGCAGATGGTGTGAATTGGTAGTTAACTAACAACAATCACATGCTTTAGATGTGGCCAATACCATTGCTACAGTCAACAAAGAAGACTGTGAAACTTTAATAAAAAAAAGACTGTGAAACTTGTTTTTCATATCTTCCTGGTGGTGGAAATTGAATAAAGATTCGAGCACTTTGCGTCTTTCACCGTGTCTCACATCTACACACACACACACGCCATGGGTGCTCGAAAAAAAAGGAAAAAAAAATTTTAAAAAGAAAATAAAACAGAAGATTCTTGCCCTTTGATGTGAAGGGCCAAAAAAAAGGGAAATAAAAAAAAAAGAAAAATAAATAAATCTTAAAAACTGATCACACAGCATTGCCCTTTGATGTGAAGGGCCACTGCTTGTCACTGTCCACTCAGGTGTTTCCTTCCTTTTGGAGATCGGATCAGTGTGTGACTGTGTGTGTGCATGCACGTGCAAGGACTGTTCCTGTTGCAGCTTGGGGCCTGCCTCACTGCTGCTGTTTGGGACTTGCCTTGGGGTCCCTCCCCAGGTCCTTCACCACTGCTGCTGTTGCCTGAGGAGAGGCCTGCCTCCACCATCGCTGCCTGGGACTCGCCTTGGGGCCCCTCCCCAGGACCTCCACTACTGCTGCTGCTGTTGCCTGAGGCCCACCTCCACTGCTGCTGCCTGGGACTCGCCTTGGGGACCCTCCCCAACAGGCCTGCCCCCCACCACTGCTTCGACTGAGGAACTACCCAGGACTTGCCAGAGGCCTGCCTCCACTGCCGCTGCTGCCTGAGGCCTGCCTCCACTACCGCTGCCTGGGACTTGCGTTGGGCCCCTCCCCACAACCTCCACCACTACTGCCGCTGCTGACTGGGACTCTATTTCGGGGCTGCCTGGGACTTGCCTTGGGGACTCTCCCCAACAGGTCTGCCCCCACTGCTGCGGCCTAGGACTTGGCAGAGGCCTGCCTCCACTGCTACTGCTGCCTGAGGCCTGCCTCCTCCACCACCACTGCCTGGGACTCGCCTTGGGCCCCTCCCTACAACCTCCACCACTACTGCTGCCTGGGGCCTGCCTTGGGGACCCTCCCCAACAGGTCTGCCCCCAACTCCTGCTACCAAGGAACTGCCCAGGACCTGCCAGAGGCCTGCTTTCCACCACTGCTGTTGCCTGAGGCCTGCCTTCCACCACCGCTGCCTGGGACTCTCCTTGAGCTCCTCCACCACCACTACTGCTACTTCTGCTGCCTGGGACTCAATTTCGGGGCTGCCTGGGACTTTCCTTGGGGACCCTCCCCAACAGGTCAGCCCCCACCACTGCGGCTTAGGACTTGTCAGAGGCCTGCCTCCACCGCCGCTGCCCGAGACTCGCCTTGTCCCCTCCACCACTGCCGCCGCTGGAGGCCCACCTCCACTACAGCTGCCTGGGACTTGCCTTGGGGACCCTCCCAAACAGGTCTGCCCCCCACTACTGCAACCAATGGCCTGCCCAGGACTTGCCAGAGGCCCAACTCAATGTCCAGCAGCAGAGTATGGCGAGCCCGAAGGTCGTGGGGCCCAGCCGCTCTTATGCCGGGGTAGCCGCTGCCTTAGGCTCGGCTGTCCCAACCCCGGCCGCAACCGAAACCCCCTTCAGGCACCTGACCAAACTCCTGGGGGTAAAGGCCTATCCCCATCCTAACATGACCATCGAGGCCTGCAGCAAGGCCATGGCCGGTGTGGTCGTCCCACTGGCCATCGTCGCTGCGGCCCGAATGTACGGAAAGGCCGTATTCTTCCTGAAGACCGAGCAGGCGGTCCACCTGGCCGTGGAGAGGGGGCTCACTGTGGACGGGACACATTTGCCCGTCGACCCTCTGGAGGTTACGGCCCAGAGGGTTGTGATCTCCAACGTCCTGCCCTTCATTGCCAGTGAGCTCCTTCTCCCCCACCTCACCACCTTGGGGGAGATCCGGTCAGGGATCCAACCGCTCCTGCTCGGTCTGAAGGACCCCGCCCTCCGGCACATCTACTCCTTCCGACGCCAGGTGTTTATTTGCCTGGCCCGGGAGGAGATCACTGAGGGCTCATTCACCCTCCTCCACGAGGGCGCGGCCTACCGCGCCTTCTGGACGGCGTGCGGTGCCACCTGTGCCGCGAGGTGGGGCACATTAGAAGAAACTGCCCCACCCAGAAGGCCGCCCAGCCCTCGCCAACAGCTGACGGTGGTGCCGCCGCACCCACTCCCCCTCCCCCAAAGTCAACACCGCAGGCCCCGGCACCGGAGCCTGAGCCGGAGGCTTCCGATCCTCCAGCCTCCGGCAGGGAGGGGGGTGAGCGTCCAGCCGGCCGGAAGGCGCTCAGGAAGACGCGACGCGTCAAGTCCGCCCGCGGGGAGACCACCCTATCCCCTTCCCCGACACCCAGCCCACGACCTGCCCTGCCCCGCCCCGGCACGACAATGCCCCTGCGGCCGTGCCAGTGTCGCCCCGGCACGGGAACCCTGACCCCCAAACCCCTGAACCCGTACCTGACCCTGACCCCACAGACCCCACATCTACCCCCCACCCCGATGGAGAAACCCCTGGGGCTGCGACGCCCACCCCGGGCACTGCAACACCTGGCCCGGGGGAGCCCGAGCCCCGCCCCACCCTGGCACTAACCTCGGGGGGACCACCGCTGCCCGACCTCCCGCAGCGACCGTGTCTCCGGGCCCCGGAGAGGGAACTGGGCCCCTGCCCCGCCCGCCGTCACCTGATAAACCAGGGGCGGGGCAGGAAGTGACACGGCTGACCCTCCCCACCTTGGCCATGCCCCCCTGCCTTCCCCCAGCCAATCGTATTCTGGGAAAGGCTGGTGGGGGGGGGGGGGGGGGGGGGGCCTCAGGCCCCATGACCACCAGGGCGGGCGGGGGGGGAAGGGCCCATAAATCCCCCCCCGTCTCTCTGGGGAAGAGGGGCTGGCCCTTGGAGGGGAGAGACAGTCCTGCAGCGCGCTGCTCCTCTCCAGGGGACAGGCCCACAGTACCCCCCAACGATCCCGCACCGCGGCCTGACCTGCCCAATAACAACGACGAGGGCCGCGGTGCGGGCGTCGACACAGGACCCTTTACTGGGTCGCCGAGCGGCGGAGGGGAGGTAGGTGTTATCCCCGCTCCTCCCTCCCAGACTGTTTTTCCGGGGGCCTTGGCGCTGGGGGACGATCTTTTCCCCGAGGAGCCAGGCGTCCCGGTGTTGGGAGGAGAGCGGGGCCCCAAACCTCTGCCGCCCGACGACCTGAACTCGGGGCGTTCCGGGACGGGGTGCGCCGAGGAAGGTACCGCCGGTGACCCTGGGGGTGGGGTCGCCGGGGGTTCGAGGCCTGTTGGCAGCGTCGGACCAGCCCCCATCCTCTCGGTGGGGGAGGGGTCGGCGACCTCCCGGAGGAGGGTTCGGGATCGGTGGCGGACACCGGGGATGACGTGGACTCTGTCTGTAGCGACACTTTTGAGTCCCAGGTGCCCCTCGCCGATCTCCCCCTCGCCGATCTCCCCCTCATCCCCCTCGAGGAACTCCGGGAATTTGTCGAGGAAACTCGAGGTCGCCGGGATAGAGCCCAACTGGCGCTCGACCGCTGGAGCTCTTTCGAACAAGTTTATTGGTCGGCCCACGCTGCTCGCCAGGCGCCTGGGCTCAATTCCAATGAGCGAAAGCGAGTCAGGAACTTCCTGGGGGCACTCCTGGTGAGGGCAAGGGACTCCTGTGCCCCTCCCTCGTCCTCCCAGTAATTGTATTTGTTTTTAACTGTACTGGTGGTGGTAGCACAACGCTTCCGGCATGGAGACAACTATAGCCAGCCTCAACATCAACGGCAGCAGGGAGTCACAGCGCAGATTCCAGACCCTCTCGGTCCTTCGGGACGGGAGGTATGCGGTGTGCTTCCTGCAAGAAACCCACACTACCCCGGGAGACGAAGCCACCTGGCTCCTGGAGTGGCGAGGGGGGGTCTACATGAGTCACCTCACCCGCAGATCTGGCGGGGTGGCTATCCTGTTGGCCCCGCATTTTCAGCCGGAGATCTTGGGGGTCAGGGAGCCGGTGCCAGGCCGTTTGCTTCACCTGACGGTTCGGCTGGGGGGCGCGGTGCTTCACTTGGTGAACGTATATGCTCCCCTGGCCGGGCCGAGGCAAGTGAGCTTCTTCGAAGAACTGTCCGCTCATCTCGCTTCCATCGACGAGAGCCAGTGTGTCGTCCTCGGGGGAGATTTTAACTGCGTCCTCGAGGGCAAGACCACGGCGGTGCCCGCACTGGCTGTGCGTCGGGGAAGAGGTTGGGGGACTTGGTCAAGTCCTTCGACCTGGTGAATCTCCATCCCGACTCCATCGCCTTCACCTTCGTGAGGCCTGGGGTTGGAGCGTCCAGAATCGACCGCCTGTATGTTTCGCGGGCGTACGCCTCCTGTTTTCCGAAGGCCTCCACGCGGCAGGTGTCGTGCACGGACCATCACCTGGTGTGGGCGGAACTCCTTCCGTTCGGCGCCAGGCTCGGCTCCGCGTACTGGCACTTTAACAACCTGCTGCTGGAGGACGAGTGGTTCCGGGACTCGTTTCGTCGTTTCTGGGCCGGCTGGAGAAGGAAGCGGGGAAGCTTCCCCTCCCTGAGGCTATGGTGGGACGTGGGCAAGGCTCACGTCCGCGTCTTCTGTCAGGAGTACGCGAGGGGGTCGACCAAGAGGCGGAGATCCAGGATCGTGGAGTTGGAGAGGGTGTTGCTCGACCTGGAGTCACGCCTCGGTCAGCCCGACGCGGACCCGGCCCTGCGCGGGGTGTACGAAGAGAAGAAGGCCGCGCTCCGGGACCTGCAGCTCGTCGGGGCTCGGGGTGCGTACGTGAGGTCGCGGATCCAGCTCCTGCAGGACCTGGACCGCGGCTCCCCCTTCTACTCGCTTGGAAAAAAGGCGTGGCACCCGTCAGCAGTTCCTTGTGCTGCTGGCCGACGACGGGTCCCTCGTCTCTGATCCGGAGGGCATCCGGGCCCACGTCCGAAACTATTACATGGCTCTGTTCTCTCCGGATCCGTCCAGCGAGGATGCTCGCAGAGTTCTGTGGGAGGACCTGCCGCAGCTCAGCCCGGAGGACGCCGGAAGGCTCAACGCTCCCGTCACTTTAGAGGAGCTGACCGGCGCCCTCGACCGGCACTCGAGGGGCAAAACCCCGGGGCCGGATGGGCTGACTGTGGAGTTCTTCAGGGCATTCTGGGACGTCCTGGGGAACGACTACGCACAGGTCCTGGGGGAGTGTCTAAATGCCGGACAGCTGCCCCTTTCTTGGCGGAGGGCGGTCATCGTCCTGCTGCCGAAGAAGGGGGACCTTCGTTCTTTGAAGAAGTGGCGTCCGGTCTCCCTCCTCAGCACGGACTACAAAATCTTCGCCAAGGTGTTGTCTTCTCGCCTGGCTTCCGTGCTGGCCCACATGATTCACCCGGACCAGTCCTACACGGTCCCGGGCCGGAGGATACACGACAACGTCCACCTGGTCCGGGACCTGATCCATTTCTGTCGACGGGCTGGTCTGCCGAGCGCCTTCCTGTCTTTCGACCAGGAGAAGGCGTTCGACAGGGTCGATCACGAGTACCTGCTCGGGACTCTGCGGGCGTTCGGGTTCGGGACGCGGTTCGTTGCCCGGATCCGACTTTTGTACGCCGCCGCAGAGTGTCTGGTTAAAGTTAACGGGTCCCTGACGGCGCCCCTTCGCTTCGGGAGAGGAGTGCGTCAGGGCTGCCCCCTGTCCGGCCAGCTGTATTCCCTGTGCGTGGAGCCTTTCCTGCGCCTCTTGCGGAGGAGGTTGTCGGGGCTGGTTCTGCGCGGCGCGGGCACGGGGGTGGTCCTCTCTGCCTACGCTGACGACGTGCTCCTCACTTTCACTGACCCGGCTGACCTGGGGAGGATGCGCGAGTGCCAGGCCGTGTACTCGGCGGCGTCTTCCGCCAGGATCAACTGGGCCAAGTGTTCCGGACTACTGGTCGGTCCATGGCGGGTGGACTCTCTGCCGGAGGAGTTACGGGGGTTCAGCTGGAGTACCACCCATCTCCTCCACCTGGGGGTCTACCTCAGCCCGGCTGAGGAATCCTGGCCGGCCAACTGGCAGGAGCTGGAGGCCAAAGTCTCGGCTCGCCTAGGCCGCTGGACAGGACTGCTCCGAGTGCTATCTTACAGGAGTCGAGTGCTGGTCATAAACCAGCTGGTGGCCGCCATGCTGTGGTACCGGCTGGTCACTTTGGTCCCTCCTCCTGGCTTTGTCGCTGACATCCAGAGAACGTTGGTCGACTTCTTCTGGGACAAAAAGATGCACTGGGTCGCCGCGCAGGTTCTGAGTCTCCCTATTGAGGAGGGCGGTCAGTCGCTGGTGTGCGTCCGCACCCAGGTCGCGACGTTCCGCCTTCAGACCTTGCGGCGATACCTTTACATCGAGCCTCTTCCTAGGTGGTGCGCCCTGGCGACGTATTTTTTCCGCCAGGTGCGTAACCTCAACTACGACACGCAGCTCTTGTTCGTCGACCGTGACGGTTTGGAGGTCGCCCTCAAGGTGCTGCCTGTCTTTTACCAGGACCTGATCACTGTCTGGAACATGGTCGAATCGCGTCGCGCCTATCCTCCGGCTGGAGTAGCGGCTGTCGTCAGGGAGCCGTTGCTAAGGAATCCGCACCTCCGTACTCGCGGGTTCGAGTGGCTGTCGGAGGGGAGGGCCGTGGCGGCGAGGGCGACCAGGGTCGGGGACGTGCTGGGTGCCGGGGGCCTGGGCTGGACGCTGCCGCAGGACATAGCTAGCAGGGCAGCGGTAGACGTCCGGTACGTGGCCACCACCATCCGACGCCTTAAAACGGCGGTGCTCGGACCCGACGTAGTGCACCAGTTGGAGGATGCTCAGGTGTGCGGTGGGATCCCGTCTGCGCTCACCCCGGCCCGGACGGAATTTCACATTGGCCCCAAGGTCCCGTACTTCCCGCGGGAGCCTGTGCCCCACAACCTGAGCCGCCTCCGGAATTTTAATTTTGTTCCCTTTCATGGGGTTTTTAAAAAGGCGGGCCCTGTATCGACTGCTGCTGCACACCGTCCACCTCTTCTCCCTCATCCACCATCCGGACACGCCTTGGCGTGCCCATTTGCCACCGGGCGGTGGGGATCCCCAGTGGAGGGCTCTCTACGCGGGAGTCCTCCCCCTTTCTGGGATCTGGGGTGGAGGGTGCTGCACACAGCAGTCCCCTGCAACCACAGATTGCGGTGGTTCACGGACTCCCAGCCCAACTGCTTGTTCTGTGGCACTGTGGAGTCCGTGGACCATGTATATATTGGGTGTGGGCATTTGCACTCCCTTATTGGTTTTCTCAAAAACCTTCTCCTCTGTTTCTGGCTGCACTTCAGTCCCACGCTCCTGATCTTTGGGCATTCGGTACGGAGGAGGGAGGGCAGGTCCGAGGACCTCCTCGTGGGTCTGGTCCTGGGCCTGGCCAAACTGGCCATCAACAGGTCCAGGCAGCGGGCTGTGGAGGGGGTCGTTAGGGCCGACTGCCTGCCCCTCTTCCGGGGTTACGTTCGAGCCCGGGTGTCTCTGGAGAAGGAGCACGCGGTGTCCACCAACACTCTGGAGTTGTTCAGGGAGAGGTGGGCGCTGCAGGGAGTGGAGTGTATTATTCCTCCCTCCAACTCTATTTTGATTTAATCCCTACCCACCCCTTCACTGTTTTGCTCACACAGCATTGCCCTTTGATGTGAAGGGCAGTGCTTGTCACTGGCCACTCGGGTGTTTTTTATATCTTCCTGGTGGTGGCAATTGAATAAAGATTTGTGCACTTTGTGTCTTTCACTGTGTCTCACATCTATACACACACACACCATGGGTGCTGGGGAAAAATAAGCACTACCGCAGTTAGGCGGGAGTGGGGGGGTTAAATTTTTAAAAAAAGAACAGGAGTGCCCCTTTTGATGTGAAGGGTCATTGCTTGTCACTGCCCACTCAGGTGTTTTCCCTTTTGAGAATTAGATCAGTATGACTGTGAGAAAAAAAGAAAAAAAAAGACTGTGAAACCCCCCCTCCAACTCTATTTTGATTTAGTCCCTTCCCTCCCCTTCACTGTTTTGCTCACACAGCATTGCCCTTTGATGTGAAGGGTAGTGCTTGTCACTGACCACTCAGGTATTTTCCTATCTTCCTGGTGGTGGAAATTGATTAAAGATTCGCACACCTTGTGTCTTTCACTGTGTCTCACAAAAAAGAAAAGAAAAAAAAAGACTGTGAAACTAATGTCAGTTGTTATCAAAGCCCACCCAGTTCACAACATCTCCGGGACACCCGCACCAATCAACCACACCGCCCCGTGGCCTAACATTTCAACTCCCCCTCCCACTCTGCCGAGGACATGGAGGCCGTGGGCCTCCTTCACCACCGCTCCCTCATCACCAGACGCCTGGAGGAAGAACGCCTCATCTTCTGCCTCGGAACACTTCAACCCCAGGGCATCAATGTAGACTTCAACAGTTTCCTCATTTCCCCTTCCCCCACCTCACCCTAGTTCTAAACTTCCAGCTTAGTAACTGTCCCCATAACTTCTCCGGACTTGTCCTACCTGCCTATCTTCTTTTCCACCTATCCACTCCACCCTCTCCTCCTTGACCTATCACCTTCATCTCCTCCCCCACTCACCCATTGTACTCTATGCTGCTTTCTCCCCACCCCCACCCTCCTCTAGCTTATCTCTCCACGCTTCAGGCTCACTGCCTTTATTCCTGATTTAGGGCTTTTGCCCGAAACGTCGATTTCGAAGCTATTTGGATGCTGCCTGAACTGCTGTGCTCTTCCAGCACCACTAATCCAGAATCTGGTTTCCAGCATCTGCAGTCATTGTTTTTACCTTTAGAGAAGGCAATCTGCTGTCCTTACCTGGTCTGGTCTACATCTGAATTGACATCTACTGCAACATGGTTGTCTATTACCTGCTTTTTGAAGTGGCCTAGCAAGGTGCTCAGTTACAAAAATACAGAGAAATCTGAAAAAAAAATGTCATTGGATAGACTACTAGATCTTGACCTGGGCATCAGAAACATGAATAGCAAACTGAAAATGTCAATCCTGCAAAGCTCTCCTTACTCAACTCTGGAGGTTAGTGTTGAAATTGAGAGATCTGAGTCAGAAATTAGTCAAACAAAAGACTGGCAAAGTCAGACTCATGGAATCATACCTTACAGATACTGTCCCAGACACAACACTCTCCATTTTATGGGTATGCCGTGTTCCATCAACAGGACAGGCCCAGCAGAGATGGTAGCACAATGGTTGTACAGTTGGGAGGGGGTTGCCTTGGAAATCCCCAACATTGACTCGGAAACCCATGCGGTCTCATAGCACTGGGTTAAACATGGGAAGGACATTGCCAGCTGATTATAATATATCATCTCCCCAGGTTTACACATCACTCCTTCATGTTGAACACAGCCTGGAGGAAGTACTGAGGGTAGCAAGGGCGCAGAATGTACTCTTGGTGGGGAACTTGACTGCTTGTTTAAAGAGCAGCTCAATAACATCACGACTGACTGAACTGGTTGGGCCCTAGACTGTTAGACTGAGTCTGCAGCAGGTGATGAGGGAACCAACAAAAATGAGAAACTTAGTTGATCTCATCCTCATTCATCTGCCCCCTGCAGTGCAACTGTCCGTAACAGCACTAGTAAGGGTAACCACTGCACAAGCCTATTGGGAATTAAGTCCCATCTTCACATTGAGGATATTGCTCATTGTGGGTTGTGTGGCACTACCTCCATGCTAAATAGGATAAGCCTTGATCAAACCTAGGCATCCATCAGACACTATTGGGCCATTATCATCAGCAGAATTTACATCATCTTATGGCCCAGTATATCCCATATTCTATTATCACCATCAATCCAGGAAATCAACCCTGTTTCAATGAAGAGTACAGGAGGACATGCCAAGCAAACTTAAGAATATAGTGTCAAACTGCAGAAAGCAGAATATGGGACCACTTGCATGACAAGCTGCATAAACAACAATTGAAAGACAGAGCTAAGTGATTCAGAATAGAATGTTAAAAATCACATAACACCAGGTTATAGTCCAACAGGTTTAATTGGAAGCACTAGCTTTTGGACACACACACTCCTACACTGACACACACTCACACATGCACTCTCTCACAGGCTTAGACCACTTTACACCACACAGACACACATACACTCTCTCTCACAGACACTCACAAACCCCCACCCCAGACACACACAAACACACATATACATTTGTAAGGTGAATTTGTACTTGCAGAGTTACATTGTACTTTGCTGAAAAACTGCATGAATCCATGTAAGACTCTGTTAACTCACTTTTTAGATTAGAATCAGTCTAAACATTATGGCACAGACAGGGAACACAGGGGGCTAACACCTTCAACAGCGTAACACCTTATTGCTGACACCAATTGTTAGAGTTAACCTGAGAATGTAACTTTTTAAAAAGATTTTTGTGGTTTACATATGAAAGAAGTGAAACTAACTTGGTCATTCTAACAGATGAGAGATTTAACAAACAATCAAGGTATTTTTCAATGTATAATTTCAGTTACACCACACTGTAAACTTTTGCTATAAATTCTGTGTCTTACAATTGTGTTCTCCACAATCACCTGATGAAGGAGTGTCGTTCCGAAAGCTAGTGCTTCCAATTAAACCTGTTGGACTATAACCTGGTGTTGTATGATTTTTAACTTTGTACACCCCAGTCCAACACCGGCATCTCCAAATCAGAATAGAATGAGTGCAGTGAAAAGTTTGTAATGTTGCCACTTTAGCACCACCTTGGGTACAGAATATTGAAGTGTTTGTTACAGAGTTGCACAGAGAATCGTAAATAAACATTCACCATTAGAACCAAGAATAGAGATGTTTTCTTTTTAAAAGCCCTCAATTTTTAGTCGGTACACCAAGTCCTTGGGACTGGCACACTGGCCTGGCCAGAGACTCACCTCCAGGACTTGCCCGGGCTCTCTGCTCCCACATACTCACCTCCAAGACTCACCTGGGCTGTCTGCTCCCACAGACTCACCTCCAAGACTCACCTGGGCTTGCTAACCCTCCGGACTTATCTCCAGAACTCACCAGGACCTCCAGTCTCCTCCATTTGCTTCCAGTAAATTGAAGTTAGAAGTTTGGGGAAAAAAAGAGCGAAAAAGAAAGAAAAAGAGTGGGTGGAGCAGAGGAGCTCCGACTGGATTGCCTTACTCTGCCGCCATCTTGCCAGAGGCTCTGTAACCAACAGATCTAAATTAAGCCCTGCAGTTCTACCATATCTAGTTGAATTAAGTAACTTACTGGAAGAGGGGGCCTATAAATATCCACTAGATCAGTGCAGAAGAGAAGGCTGATGTATATGCGCAACAATCTTCAACCAGAAATGCTGAGTGGATGATCTACTCCATCTCCTCCTGAGTTTCCCAGCTTCACAGTTCCTGGTCTTCAGCCAATTCAACTGGAAGGCGCTGGTGACTGCAAAACTCTGGGTCTTGACAGGGAGAGAGAACCTGAACCTGCTACACTACGAGCTGAGCCACCCCATCGCAGTTACAACCACTGGATAATGTGAAAACTTCCCCAGATATTTCCTGTTCACAGAATTCAGGGAAAATCTAATGTACATAATTACCGTCTTCATCACAATATTCCCAGTCATCAGTCAAGTGATAGAAGGTGTCATTAACTATTGATGTCATTTTGGAGTCATTTTTACAGACAGAGTGTAGGTATTGGGCAAAGCAGTCACCCTGTCTGTATTTTGTCTCTCTGTTATAAAGGAGACCACATTGTGAGCAGCCAATATAGTAGATTAGATTGAATGAAGTGCAGATAAATTGGGAGGTGTGAGATTGTATAGTCAAGGGAACTGTGAAACTTGGTGGATTTAACATGCTGACCCTCAGTTTTAGTTCTGCCAGCACCATTCAGCTCCTGACCTCATTTTGGCTTTGGTTCAAATGTGGACAAAAAAGCTGAATTTCAGACGTGAGTCTTAGAGTCATAGAGATGTACAGCATAGAAACAGACCCTTCGGTCCCCTTGAAGAGGTACAGCATGAAGGAGCTTTAGGAAAACTAGAGTCGATAGGATCCGGGGAAAACTCCCAACTAGTTGGAACCATTCCTGGCACAAAGGTTGGAGCTGTTGGAGGTCAGTCATCTCAGGTCCAGGACATCTCGGCAGGAGTACCTCAGGCTCGAGTTTTAGGCCCAACCATCTTCAGCTGCATCATCAATGACCTTCCCTCCATCATCAAGTCAGAAGGAGGTATTTGCTGATGATTGCACAACGTTCAGCACCATTCACATTACCTCAGATACTGAAACAGTCCATGCCCAAGACTTTCTGGACAACGTGCAGTCTTATGTTGACAAGTGGCAAGAAACATTCACAGGACACAAGGCAATGTCCATTACAAATCCACCAAGTTTCACAGTTCCCTTGACTATACAATCTCACACCTCCCAATTTATCTGCACTTCATTCAATCTAATCTACCGTATTGGCTGCTCACAATGTGGTCTCCTTTATAACGGAGAGACAAAATACAGACAGGCTGACTGCTTTGCCCAATACCTACACTCTGTCTGTAAAAATGACTCCAAGCTTCCAGTCACCTGCTCTGTCAACAGATCACAGTGTTCCTATTCCAGCATTTTTGTCTCAGGACTACCATACCACCAATGAGGCTGAGACAAGCCAGAGGAACAACACCTTACCCTAGGTGCCTTAGCCTCCAGGACTCGACATTAAGTTTTACAATTTCAGAGTTTTGCGAAGTTTGTGAGATTACTTGTGGATGAGGAGGCAGGAAGTTAGAACTTTGTGTTTGTAAAATGCCAGGGGGGAAACATTATGTGGTCCCTTTAAAAGATCATGTGTTTCTTCAGTGCTTAAAGCTTTAGGATGTCTCTGAGCAGCACCTAGAAAGTTTGCAAGTACACAGAGAACCCAAGCTGAAACATTTCTATTGAAAGGCCGTCCAGTTAACAGGCCAAGCAGCAATTTCTATCAAAACAACAGGCTTTTGAATTTAGCCAATCAATTTGAACCAGGCCTTTGGATACAAAAAAACCTATGAAACTTAGGTTACAATAGGACCAATCCTATTGTAAAAAATATTGATACGTCATTCAGGGTATATAAAAAAGGGGTCAGTTGGACAAAGACCCCAGAGCAAGATGCCATCACCCAGAGCTAAGGGCCCTCAGCTCTTGAGAGAGAATCGCTGGCTCTCACAGACTCATCTATGTCTGAGAGATGGCACCATCTAAATAATAACTGTATTAATGGTACAACGAGTTAATATTCCTAACAGAGGAATTGACAGAAAAGGCCTTCCTGACTGAAGAATTGACATAAAAGGCACAGAACATTCCGGATGACTCGTAACCTGGCTGTGATTTCGAGAGACTAAATTCTTTTTTATGAAAGTGGGAATTGTATTTATTGGAACAGCATACCATTAGGATCTTGTTTTAGTCAGGAATAGTTAGTAGTTAGAAGGGATTTATTCTGTCTTTTAATAGTGTAGTTTGTTTGTTCACTATCAGAGTTAGATAAATAAATTGTTACTTGTTGATTTTAAAGTGAGTGTCAGGGATTTATTTTGTTTAACCACTAGGAGGTGTTGAAGAGTAGGTTAGACCATTGTTTCACGCTCCTTTTACAGATTATAGGGTGAAGTTCTCCTCTTTGGGTATTTTAGTTTTAGTTCTCAAAAGGGGGTCAACCTCTGCTTTTTAACAAGATAATGAATATCCTCCACTAATTTTATTACCCACCCCCTAGGTCCCAATTTGTTAAGTTGGTCCCAGATCAGCTAACCCATTTTCAACCATGTACACTTTTCATTAGCACTTTACTAGAATTTATCACTCTCTTAGCTTATCATTAACAATCGCTTTGTTTGCCAATGGCCCCAAACCCTCTCTCTTTCTGTGTCTGGGATCCATCCCATTATAAACCCTCTGCCCCCACCCTACTTCAGCAATTAACTCACCTTCTGAGTTCCCAAAGACGGTTCACTATCTCTGAGGCATAATCAGGAGTGTGACTCCACATGCCTGGATGAGTGCCATTCCAAAAACACTCAGAAGGATTGTCACCGTCCAGGAGAAAGCAGCCCGCTTGATTGGCACCACATCCACTAACATTCACTCCCCCCACCGCTAACGCTCAGTAGCAGCAGTGTGTACAAGATGCACTGCAGAAATTCACCAAGGGTACCACCTTACAAACACACAACCACACAACCACTTCAATTAAGAATGACAAGGGGAGCAGCTACATGGAAACACCACCAACTGCGAGCTCTCCTTAAGGAGCTCATCATGTTGATTTGGAAATAGCTCACTGTCCGTTCGGTCACAAACCTGGAAGTTCCTCTCCAACAGCAAGGTGGGTGTACTGCCACCGAATGGATGGAAATGGATTGGGAAGGTGATCCACCACCACCTTATCAAAAACAATTAGGATAGGCAATAAATGTTGGCTGAGTCAGCAATGCACTTGCCCCATGAATAAATAAATAACATGCTGGGCAGACTCTTGTGTGTCACACCCTGGTGACTGAAGATGTGCAGTCATTTTGTAATGCAGTTCTGTCCGGATAAACCGGGCCTGCTGAATGGCCTGGCAGATGTAAGCTCAGTCTCCTCAGCTTCAGTACTGTAGGCATTGGGGTCCCAGGGAGGTTTGGTTGGTGTTGAGAGGGGTAGGTTTAGCAAGTGGAAGGCCTACTCACCTTTGCATTGTCCTGAGAAGGATCTGCCATAGTTTTGAATGCATCCTGGCCACCCCACTTGGCTTGAGAGGAAGGAGCAGATGGAGTGAGGCAAGGTCTATCAGCCCCCTCTAACTTTGCTGTTGCTTGCTGAATACTCAATGCTACAACAATGGAATATAGCTCTCATTTGCATAACTGTTAGTCACTGAATGGTCTGCTGGATGTGGGTCTCTGAGCTGACTACCAGCCTTTCCATGGAGATAGACATGTGTTCCCTGGCTGGAGCTACTGAAGTAGTTGAAACCTAGACAGACTCATCCAGCTAGGAGCCCAGGAACCCTGCCTGTGTCTTCAGGTTGACCGTGATTGGAATGAGGTTGGCTTGGCACATCTCTTTGAGAATGAGTTCCCTGACTGGGACTGGAACCAGTACCAAATGGAGAGCATCTGTTCAAGGAGACAACTAGGAGTGAGGAATAAACCCAAACAGTAATTCTATGAATGATTTTTTTTAAAAAATGCTATTGAGGCTGGGCTATTCAGAACATTCAAGTTAGAGAAAGACTGGTTTTTCATCAGTAAGGGAATTAAAGGTCATTGGGGAAAGGCAGTAAAGTGAAGTTCAGGTTTATCAGATCAGCCAAGATCTCATTGAATGGTGGAGGAAACACAAGAAGCTGAATAGCCTGCCTCTGTTGGTGTTAGGATGTTGAACATATCACTCACTCCATCTTCTGCTTCATAGTTCAGCCTCTGAAAAGCCGTTTGTGTGTATTGCCATTATTATGACACCTTTTGCCAAATGATTTATTGGTGGGCATAGGGTCATCAGTTCTAAATAATGAATTCCAAAGTTGACTCTTATATGCAGCTGATCCAGTGGTGCTGACTTAGTATAACACTCATTACCAAATGTGAATGGTTTGTTTTTGCATGTTTTGTTTAACCAGTTCTGCAACTATTTGATTATATGCTGGTGGTAGTGGGGAACCAGAAGGGCTCAATGTTCCTGGTGATTCTAGATGCCCATTCAAAGTGGTTGGATGTGCGGAGAGTTCATTTGACAAACTCAGGGATGACAATCGAAAAGCTGCAAGCATCGTTTGCGATACATGGATTACCAGAAAAATTGGTCACAGATAATGGTGCCTCATTTACCAGCACGGAATTCCAATATTCCCTGTGCGTTTGGATAGCTCCATACCATCCATCATCCAATGGTCTGGGAGAAACAGTCGTCCAAACATTGAAGGCAGCCTTAAAGAAACTACCTGTAGCATCCCACAATCCCTGTTCTTTTTCGATTATAGGACGAGGAGGATCTCTCACACAACTCCAGGGATAGCTCCAGCATAGTTACTGATGAGGAGAATACTCCACACAAGGTTAAACCTGACATTTCCAGACCTGGGTGGGGTGGGGGGGTGGTGGTAACAGGAGGGGTGCAGGGGTGAGGGGGGGAGATGTGGTGGTGAAATGGCAGCAGGAACATTAAAGCCGGTCACATGCTTCTTCTAAGCGAGAGAGACAGTTTACTTCAGGCTATGAAGTACAATGCCCCAACCATACAAGTGGCCCTGTATGGCTACAAGGCAAGGTCAACGCGAGGTCAGGTCCCGTGACAATCAAAGCTTGGGTGGGTGGTGCAGTCCTCAACAAATACGTGGATCGCCTGAACGCTGTTGCCTCACAAATGGGGCAGCAGCAAAACCTACCTGGCGCCTCAGAACAGCCAAAAGGCCTGTCAGAAACCATGGGGCTCTTACTCCTCTGTCTATCAGTGAGGAAACGCCAGAGCCCAAGATGGATGCAGTCTCAATACCATTACTGCCAGAGGAGGAAACTCTCCCGAGATGCTCTGGACGCAAGAGATGAACTATGGTCTGGTGCCCACTGCCCGTGCCCGCTTCCGAGTCTGAGTCGAGGGAACCAGACTTGGAGCAAACATGTCCCAGGAGAAGCTACCAAAGAAAGACCACGCCTATATCCCCAGACCTGGGGGGAAGAGATGTTGTAGCTGGAAGTAAAGGGTGACTTGGCGATAGGATACCAGTCTCTGTATGGTTACTTCACTATGGCTGTGGTTGCTGAAAAGGGCAGACGATCAGGAGAGGAGGAGGAGGAGGTGTTTACAAGTGAAGCTGATCGGTTCTCAGCTAACTGAACCTTCAAACAAGCTACAGAGACACAGACACCTCCACCCCCACCCCAAGAGAAAGAAAAGATATAGTAGAGATGTGCTGCAGTTCTACCCAGCAGCAACTGCCTATTTCCTGCAGTACAAAAATACCGTTTAATCTGAAAGAAACCCAGTTATCTTTCATGCAGCACTTGTTTTGAACTGTGACTATTTGAGTTGATAAATCAGAGACATTTTCTAGGGGAATTGGACACACTGTAGATCTTCCAAATGATTGGAAGCTTCCAGAGAAAGATAATTGAACACCTGGGCCAAAGAGAGGATCATCTCGAGATTGCAATGAGGAAGCAAAGCCCTCCGAACTGATTTGACCACTTTTTCCTGCCTCTGCCAATAATCTATTTTCCCTATTTATGTGTGTGTGTAAATATAGGGGGGTTTATAAGGGGATTAGTTAGCATGCCAGTGGTTCATATTGTTTACTTGTAGTTACAGTCCAGTTACTTTTAATAAATAATAACTTCTGTATAATACAGAAACTTCCTGTCAATCTTAGTGGAAGGTTAGGTACACTGAGGTACTGTGTTGCTCCAGTAATTGAGGGCCCCGATTTAAAGTGTGTCACCCCAGTAGGTCATAGCACTTCCCTTTTGAGGGAATATACTTTGACTATACTTGCACCATCACCTCTATCCAGCCAAGATCTGTTCTTTCCCCACTGAAGTTGGCTTTCCACCAATTGACTTTTCTTACACTGGATTGATTTGTGACATTCTCTGCCGTCTTCCGAAACATTACAATACAAACATCACCGTTCCCCTGCAGGCATCGGTTCTAATGAGTGCATCTCATTACCAAGTGTTCAGGTCTACCAGTGCCATCTTTCTTGTTGGACTGCGTTCTCTTGAACACAATCCAAGAATACTTGAATCCCGCCGCCCCCTCCAAAAAACTGGATCTCACAACTCCAGTCTATTTTTGTGTAGTTAAAGGCCCCATTAATATTACTGTGATGTTTCTACCTCACTGTAATTTCCTGCAAATTTTTTTAGATTAGACTACATTACATTACAGAGTGGAAACAGGCCCTTCGGCCCAACAAGTCCACACCGACCCACAGCAGGTCAGATAGCATCCAAGGAGCAGGAGAATCGACGTTTCAGGCATGAGCCCTTTTTCAGGAATGAGGAAAGTGTGTCCAGCAGGCTAAGATAAAAGGTAGGAAGGAGGGACTTGGGAGAGGGGCGTTGGAAACCTATCGCATTTCCAACGCCCCTCCCCCAAGTCCCTCCTCCCTACCTTTTATCTTAGCCTGCTGGACTCACTTTCCTCATTCCTGAAGAAGGGCTGATGCCCGAAACGTTGATTCTCCTGCTCCTTGGATGTTGCCTGATCTGTAGACAACGCCAAGCAATGTGGTTACCCTCTTCTGATCCTTAGCTCTCGCCAAGTTAATTCTGTCCTTGAGCCCTCTGAGATATCGTCTTTCTCCAGCACTGCAGTCCTCTCCTTAATCAAAAGTACCAATTGCTATGTTTTTTTTCCCTTCCTAATTTTTTGAACACAGAAACCAGAAATATTCAATGTCCAGACCTGCCCTTCCTTTAATCAGGTCTCTGTTATTGCCAATTAACAATCTATGAATAGACACAATTTATTCCTATTAACTGTACTCTGAGCATTCATAGATACATGCAGCATAACTCTGATTCGGACTTCATTGTTTTCTGTTACTCTGACTCCACCTATTAACTTACTATTTTCTATTTTCATACTATCTTCGTCTCCCAGTATTTTTTGAACTGCTATCACTCTCTGATATTCTCTCCTGGGTCTCACGCACTTGTGGAGTTAAGTTAAACCATCCCCAAAACACCTTGCAAGGAACTCCATTCTGCTTTGATTAGATTAGATTCCCCTACAGTGTGGAAACAGGCCCTTCAGCCCAACAAGTCCACACTGACCCTCCGAAGAGTAACCCACCCAGACCTATTTCCCTCTGACTAATGCACATAACACTAATTTAGTATGCGCAATTTAGTATCGACAATTCATCTGATCTGTTATGGTACAACTTGTCCTGCTTGTACAGCTGCCATCTGCCCACATATCCCAGGAACCGAACACCCCCTATCCTGGACAATCTTTCCATCCATGTATTCATTTGTACTATTCCTCTATTTCTGTACTAACTTGCAATTGGGCAATCCAGACATTTCTATTTTGAAAGGCCAGCTTACTCATTTTCAACCTAGCTTCCTAATTCTGATTGCAAAACCCTGGAGGGATGGAGGGAGGGGTAGTGAGGGGCAGTTCTGTTTGTGGCCTTTAAGAATACAATTTATTCTTTAATTCTTCATACAGTTCAGAGAAAACACCTGAGGAAAATGATCAGAATGTACCTTTATAAACTGAATCATGGAACAAATTTGCAAAATAAGTGATAAACGTATATTATATTTTAAATGGTTCAATTAATGTTAATAAACACAAATTAAACACGAGATTGCCACAATGAGGAAACTTTTTTGAAGAGTGTTCTCTTATTTTCTGAGGTTAACCGACTTTATGCACCAAGGCATACTCAGTCCTTTCATCAGGAATGTGGACTGGTCTTTTCGCTGTGATAGGTTGAGACCAATTGATATTTGCATACAGCACAGCAGCACTGTCCTTTGATTTCTGTTATGAGAAAGAAATATAAGTTAATTAACATGTTGGCATTCTGACTTTGAAAATCCTTTGGTTAAAAATAAAATCCCCTGACATCTGCTTTTGTTTTTTTCATGATGAATATAAATTAATATCTTTTAGCTTCTTACTGAGTAACCAATAAAAAAAAGACACTGTTTTATCTTTGCTTAAATGTATTAACGAGATGAGGGCAACACCAGTACTAATTGCCCATTCCTAGGTGCCCAGAGGTCAGTTAAGAGTCAACCACATTGCTATGGGTCTGGAGTCACATGTAGGCCAGACCAGGTAAGGAAGGCAGATTTCTTCCCTCAAGGACATTAGTGAAGCAAATGGGTTTTTGTCAACAATTACCTAGACTGCTTTCGGTAGGAGTGGACTCTACAGGCTCACTGCTTTCTGAATGAACACATTTCTCCTCATCTCAGTCTGAAAGGGTTTACACCCTACCCATAGTCTGTGATTCCGGATTCTGGACTCCCATGCAATTGGGAACATCCTTCCTGCATCTATCCCATCCTGTTAGAGTTTTACAGGCTTCTCTGAGACTCCCCCTCGTTCTTCAAATCAGAACTGACTCAACCATTCCTTATACACTAACTCCGCCATCCTAGGAATTCAGATGGGAAATCTTCGCTGCACTCCCTCTCAAGAAAGAACTTCCTTCCTCAGATAAGAGACCAAAACTGCACACAATACTCCAGCTGTGGTCTCACCAAGGCCCTGGAAAATTGCAGCAAGCCATCCTTGCTCCTGTACACGGATTATTTTGCTTATAAAGGCCAGTAGACCATTTGGTGACTCCACCGAATGCATGTGCAATGCTGGTGATCAATGACTGACATACGAGGACACTAATAGCCATTCAGAACAGCTTCTTGTTTTCGCTGCAAATCGGATAACCTCACATTTAACCACATTATACTGCACCTGCTGTGCATTCACTCAGCGTGACCAAATCACACTGAAGCATCTCTGCATATTCCTCACAGTTCACCTTCCCACCCACACATCCTAACTCTGATCCCTGCTGTATCGCACTAGCCACTGCTCCTTGTTCAGACAAATACCCCTCCATTCCTACATTTTGTTCCCTGTCTGCCAGCCAGTTTTGTAGCTCCCTGAGCATACTATTCCAATGCCATGTGCTTTAATTTTACCCACTAATCTTTGATGTGGGACTTTGTAGAAAGCCTTATGAAAGTTCAAATAAACCACATCCACTGTCTCACTTTCATTAACTCTATTGGTTATATTCTCGAGGAATTCCAATAGATTTGTCAAGCATAATTTCCTTTTTGTAAATTCAAGCTGACTCTGTCCAGTCACTGGTTTCCATGTTCTCTGCTATGAAATCATTTATAATGGATGTTCAGCATTTTTTGCTTCAGGCTGCTTCATCTATAATTCTCAATTTTTTTCCTGTCTTCCTTTTTAAATAATGGGATTATATTAGCTATCCTCCAATCTGTAGAGACTGTTCCAGAGTCCATTGAATTTTGGAAGATGTCCACTAATGCATTTATATTGTTAATTATCATGCCGTATGGATTTATCAGCTTTCAATCCCATCAATTCGCCAATTCTATTTCCCTACTAATGCTGATTTACTTCAGTTCCTCCCTCTCATTAAACCTGATGTTTCCAATATTTTTGGTATGTTAATTGGGTTGTCCTTTGTGAACACAGAACCAAAGTATGTATTTGGTTGGTTAGCGATTTTATTGAATCTATGTTTATTTTTTTTTAACCTCTTCACATACCTTGAAAACTTTGACAGTCAGCTTTAATGTTCCCTGCAAAAAATAAATTCTCCTTGTTTAATATGTAAATACCTTCTGAGACATTGTAACCAATCAGTTTTCCAGCAGCTTTCTGTGATCCCTATAGAATTTTACTTCTACAGAAAGCCTTAGGGATTTCCTTGATCCTACTGGCTAAAAACTTGTCATGTCTTGACCTGGCTCTTCTTAGCTCTCACTTTAGGCTTTTCCTGGCTAACTTGTAACTCTCAAGTGCCCTAACTGAGCCTTCATGTCTCATCTTTACATAAGCTTCCTTCATCCTCTTGACAAGAGGTTCAACTTCTTTAGTAAACCGCGGTTCCCTCACTCGACCACTTCCTCCCTGCCTGACAGGTACACACTTATCGAGGACATGCAATAGCTGTTCCTTGACCAAGCTCCACATTTCAATTGTGCCCATCCCCTGCAATTTCCTTCCCCATCCTATACATCCTAAATCTTGCCTAATCGCATCATAATTGCCTTTCCCCCAGCTATAACTCAAGCCCTGCGGTATATAACTGACCCTTTCCATTGCTAAAGTAAACTTAACCGAATTGTGATTACTATCACCAAAGTGCTCACCTACCTCCAAATCTAACACCTGGCATGGTTCATTACCCAGTACCAAATCTAATGTACCCTTGCCCTTTGTTGGCCTGTCTACATACTGTGCCAGGAAACCCTCCTGCACATAATGGGCAAATACTGACCCATCTAAGGTACTCAAACTCAAGTGTTTCCAATTAATATTAGGAAAGTTAAAGTCCCCCATAACAACTACCCTGTTACTTTCAGTCCTGTCCAGAATCATCTTTGCAATCCTTTCCTCTGCCTCTCTGGAACTTTTCAGAGGCTTACAATACAGTTGAGATGGTTCATGAATTTGAGAGCAGGGACTTTGACAAGGTCCCCAATGGAAGGCTGGTCTAAAAGGAAAGAGCCTGAGAGACCCAAGGTATGTTGGCTACCTGGATCCAAAATTGGCTTAAAAACAGAAAGCAAAGAGTTATAGTAGAGGGTTGTGAAATAACTCTGCATAGGTCAGTAGCCCATCATCAAGCCACACTTTATTTAGCACAGGCAAAGTCCTTGAATCTGGCATAACCTCATCAGAATCTGCACCCAGCATGTCAGAGGCTCTGACATTCCTCGTTTTATCTGTCTCTGATTGGACCACATTAACAACCCCACCTCAGGGAACTCATATTCTGCAAGGTCCAGCTGCCTGACCTCATTACAAAGGTGACATCCATCCCACTCTGAGTCCGAGGATACTTTTCCTTGGAGAGCTTCCAGAGCATTTTAGCATTGGATCAGTTTCCTTTACTTGGGCATCCAATATGGGTGGAGTGTAACACATGGGAGGTCACCTCTTACACCAGGAATGCCTTGGTAGACACTCTCTGTCTCCTTCCACTAGCAAAGGCGTTGATGCAGCTGCTTCCATCACGACCATCTCAGTTTCAGATGTCCTTTCAATACTTGGTGAACTGGGTGAATCCATGGGTTCTGGCAGCCTTTCTGAGGAGTAGGCCCTGTTTTGCTCTCGCACTATTTGCGAGTAAGTGGCTTTCTTATGGTCCACAGGCTTGTTCAGGACTATCACACCTTGAACTTTATATATCACTGGTTCTAATCTTGCATCAACCACACCACTTAACCAGGTTGGGTCATCCCTTTGGTTCTCACATCAGAATTCACCCCCAGTAGAAAACTATCTGTCTCACTTAGGTCTGGCACTGGTGTTCTTGATGCCATTTTAATGTCCTCCCCCGAGGTCTGGGAAGATCAGATTTAAGGACAGATTTTCTCAAAACTCTCTAAGATCAGATTTAACCTGGCTTGGAATCCTCTTTTTACACCACACGCTAGGGTAAGAGCATTGTGGAAGACCCCACACACCCCTCACTCAACCCCTTCCTCCTCCTGCCATCTGGCAGAAGATACCTGAGTATTCTGTCTCTCACGGCCAGACTGTGCAACAGTTTCTTCCCCCAGGCCATCAGGCTCCTTAACACTGTGCGAGCGGACTCTTTCCCAGCTGCAATTCTTTCATATTGTTGTTAAGATAATGTCTATTATTCATCATTCTTCTGCCACACTGTACCTTCTTATGTACTTTATGCAAGGAAGGTTGTGTAGTTTGTACCGTCCATGTCGCACCCTTAGTCCTGGAGTGACGCTGTCTCGTTTTTACTGTATCAGTTATATGCGGGAGAAATGACAAATAAAAGCTACTCTTCTCTACCCTACCCACTAGCAACTCTGCTAGTGCGATCTCTGTCGTTGCATATGAGCTGTACTATAATCAAATAAGAACTAGGCCAGTTGAGTATTTAGCAAAGCTAGAGGCTACTTCTTCAGGCCTGCCTTCAAAGCTTGGACTGCTCTTTCTGCCAGGTCTTTTGCCAGGTGGGTGGTAAGGAGCTGTCCTTGTGGGTCAAATCCTGATTGGCTTTAGGAAATAGCCAAATTCCCTGCTGGTAAACAATGACCCCAACATCTGTGCCCAACATTTCACAGATGTTGTGCCGTGTATTAAAAAGATGCACACAGTTTTGCTGTTGTCACCCTCATGTTTGACAAATAGTCTGTATGTACGCCCAGCCATTTTGAATGGGTGTCTACAACGACTAAGAACATTAAGTCCATGAAAGGACTGGCATGGCCAATATGTCACCGAGTCCAAGGGTTATCCGTTCCCATGGATTTGGGGGAGCAGGAATTTTTGTTCTTGTTGGCACTCTGGGCACTGTCCCATCAACATGGCTATGTCTGTATCCAAGCCTGGCCATTGGACATTATTTTTCACGAACATCTTCATTTTGGAGATAACCTGGATGACTGTGGTGGAGTTCAGCTCATAGCTGGTGGCAACTTTTGCTCAGGACCATTATTCTTGCTCCCTATAATAATATTGCCATCCTATATGGTGATCTGATCCCTCCAGATCCAAGCGGTTTCAATTGTAGTTGTTTCCACCCAACACCACCAGTTATTTCAATGTTAACAGGACCAGATCTTTCTGTATCAGCTGTGACTGGAAGTGTGTCCAGAAAATTTAACCCCATTACAGACTCTCCCATTGGTGGTGCATCTGCCAATAGGAGGTAACTCACTTTTTAACAAAATTCATTCATGGGATGAGGGCATTGGTGGCTAGGGCAGCATTTATTGCCCATTCCTAATTGCCCAGAGGGCATTTAAGAGTCCACCACATTGCTGTGGGTCTGATGTCACATATAGGCCAGACCAGGTAAGGATGGCAGTTTCCTTCCCTGAAGGACATTAGTGAATCAGATGGGTTTTCTTTCCCCAACAATCAATTCATTCATTCCAGATTTGTGTTGAATTCAAATTCCATCATCTGCCGTGACAGGATTTAAACCTGGGTCCCCAGGATGTGACCCGGGTCTCTGGATTAACAGTCCAGCGATAATGCCACTAGGCCATTGCCTCCCCTAACTGTTACTTGCCCTCCCAGATCCTGTCCTAACTTGTAATTATAGGAATTGCGTATTGGAGCCCACTGCTGAATTCAGCCTGAAGTCTGCCCTTGTCCTCTTTAAGTAGAGTTAACAGTGCTTTGTGGTCCATTGTTATTACAAATTGACATCTATAAACTATTGGTGGAACTTCCTGACTGCAAACATGACCGCCAATCCATCTTTCTCCATCTGGGGTATTTGAGCTCTGCATTAGCCCAAATCCTGGATGCATACACTATTGGGCGTTCCTCTCCATTGAACCACCTATGAACTAATACCACTCCAATGCCATATGGCGAAGCATCACATCCAGATCCCCCTGAGATTATCGTGTCAACACCTTCAAGGATGTCAGCTATTTCTTCACTTCCCTGAAAGCTTTGATTCATCTATGCAACTTTTTCCAGGGATGACCCTTTTTAGGTGTTGATGCAGATTAGGTGGATGCAGATTATGTATGAACTTTCCGTAATAATTTACCAGCCCAAGAAACTACCTAAGCTCTTGGACAGATGTGGAAACCAGGGGACTCCAGCATCTGCAGATATCTCATTTTCACCTTTGATCACTGTCTCTTTATCTTCCAATAGGGTAACCTGGCCTTGATGACTCTGTAGTCCAAGTAGGTCACCTGGGGGGATCTGGAACACACATTGTTCCCTTCTTAGTCATAGGTCTGCCTCGGAAAAACATCTAAGGACTATGTCCAAGTTCTTGAAGTGCTCCTCATCAGTCTTCCTGGTTATTAGATCGTCACCTCACTAAATGGCAACCTGAGGTAGACCTTGCAAAATGTCCTCCATTGTTGTTGCAAAATTGAACAGGCTGACAATTCCCCAAACGGCAGTCTGGTGTATTGATGCAAATCCTTATGGGTATTAATTATAGCATGCTTCTGAGAATCCTCATTGAAACAGAATTGCAA
Source organism: Chiloscyllium punctatum (assembly GCF_047496795.1). NCBI lineage: Eukaryota > Metazoa > Chordata > Chondrichthyes > Orectolobiformes > Hemiscylliidae > Chiloscyllium > Chiloscyllium punctatum. Next base: position 5,341,602 of record NC_092768.1, on the reverse strand, counting down.
GTAAGCATGGCTCATGTCCAGCTTTGTGAAGGACAGCCCCCTGTCAGCTTTGTGTTTATCTCCTCTATCTGGCTACTTGTCCAGCTGTGAAAAGCGGGTTACCATTTGTTTAAAATCACCATCGAGGTGAACCAACCAATTGGGTTTCAAAATCCCCATGCCTCCTGCTGCCCAATCCCCAAACTGTGCTGGTTTAATGATTCTTTCATTTTCCAGCCTCCGGATTTCTGCCTCTACATTTGCTCGTAAGGCAAATGGCACTGGCTGGGCCTTGCCAAATCAGGGAATTGCTTCCAGGTCAAGGTGCAAGTTGGTCTTGACTCCTTTGATAGTCTTCTGGTATTTAATTAGGACTTCACTCAGGCAGCCATTTTTTAATTGAACAGTGTTGAGCAAATCGAGATGAATTGCTTCTGACCAATTTTGCCCCACCAAGCTTGGGCCTTGGCCTTTTACTACAATCATTGGTGTCTGAACCAAAGTTACCTCAAGCTGTAAAGGTTCCCCAGGACAGGTTCTCAGCCTTGCCAAGGTGTTGCATGAACTTAAGGATTAGAATTCAGAATAAATTTTGTTAAAAACTTGTTTCGTGATCATTGATATGACCACACCAATATCGACCTCCATTAGAACCAGATGATGTTTATTTTGATTGGTTCGGATTTAGATGTTGCTAAGCAATTTAATTGTCCCAAACCAGAGGCAGGTGGACCTTTCAGGGTATTCACACTCCTGGAGACTGGCATGTTAGTTAGCTTACTCAATTTACATCTACTAGGACTCTTTTGCTGTCTCGAATCCACACACCAGCAGCAACTGCAATGGCTCCCCAGTCGGGATCCTGAGGATAATCAGAATTGTTTGACCAAGTCTTGGCTTTGTTTTGCTGTGGGCTAACCTTGAGGTCCTTCATTCAGAATATGTACTGAGTGCGGCTATGCAATTGCCTGCTCGCAAGTGGTGTTCTCCAAATGCTGTTGGACTGGTCAGAGTATTGAGTAAAGGAGTTGGGAGGTCATGTTGCGCTGTACAGGACATTGGTTAGGCCACTGTTGGAGTATTGCATGCAATTCTGGTCTCCTTCCTATTGGAAAGATGTTGTGAAACTTGAAAGTGTTCAGAAAAGATTTACAAGGATGTTGCCAGGGTTGGAGGATCTGAGCTACAGGGAGAGGCTGAAAAGGCTAGGGTTGTTTTCCCTGGAGCGTCGGATGCTGAGGGGTGACATTATAGAGGTTTACAAAATGGTGAGGGGCATGGATAGGGTAAATAGACAAAGTCTTTTCCCTGGGGTCAGGAGTCCAGAACTAGAGGGCATAGGTTTAGGGTGAGAGGGGAAAGATATAAAAGAGACCTAAGGGGCAACTTTTTCACACAGCGGGTGGTACGTGTATGGAATGTGCTGCCAGAGGATGTGGTGGAGGCTGGTACAATTGCACCATTTAAGAGGCACTTGGATGGGTATATGAATAGGAAGGGTTTGGAGGGATATGGGCCGGGTGCTGGCAGGTGGGACTAGATTGGGTTGGGATATCTGGTCGGCATGGACAAGTTGGACCGAAGGGTCTGTTTCCATGCTGTACATCTCTATGACTCTATGGTGAAGGTGTAACTTGCAACAATCTCCACTTGCAGCATTTTCTCATGATAAAGCCAGGCTTCAGCTAGTATGTTTGGTTGCATCATTAATCCCACATACCAACCAGTCTCTCCGTATCTCATTAAAGGATGAACCAAAGTCAAATGCCTCTGCCAGTCATCCTAACCTCATCAAAAATCATGACCTGGACTCCCCTGGTTCTCAAATTACTGAGTAAAAACAATAGTATCTCAGAATGGATTGTAATATTCCTTAACTGAATCTGGCAACTCTTCAAATGTGCCTGATGCCTCAGGGAAAGTTAGGCTCATAATAATAGAAAAAGCTGCAGGTCCACAGGCTGTCAGGAGAATTGCTCATTGCTTTACATTTGCCTCAATGTTGTTCATCTGGAAAAAATAACGCCTTCTTTCCACATACTGGGCCCAGTCCTTAATAGCAGGGTTGAATGAGTCAAACATCCCAAATAATGGCATGACACAAGAAATGCTTGCGCCACCTCAAAGACAATTATTGCAAGTGAGTTTCTTCAGGAGCATGCTTTGCTCTCGTTGCCACTGAAATAACTCCATAAAGGCTGTATCCCCTCACCAGGTCACCCTTTAGTTACGCCTAGAAAGCCCTTGACTCTGGCACAATCTAGTCAGAGTCAGCACTGAGTTTCAGAATCTGTGACAATCATCTTTTTCTCTATCAACCAGAGTTCCCTAATAACAGCTAGTTAACAGCCCCAATCAGGGAACTCATATTCTATGAGGTCTAGCTGGTTGACCTCTTTACAATAATTGAAGGTTGCTTGCAATGGAAGCCTGTGGTAGAGGTATACCCAGAGTTTGGTTTTGGGATCCTTCCCCATGTTATTTACATGAATGACTTGGAGGTGAATGTAGAAGGGTTAATTAATAAGTTTTACAGTCTGATATTGATGAGCTGGTAAATTGGGCAGAGCAATAGCAGATGGAATTTAATCCCAATAAGTGCAAAGTGATGCATTTTGGGAGATCTAACAAAGGATGAACAAACACAGGGCCATAAAAATATTCAGGAGAAAGAGCAAGAGATCAGAGGAGTTAGGGCGAGCTCAAGTTTCTGCTGCTGCTCGTGAAAGTAAGAACTGTGTTTGGAGCAGGAATAGAGATACTCCATCACAGTAACATGACAATTTCGTTATCTGAAACAGTTATTGGTCTAACAGACGGAACAGAGATTTATGTGACATTTCTAAAACCGGAACCCAACTAATATAGCAATGGAAAGAATGTGTAGATACAGGAGAGGGTACTGATTAGAGAATGAGGGCCAAGAAATTCTGCTTGCTACTATTCTCCTGTTATAGCGAACATACAGAGAACAAAGAACATAGAACATAGCCCTTGGGTGTACTGAGGATCAAAGGGACCTTGCTGTACAAGTCCATAAATCCCTGAAAGAGTCAAGCACAGCTAGGCACGGTGGTGAAGAAGGCTTGCCTTCATTTGTCGGAGAATATAGAAATAAGGAAATCTTGTTGCAACTTTATAAAACATTGGTTAGGAATACTGTGCCCAGTCCTAGCCATCAAGCTATCAGAAGGATGTGAATGCATGGTGCAGGGTGCAGAAGAGATTCACCAGGATGTTGCCTTGGATTAAGAAGTCTCAGATATGAGGAGAGACTGGATAGGCATGTGTTTGTTTTCCTGGGAGCATGGGAGGCTGAGGTATTAATTGAGGAATGCAAAATTATGAGCTGTATAGACAGAATAGATCTTGAGAATCTCTTCCCCATGTCAGACATGTCTAAAACCAGATGGCCTAAGGTGTGGATCAAGTTATTTGAAGAGATCTGAGAAATTTATTTTAACCCAAAAGATGGTAGAAATATGGAGTGTGCTGCCTGTGTGGAAGAGGCAGATGCTCTCACTAAATTTCAGAGTCATCTGGATGAATATTTAAATTGCCAGAGGACGGAAATGGGATTAATGTTGTTTAGTGTTTGTGGGTCAGCATAGACATGGTGGACCGAAGGGCCTGTTTATGTCCTGTGAATCTATGACTCTATAACCAGAATGTGTTTCGCCAGAGTGAGGAAGCCTGGTTAAAGAATATTTTCCTCTCTTGAGTAAACCTACTGGATGCACGGAAGCATATTCAGTCCTTTCTTCAGGAATATGGATTTTTGCCGAGGTAGGGCGAGACCACTTAATGTCTGAGTACAGCACTGCAGCACTGTCCTTCGATATCTGTGATGAAAGAGAAATACAAGTTCATTAAAAATTTTGCATATTTGACTTGCTTTGCTTTACTGAACTGAAACCCAGTTTCAATAACGCCACAAGATGTTCCTAGTATCAGTTTTGTGGATAGGCGCAGGAACTCGGAGATATTTGAGACAGTAGAGACCAAGGGGACAAAAAGCAAGAGATCAGAGCTGGTGAGCGGTATAAAATCAACAGGACACAAATGAGAGATCAGTGGAGGGCAAGGGATTTAAAAAAACAGTTGGAGAAAGAACGGGAGATCAGAGGAGTTTGAGGCAGCAAAAGCTAACGGGAGAAAGAAAAGAGAGACGAGACCTTTGGCTGTATGTCCACACAGTTAGCACCTGGGAAGGGATGAGAGATCAGAAAAGTTCAGGGCCATAAAAATATTCCGGAGAAAGAGCAAGAGATCAGAGGAGTTAGGGCGAGCTCCAGTTTCTGCCGCTGCTCGTGAAAGTAAGAACTGTGTTTGGAGCAGGAATAGAGATACTCCATCACAGTAACATAACAATTTCGTTATCTGAAACAGTTATTGGTCTGACAGACGGAACAGAGATTTATGTGACATTTCTAAAACCGGAACCCAACTAATATAGCAATGGAAAGAATGTGTAGATACAGGAGAGGGTACTGACTAGAGAATGAGAGCCAAGAAATTCTGCTTGCTACTATTCTCCTGTTTATAGCGAACATACAGAGAACAAAGAACATAGAACATAGAACATTACAGCACAGTACAGGCCCTTCGGCCCTCAATGTTGTACCAACCTGTGAAGCCAATCTGAAGCCCACCTAACCTACACTATTCCATTTTCATCCATATGTCTATCCAATGACCATTTAAATGCCCTTGGAGTTGGTAAGTCTGCTACTGTTGCAGACAGGGTGTTCCATGCCCTGACTTCTCTCTGAATAAAGAGTATTTCTATATCTATGTCCTATATCTATCACCCCTCAATTTAAAGCTATGCCCCCTCATGCTCGCCGTCACCTTATTTGGAAAAAGGCTCTCCCTGTCCACCCTATCTAACCCTCTGATTATCTGATATGTTTCAATTAATTCACCTCTCAACCTTCTTCTCTCTAATGAAAACAGCCTCAACTCCCTCAGCCTTTCCTCATAAGACCTTCCCCTCCTTACCAGGAAACATCCTAGTAAATCTCCTCTGGACCCTTTCCAAAGCTTCCACATCCTTCTTATAATGTGGTGACCAGAACAGTACGCAATATTTGGCAAGTGCGGCCTCACCAGAGTTTTGTACAGCTGCAACATGACCTCATGGCTCCAAAACCCAATCCCTCTAACCAATAAAAGCTAACACCCTCTCAACCTGGGTGGCAACTTTCAGTGATCTATGTACATGGAAACTGAGATCTGTCTGCTCATCTACATTACCAAGAATCTCACCATTAGCCCAGTACTCTGCATTTCTGTTACTCCTTCCAAAGTGAATCACCTCACAATTTTTTGCATTAAACTCCATTTGCCACCACTCAGCCCAGCCCTGCAGCTTATCTATGTCCCTCTGTAACCGACAACATCCTTCGGCACTATCCACAACTCCACCAACATTAGTGCCATATGCAAATTTTCTAACCCATCCTTCTATGCCCTCATCCAGGCCATTTGTAAAAATGACAAACAGCATTGGAGCCAAAACAGATCCTTACTGTACACCACTAGTAACTGAACACCAGGATGAACATCTCCCATCAACCACCACTCTCTGTCTTCTTTCTGCTAGCCAATTTCTGATCCAAACTGCCAAATTACCCTCAATCCCATGCCTCTGTGTTTTCTGTAATAGCCTCCATAGGGAACCTTATCCAATACCTTACTGAAATCCATATACACCACATCAACTGCTTTACCCTCATCCACCTGTTTGGTCACCATCTCAAAGAACTCAATAAGGTTTGTGAGGCATGACCTACCCTTCACAAAACCACGTTGACTATCGTGAATTAACTTATTCCTTTCTAGATTGTTATAAATCCCATCTCTTATAACCTTCTCCAACACTCTGTAACAGTACAGAGTAAACTTAAGTAACATCATTCAAATTAAGTAAAGTTGAAGCAATTTCAAAGTAAGGCTAAGGTATGACAGGACAGCTCAGCCAAGCAGAATGTCCATCTTATGGTGTGGTCGTTTACTAGAACAAAGACAAATCATTGTGTAGGAAGTGGCACTAGCAGTGCAGGCTTGAGCAGCAGCTGGAAGCATCTGTAATACATCTGTGAAGCAGATGACAACATGGACAGGTGACTGCATAGCCAGAGACGAAAGTGGTCACACTGCAGGTTAGGGGTAAGCAAACAGATAGGAAATTGGTGATCTCTCGGTAGTCAGGAGAAATAGGTACTTAAAAATGTGTGGCTGGAAAAACGCAGCAGGTCAGGCAGCATCCAAGGGGCAGAGAATCGACGTTTCTTCCTGAAGAAGGGCTCATGCCCGAAATGTCGATTCTCCTGTTCCTTGGATGCTGCCTGACCTGCTGCGCTTTTCCAGCAACACATTTTTAAGCTCTGATCTCCAGCATCTGCAGTCCTCCCTTTCTCCTAAGAGAAATAGGTATGCATTGCAGGAGTCCTCAGAGACCCTGCTCACTCACATCTTTCCTTTCTGTATATTGTGGAGGCTGGTTTCTTAGAACAGTACAGCAACAGCCAAGCCCATGAAGAAGAATGGAAACACATTCTTCCCATTGGGTTGGTGGCCTACAGTTTACACAAAGCAATGTAATTGTACCTTTTTTGGTTCCTTAGTTGTAGCTAAATCAATTTTGTCCTTCACGCTGTGGCATTCTCTTCTCCAGGACTGCAATGCTCTCCTTAACCAATACCTATAGCCCTTGTCCTTTCATCCTTCCCTCCTTCATACCAATAGTAACGAATAATGAATTCATTTGTTAGTGGAACAGACAGGTTTTTCAGTGGCTCAGAATGTGACTGTAAAACAGTACATTGGGTTGGAGGCGTGAGAGCCTCAGATGACACAAGATATATTTTTGGGGACAGGTGAACAGTTATGGTCCAATAACAGAGCTAGAATGGGGATAGGGTGTGATTCTGTCATTGCAACTTAAGGAGCTTGGTCAAAAGTTAGCAAGCAGAACCTCAAACATAGTTATCTCCAGATTATTGCCGGTGCAATATTCAATGAGTGCAGAAACAGGAATATAAGGCAAATGAATGTGTGGCAGCTAAGATCGTGTGGAAAGGAGGGCTTGATATTCCTGAGGCAGTGGGACTGACTCTAGAAAGGATAGCACTTCCAGAAGCTAAACAGGTGTCATCTGGACAGAGCAGGACAGAGTTCCTTGAATGGAGTTTTGCTAATGCTTTTGAGAGGATTTTAAACAAACTTGACAGGGGTTTGAGAGCCAAGAGAGAATTTAGAGAGGAATATAAGGGTGCACAAATATGCAGAGATATGGACAGTGCTTTCACAGAGAACAACAAGTGATAGCGTGAAATAAGGCAGAATCAAAGGGATTCTAAATTAGTGTTATTGTGCATGTATGTGAATACAGGGAGTACAGTTAATGAAAACAGAGAGTTAATGACACAGATTGCCCTGTGCAATTGTGATTTTGTGGGAATAACAGGGACCTGACTCAAGGAAGGGCAGAACTAGGTGTTAAACATTCCTGGGTGCAAGTTGTTCAGAAAAGGTAGGGAAGGAGGGAAGGACGAGGGATATTGGTATGATTACATTGCTTTGTGTAATCTATAGGCCCCCAACCCAATGGGAAGGATGGAAATGAGATTACAGAGAGATGCAGATTTAATCAGCTAATTATAAATTGGAGACTTTAATTATCCACAAATGGACTGAGATGCTGGTGTTGTGAGGGGAAAATGGGCCAAGTGTTCCCAGACTGTGTTCTGGAAAATGTTCTACAGTAGTCTGTGTCCAGTCCAACAACAAGTGAGGTCGTGTCGTACCTGGTTCTTGGAAATGAAGCAGGGTGAACTAATCAAAGGTCTATGGGTGACCATTTGGGAGACAGTGAACATTGTTCCATCCAGACACCTCTTAAATGTTGTCATTGTACCAGCCTCCACCACTTCCTCTGGCAGCTCATTCCATACACACACCATCCTCTGTGTGAAAAAGTTGCCCCTTAGGTCGCTTTTATACCTTTCCCCTCTCACCCTAAACCTATGCCCTCTAGTTCTGGACTCCCCCACCCCCAGGGAAAATACCTTGTCTATTTATCCCATCCATGCCCCTCATGATTTTATAAACCTCTATAAGGTCACCCCTCAGCCTCTGATGCACCAGGGAAAACAGGCCCAGCCTGTTCTACCTCTCTCTGTAGCTCAAACGCTCCAACCTTGGTAACATCCTTGTAAACCTTTTCTGAACCTTTTCAAGTTTCACAACATCCTTCTGATAGGAAGGTAACAAGCATTTCAAAAGTGGCCCAACCAATGTCCTATACAGATGCAACACTCCCCAGGAAATCATCATTACATTTGGCCCATCTGATCAAGATTCTGTTTTACTCCGAGGTAACCTTCTTTGCTGTCCACTACACCTCCAATTTTGGTGTCATCTGCAAACTTACTAACTATACCACCTATGTTCACATCCAAACCATTGATATAAATGACAAAAGGCAGTGGACCCAGCACCGATCCTTGTGGCACACCACTTGGTCACAGGCCTCCAGTCTGAAAAACAACCCTCCTCCACCACCCTCCATCTTCTACCTTCAAGCCAGTTCTGTATCCAAATGGCTAGTTATCCCTTTGTTCATGAGATCTAACCTTGCTAACCAGTCTCCCATGGGGAACCTTGTCGAACGCCTTACTGAAGTCCAGATAAATCACATCCACAACCCTGCTCTCATCAATCCTCTTCGTTACTTCCTCAAAAACCTCAGTCAAGTTTGTGAGACATGAACTCCCACATATAATGCCATGTTGACTATCCTTAATCAGTCCTTGCCATTCCAAATATATTTAAATCCTGTCCCTCAGGATTCTCTCCAACAACCGACATCAGGCTCACTGTTCTATAGTTCCCTCTAGTCCCTCTAATATTCCGTTTGTCTTCCTCATTACCCGTTGCACCTGGAAATGAACTTTTAGTGATTCATGTATGAGTGCTCCTAAATCCCTCTGCACAACAGCATACTGCAAGCTTTCCCCATTTATATAATACACTGATCTACTATTTTTACTTCCAAAGTGGATACGCACACATTTGCCAATATTGTACTCCTTGCTCACCCACTTAACCTATCTAAGTCTCTCTGCAGACCCTCCACAATCACTGCGCAGTTTGCCTTTCCACTCAGTTTAGTGTCATCAGGAAATTTGGATACGTTACCCTCGGTCTCCTCTTCCAAATCGTTTATGTATATCCTAAAGAGTTGTGTGTTCAACATTGACCCCTGTGGCACCCCTCTCACCACTGATCTCCAACCAGAGAAACACCCATTTATCTCAACTTGCGTCAGTATTTACTGTGGAGGACATGGAAGATACAGCATGTAGGGAAATAGATCCTGCCATATTGAAAAATGTCCATATTACAGAGGAGGAAGTGCTGGATGTCTTAAGATGAATAAAATTGCATAAATCCCCAGTACCTGATCAGGTGTACCCTAGAACTCTGTGGGAAGCTAGGGGAGTGATTGCTGGGCCCTTTTACTGAGATACTTGTATCATCGATAGTCACAGGTGAGGTGCCAGAAGACTGGAGGTTGGCTAATGTGGTGCCACTATTTTAGAAAGATGGTAAGGACAAGCCAGGGAACTACAGACCAGTGAGCCTGACATCAGTCATGGGCAAGTTGTTGGAGGGAATCCTGAGGGACAGGATGTACATGTATTTGGAAAGGCAAGGACTGATTAGGGATAGTCAACATAGCTTTGTGCGTGGGAAATCATGTCTCACACACTTGATTGAATTTTTTGAAGAAGTAATGACCTGCATTGATGAGGACAGAGCAGTGGACGTGATCTATATGGACGTTAGTAAGGCATTCGACAAGGTTTCCCATGGTAGATGATTAGCAAGGTTAGATCTCATGGAATACATGGAGAACTATCCACTTGCATACAGAACTGGCTCAAAGTCGAAGACAGAGGGTGGTGGTGGAGGGTTGACTTTCAGACTAGAGGCCTGGGACCAGTGGAGTGCCACAAGAATTGGTTCCTGGGTCCACTACTTTTCATCATTTATATAAATGATTTGGATGTGAACATAGGAGATATAGTTAGTAAGTTTGCAGGGGACACCAAAATTGGAGGTGTTGCGGACAGAGAAGAAGGTTACCTCAGGTTACAACGGGATCTTAGTCAGATGGGCCAATGGACCGAGGAGTGGCAGATGGAGTTTAATATGAGGTGCTGCATTTTGGAAAAGCAAATCAGAGCAGGACTTATACAGTTAATGGTAAGGTCCTAGGGAGTGTTGCTGAACAAAGAGACCTTGGAGTGCAGGTTCATAGCTCCTTGAAAGTGGAGTCACAGGTAGATAGGATAGTGAAGAAGGTGTTTGGTATGCTTTCCTTTATTGGTCAGAGTATAGAGTACAGGAGTTGGGAGGTCATGTTGCAGCTGTACAGGGCATTGGTTAGGCCACTTATAGAATATTGCTTGCAATTCTGGTCTCCCTTCTATAGGAAGGATGTTCTGAAACTTGAACGGGTTCAGAAAAGATTTACAAGGATATTTCTAGTATGGAGGATTTGAGCTACTGGGAGAGGTTGAATAGGTTGGGGCTATTTTCCCTGGAGCGTCAGAGGCTGAGAGGTGTCCTTCTAGAGGTTTATAAAATCATGAGGAGCATGGATGGGATAAATAGACAAAGTCTTTTCCCTAGGGTGGGGGAGTCCAAAACTAGTGTACATAGGTTCAGGGTGAGAGGGGAAAGATTTAAAAGAGACCTAAGGGGCAACTTTTTCATGTAGAGGTGGTGCATGTATGGAATGAGCTGCTAGAGGAAGTGGTGGAGGCTGGTACAATTGCAACATTTAAAAGGCATCTCGATGGGTATATGAATAGGAAGGGTTTGGAGGGATTTGGGCCGGGTGCTGGCAAATTGGATTAGATTAATTTAGGATATCTGGTCAGCAAGGATGAGTTGTACCAAAGGGGGTCTGTTTCCATGCTGTACATCTCTATGACTCTCTGACTCTATGATAGAATGTATTATGTATTCTGCTTTACTGTTTGAGCAAGGATACTGGGGCGAGAGTATCATACTGATTAAAAACCAAATAACTGCAAATGCTGAAAATCAGAAACAAAATCAGAAATTGCTGGGAAAGCTCAGCTGATCTGGCATCATAGAGACATAGAGTCATACAGTCATAGAGTTATAGAGATGTACAACATGGAAACAGACCCTTCGGTCCATCCCGTCCATGCCGACCAGATATCCCAACCCAATCTAGTCCCACCTGCCAGCAGCCGGCCCATATCCCTCCAAACCCTTCCTATTCATATACCCATCCAAATGGCTCTTACATGTTGCAGTTTTTAGATCAGAGTGGTGCTGGAAAAGCACAGCAGGTCAGGCATCATCTGAGGAGCAGGAAAATCGACAATTTGGGCAAATGCCCTTCATCAGGAATAGAGGCAGGAAGCCTCCAGAGTGGAGAAATAAATGGGCGGTGGGGGTGGGGCTGAGGAGAAGGTAGCATAGAGTACAATAGGTGAATGGGAGTGGGGACGAAGGTGATAGGTCAGGGAGAGGGTGGAGCGGATAGGTGGGAAAGGAGATTGGCAGGTCGGACAAGTCATAAGGATAGTGCTGAGCTGGAAGGTTGGAACTAGGGTGAGGTGGGGGGAGGGGAAATGAGGAAACTGTTGAAGTCCACATTGATGCCCTGGGGTTGAAGTGTTCTGAGGCAGAAGATGAGGTGTTCTTCCTCCAGGCGTCAGGTGGTGAGGGAGCAGCGGTGAAGGAGGCCCAGGACCTCCATGTCCTCGGCAGAGTGGGAGGGGGAGTTGAAATGTTGGGCTACGGGGCGGTGTGGTTGATTGGTGCGGGTATCCCGGAGATGTTCCCTAAAGCGCTCTGCTAGGAGGCGTCCAGTCTCCCCAACGTAGAGGAGACTACGTCGGGAGCAATAGATACAATAAATGACATTGGTGGATGTGCAGGTGAAGGTTTGATGGATGTGGAAGGCTCCTTTAGGGCCTTGGATGGTGGTAAGGGAGGAGGTGTTGCCTTCTTAAATGTTGCAATTGTATCAGCCTCCACCACTTCCTCTGGCAGCTCATTCCATATACGTACCACCCTCTGTGTGAAAAAGTTGCTCCTTAGATCTCTATGGTGAGAAAAAAAATTAACGTTTGTGGTCCAGTGTCCTTTCTTTAGAACTGATTGTAGCTCAGAAAAGGTTTATACATATGCTCGAGAAGGGGTGGGGAAGGATTAAGCAAAAGGTGGAGGTGGAGCCCAGAGAGAGGGAACAAAGCAGTTTCACGGGAGAAGGAGCCAGTAAAGATTAGCTTGGGAGAAAGAGTAGCTACAAATGTGGATTATTAGTGGCTGACAATGGATTGGTTGTGGGAGCAGCCCATGTGATGACAAGGCGTGGTGTGTGGCAGCTGGGGTGAGAACATGGGAGAAGATGCTCAAGTCCTAAAATAACTGAACTCGATATTGAGTCCAGAAGGTTTCCAAGCAGATAATGAGGTGCTATTCTTCCAGCTTACGCTGAGCTTCACTGGAGCACTGCAGCAATCCTGAGACAGAGAGCCTGGCCAAGGAACTGGAAGCTCAGGGTCATGTTTGGAGAACAGAGGATAGGTGGCCTGTAAGGTGGTCACCCCATCTGCGCTTCATTTCCCCACGTTGAGGAAACCACATTGTGAGCAGTGAATACAGTAGAGTAGATTGTGGGAAGGGCGGGTAAATCACTGTTTAACTGAAAGCCATGTCTGGGGCCTTGGATACTGAGGAGGGAGGAGGAAAATGGGCAAGTGTTACACCTTCTGGGATTGCATGGGAGGGTGCCTTGTGGATGTCGTGAGATGACGGGAGTGGAGGAATAGTGGATCAAGGTGTCCCAGATGGACACAGTTCCTGTGGAAGTCTGACAAGGGAGGGGAGGGGAATATGTGTCTGGTGGTCGCATACTACTGGAGGCAATAGAAATAGCAACTAATGATCCTTTGGATATAGATGCTGGTGGGATGGTAGGTGATGACAAGGGAGACTCTATTGCGGGAGGGAAGAGGGAACCAAGGGTGGAAATGTGGGACATGGGTCTGATATGGCTGAGGGCCCTGTTAACCATCCTGTTAACCAAGGGGAATCTTTGGTTGAGGAAGAAGCTGGACATTTCAAAGTTGGCATCATTGGATAAGATGTGACAGAGACGGAGAAGCTGGCAGAATGGAATAGAGTCTAGTGATCCAGTTGGTTTTTCCAATTGACAATAGATTCATGGTCATCATTAGATTTTTAATTCCAGACTTGTATTGAATTCAAATTCTACCATCTGCCATGGAGGGATTAGAATCCGGGTCCCCAGAACATTGCCTGGGTCTCTGGATTAATAGTCCACCGGTAATACCACTTGGCATTGTCCACCAAGTTGGAGGGTTAGTGGTGGATATTGGTGGCCAGTCTATATCCAGAAATGGAAACAGAGATGTTGAGGATGGGAAGGAAGGAGTCAGTGATGGGCTCGGTGTAGGTGAGAGCAGGGTGGAAATTGGAAGCGAATTGATGATTTTTTCCCCCGATTTTGAACAAGACAGGGAAGCAGCATGGATGACACCATTGATGTGCTAGAGAAAGAGTTGTGGATGGGGGTCAGAGTAAGGCTGGAACAAGGAATGGTCCACGTGTGCAACAAAGAGACAGGCACAGCTGCCACCCATAACCACCCTTTACCCTGAAGGGAGGGGTGAAGTTAAAGGAGAAGTTGTTCAAATTGAGCTCAGTTCGGCAGAGGAGGCTGACGATGGATGGGCACAGTTCAAACCTTCTCGTTCAGGAAGAAGAAAACAGCCCTGAACTATCCTAGTGGAGAATGGCGTGTGAAAGGTTTGCACAGCCATGGTAAAGAGGATGCAGCTGGAAATTTTGAAATTGGTGTAAAGCATTGGGGGAATTGTGGATGTAAGTGGGAAAGGGTCTAGAGAAGGGGAGTAAACATTGACTTGGGGTAGGGAGATGAGTTCCAGGGGGAAAGAATGGCACTGCCTGGGCAGTCCTATGTGCAAACTTTGAGAGAAGGTAGTAGTTGGCTGTGTGGAGTTGGCAGACCATTGGCTTGGAGGCAGTGGTGGGGCCCTCACTGGATGAAGTTGGATTTGTAACTATTTAGATGCAGAGTTCCATGGTAGAGTCATGGTCCAAGGGAGATAGGAACAGGTATCTGAGCACTCAGCTTCTAAACTGTAGAGGTCAGAATGCCAGTCAACAGCAACACTACCCTTAATGACTGGTTTGATTACAACGATTACCTATCCTCCCAGGAAGACCATTAACTCTCTCTTTCTCTGCCAACTGCATTTCTCTTTCTCTGGGTTCAATCTCCAACTATTGTCTACTCTTTCTTTCCCCGCCCCCCCCAATCCCATCTTCAGCATAAATACCAAACATTTCTTAGCTCCCATCAGTTCTGAAGAATGGTCAAAGCATTAAATAGGCTTTCTCTGCATAGATGCTCCCAGACCGCTGAGTTTTTGTCCAGCAATTTCTGATATCATGTTGACCACTCCCCACTTAGCACACAAGTCTGGAAGCAGTTTTCCAGTGAATTGCTGTCAGTTCTCACACACACTCTCCCCTGGGCCATGACAGACAATTAAAATAGTGCTCATTGTGTTAACAATGGTTGCACTCATTGTGTTGCTAAGTTGTCAAACAATGAGAATTTGGAGAAGTAAATTTTCCCCATGCCCTATGCAGAAGGCATCAACCCAGAGAAATGGCAGTGCTTTGAGTCCAGACCTGTTTCTCTCTCCACAGATGCTGAGTTTCTCCAGCATTCTCTGTGTTTGGTTCAGATTTCAGCATCCATGGTAGTTTGCTTTTACTTGAGTGAATTAGTTTGTTTCTGGCTTAATCGAGGAAGTAGATGGAGCATGATGTGGGTGTGGAAGCTTCCTCCATTGCTGGGGTTATACACTTATACAAGCAGGAGGCTGGAAGAACACAACTAGCCGGGCAGCATCAGACAGGGGGAGAAGTCAACATTTCAGTTGTAAGCCTTCTTCAGGACCAGGGGTGGGGGTTATATATTTGACATGTCACACATGCACTTACAAGTCATTGAATATCCTGATTCAGCCCTGGCCAGATTTATTTACTAGTTATCACCCACATGTCCCTGGTATATTAAGGATTTGATACCTTGAGAGTATTTTCATATTAGCAATTGATTGAATAACTCATAATGATGTAATAAGTTCGCCACAGTAGGGCCAAAATGAATAAATGTTAGCATATACTTCTTTCACACTGTCAGGCCATTCTTGGATAATAATCCTTTGCAATTGCTCAGCTTTGGCAGGTGTCATTCAGCTCCTGACCATATTCCAGAACTTCTTCGTTCAGTAATGAGCAAAGGTGCTGAACTCCAGAGGCGAAGAAGCGTGAAAGCCCGTGACATCAAGGTCGCATTTGACTGACTGTGGCATCAAGGAGCCCGAGCAAAACTGGAATCAATGGGTGTCAGGAAAAACTCTCTGCTGTTTGGAGTTTAATGAGCACATGGGAAGATAGTTGCAGTTAGAGTCATAGAGTCAGAGAGATGTACAACACAAAAACAGACCCTTCGGTCCAACTCGTCCTTGCCGAACAGATATCCCAACCCAATCTAATTCTACTTGGACCATATCCCTCTAAACCCTTCCTATTCATATACCCATCCAGGTGCCTTTTAAATGTTGTAATTGTACCAGCCTCCACCACTTCCTCTGGCAGCTCATTCCATACACGTACCACCCTCTGCATAAAAACGTTGCCCCTTAGGTCTCTTTTATATCTTTCCCCTCGCACCCTAAACCTATGCCCTCTAGTTCTGGACTCCCCCCACCCCAGGGAAAAGACCTTGTCTATTTACCCTTTCCATGCCCCTCATGATTTTATAAACCTCTATGAGGTCACCCCTCAGCCTCCGATGCTCCAGGGAAAACAGCCCCAGTATATTCAGTCTCTCCTTACAGCTCAAATCCTCCAACCCTGGCAACATCATTGCAAATCTTTTCTGAACCCTTTCAAGTTTCACAACACCTTTCCGATAGGAGACCAGAATTGCACACAATATTCCAACAGTGGCCTAACCAATGTCCTGTACAGCCACAATATGACCTCCCAACTCCTGTACTCAATATTCTGACCAATAAAGGAAAGCATACCAAACACCTTCTTCACTATCCTACCTACCTGCGACTCCACTTTCAAGGAGCTATGAACCTGCATTCCAAGGCCTCTTTTACAGCAACACTTCCTAGGACCTTACCATTAAGTGTATAAGTCCTGCTCTGATTTGGTTTTCCAAAATGCAGCACCTCACATTTATCAAAATTAAACTCCATCTGCCACTCCTCAGCCCATTAGCCCATCTGATCAAGATCCCATTGTACTCTGAGCTAAACTTCTTCGCTGTCCACTACACCTCCAATTTTGGTGTCATCTGCACACTTACTAACTATACCTCTTATGTTCACATCCAAACATTTATATAAATGATGAAAAGTAGTGGACCCAGCACCGATCTTTGTGGCACTCCACTGGTCACAGGCCTCCAGTCTGAAAAACAACCCTCCACCACCACCCTCTGTCTTCTACCTTTGAGCCAGTTCTGTATCCAAATGGCTTGTTCTCCCTGTATTCCATGAGATCTAACCTTGCTAACCAGTCTCCCATGGGGAGCCTTGTCAAATGCCTTACTGAAGTCCATATACATCACGTCCAGCGCTCTTCCCCCATCAATCCTCTTTGTTACGTCTTCAAAAAATTAAATCAAGTTTGTGAGACACGATTTCCCATGCACAAAGCCATGTTAACTATCCCTAATCAGTCTTTGCCTTTCCAAATACATGTACATCCTGTCCCTCCAACAACTTGCCCACCACTGACATCAGGCTCACTGGCCTATAGTTCCCTGGCTTGTCCTTACCATCTTTCTTAAACAGTGGCACCACGTTTGCCAACCTCCAGTCTTCTGGCACCTCACCTGTGACTATCGATGATGCAAATATCTCAGTAAGAGGCCCAGCAATCACTTCCCTACCTTCCCACAGATCAGGTCCTGGGGATTTATCCACTTTTAACAATTTCAAGACATCTAGCACTTCCTCCTCTGTAATCTGGACATTTTCACGATGTCACCATCTATTACTCCACATTCTATATCTCCCATATCCTTTTCCACAGTAAACACTGATGCAAAATACTTGTTTAGTATCTCCCCCATCTCCTGTGATTCCACACAAAGGCCGCCTTGCTGATCTTTGAGGGGCCCTATTCTCTCCCTAGTTACCCTGTTGTCCTTAATGTATTTGTAAAAACCCTTTGGGTTCTCCTTAAGTCTATTTGCCAAAGCTATCTCATGTCCCCGTTTTGCCCTCCTGGTTTCCCTCTTAAGTATACTCCTACTTCCTTTATACTCTTCTAAGGATTCCCTCGATCTATGCTGTCTATACCTGACATATGCTTCCTTCTTTTTCTTAGCCAAACGCTCAATTTCTTTAGTCATCCAGCATTCCCTATACCTACCAGCCTTTCCTTTCACCCTGACAGGAATATACTTTCTCTGGATTCTTGTTATCTCATTTCTGAAGGCTTCCCATTTTCCAGCCGTCCCTTTACCTGAGAACATCTGCATCCAATCAGCTTTCGAAAATTTTTGCCTCAAAGATTAGCTTTCTCCAATTTAGAACTTCAACTTTTAGATCTGGCCTGTCCTTTTCCATCACTATTTTAAAACTAATAGAATTATGGTTGCTGAACCTAAAGTACTCCCCCACTGACACCTCAGTCACCTGCCCTGCCTTATTTCCCAAGAGTGGGTCAGGTTTTGCATCTTCTCTTGTAGGTACATCAGAAATGAGAAAACTTTCTTGTACACACTTAACAAATTCCTCTCCATCTAAACCATTAACACTATGGCAGTCCCAGTTGATGTTTGGAAAGTTAAAATCCCCTACTATAACCACCCTATTATTCTTACAGATAGCTGAGATCTCCTTACAGGTTTGTTTCTCAATTTCCCTCTGACTATTAGGGGATCTATAATACAATCCCAATAAGATGATCATCCCTTTCTTATTTCTCAGTTCCACCCAAATAACTTCCTTGAATGTATTCCCAGGAACATCCTCCCTCAGTACAGCTGCAATGCTATCCCTTATCAAAAATGCCACTCCCCTTCCTCTTTTGCCTCCCTTTCTATCCTTCCTGTAGCATTTGTATCCTGGAACATTAAGCTGCCAGTCCTGCCCATCCCTGAGCCATGTTTCTGTAATTGCTATGATATCCCAGTCCCATGTTCCTCACCATGCCCTGAGTTCATCTGCCTTCCCTGTTAGGCTCCTTGCATTGAAACTAATACAGTTTAACTTATCAGGCTGACCTTGTTCTCTGCTTTGTCCCTACCTGCCCTGATTGTTTAGCTCGCTTCTTTTTTCAACTGTACCAGTCTCAGATTGGCCTCTTTCCTCACTATCTCCCTGGGTCCCACCCACCTTCCCCCCCCCACCCCCACCTTACTACTTTAAATCCTCCTGAGCAGATCTAGCAAATCTCCCTGCCAGTATATTAGTCCCCTTCCAATTCAGGTGCAATCCGTCCTTCTTGTACAGGTCACTTCTAACCCAGAAGAGATTCCAATGATCCAACAACGTGAACCCTTCTCCCATACACCAGCTCCTCAGCCACACTTTCATCTGCTCTATTCTCCTATTCCTCCCCTCACTAGCTCACAGCACCAGGAGTATTCCAGATATTACTACCCTTGAAGACCTCATTTTTAAATTCCTGTCTAACTCTCTGTAATCTCCCTTCAGAATCTTATCCTTTTCCCTTCCTATGTCGTGGATTCCAATGTGGACAATGACCTCCTGCTGGTCCCTCTCCCCTGCGAGAACATTCTGCACCTTCTCTGAGACATCCTTGATCCTGGCACAAGGGAAGCAACATACCATTCTGATTTTTCGCTGCTGGCCACAGAAATGTCTGTCTGTGCGTCGGACTAGAGAGTCCCCGAACACAATCGATCTCTTGGAACCCGACGTACCCCTCATTATATTAGAGCCTGTCTTGATACCATAAACCTGGCTGTTCATGCTACGTTCCCCTGAGAATCCATCACCCCCTACATTTTCCAAAACAGCATGGTTGTTTGAAATGGGGATAGCCATAGAAGACTCCTGCACTGAAGAAGGGCTGATGCCCGAAACGTCAATTCTCCTGTTCCTTGGATGCTGCCTGACCTGCTGCGCTTTTCCAGCAACACATTTTCAGCTCAAGACTTTTGCACTAGCAGCTTACCTCTCTTACCTTTCCTGGAGTTAACCCATCTATGTGACTGTATCTGCAGCTTTTCCCCCTTCCTATAACTGCTATCAACCGCACCCCCTTGCTCTTGTAAATTTCTCATTGCCTCTAACTGTCACTCCAACTGGTCCATTCAATATGGTAGGATTTGCAACCAAAGACATTTCCTGCAGACATAATCATCTGTAACATGTAAACTCTCCCTAAACACCCAACAGGAAGAACATATCACTCTACTAAAGGGCATCTTTGCTCCTTCACAAGCTACAGGCCCAAAAAAATAGCACTGTCTTATTGCCCTAAAAAGAAACTGCTCCAGGCTAACTTAGGACTTATGGCTTATAGTTTTAAAATTTAATCAAGAGACAGATCTCAATAAAACATATAATTAAGAAAGAACCCACTCTACTCACTATTGTAGATTTACAGCAAGGGCTACACTTAAAAGACTATGCACTTATCTGTTCCTGTGCTGTGACCTCTCCCACACTGGTTCCTCCAAGATCAGTTGTGAATGTCGCTGTTTGTTAAGCTTTCCTAGATGCACTCCGATGTCCAGAGATACATGAATTCAAACAGCAAAGGCAGTCACTGCACAGATTCACTGCTGTGTTAGTTAGCAGTGTACCCTTCTCTCTCTCTCTCTCTCTCTCTCGCACTGACCATGTGCTGCTTTTGTCTGTCCTTCTCCCTTTTAAAAGTGCCATTGTTATTTTTTTTCGTTTCCCCCAAAGTTCCAAAACAATGAAACATCATATAAAACAGTAATTGCTGCTCCTGGAATTTGAGAAAATCACTGTCAACACATGAAAATACCTAAAAGTGAAAAGGAGCAGCACTTACAGCCACAATGTTCTCCCATCCTCCATCTTGGATTATGCTATTTTATTGGAGGTCAGTTATTTCAGCTCCAGGACATGTCTGCAGGATTCCTTCAGACAGTCTGCTGGATCCAAACATATTCAGATTCTTCATTCTTCACCTCCCGTCCATCGTAAGCTTAGATGTGGGAATGTTCACTGATGATTGCACAATGTTCAACACCATTCCCAACTCCTCAGAAACCAAACCAAGTGGCAAGTAATATTCATGCCACACAAATGCCAGACAGTGACCATCTTCAGTAGGAAACAGTCCATCGCTTGACATTCAATGGCTTACTCTCATGGAATCCCCCACTATCAACGTCCTGAGGGTTACCATTGACCAGAAACTCAACTCAACTCACTACATAAACATAATGGCTACAAGAGCATGTCAGGGGCTAGGAATACTGCAACAAGTTTTGTGCATGGGAAACCATGTCTCACTGACTTGATTGAGTTTTCTGTGGAAGTGATGAAGAGGGTTGATGAAGGCTGAGTGGTGGATGTAGTCTATATGGACTTCAGTAAGTCATTTGACAAGGTTATGCATGATAGACTGGTCAGCAATGTTAGATCACATGGTATACAGGGAGAACTAACCATTTGGATACAGAACTGGCTTGAAGGTAGAAGACAGAGGGTGGTGGTCAAGGGTTATCTTTCAGACTGGAGGCCTGTGACCAGTGGTGTGCCACAAGGATCGATTGTGGATCCACTGCTTTTCGTTATTTATATCAATAATTAGGATGTGAACATAGGAGGTATAGTTAGTAAGTTTACAGTTGACACCAAAATTGGGGGTGTCGTTGAAGGTTACCTCAGACAAAAATGGGATTCCTATCAGATAGACCAATGGGCTGAGTGGCAGATGGAGTTTAATTTAGATAAATGCAAGGTGCTGCATTTTGGAAAGGCAAATCAGAGCAGGATTTATACACTTAATGGTAAGGTCTTAGGGAGTGTTGCTGAACAAAGAGACCTTGGGAGTGCAGGTTCACAGTTACTTGAAAGTCACGGGTAGATAGGATATGAAGAAGGTGTTTTGTACGCTTGCCCTTATTGGTCAATGCATTCAGTATAGTAGTTGGGAGGTCATGTTGCAGCTGTACAGGGTGTTGGTTAGGCCATTGTTGGAATATTGAATTGAGTTCTATTCTCCCTGGTATAGGAAGGATGTTGTGAAACTTGAATGGGTTCAGAAACAATTTACAAGGATGTTGCCAGGGTTGGAGGATTTGAGCTATGGGGAGGGGCTGAACAGGTTGGGGCTGTTTTCTCTGTTTCCAATGTTGGAAGCTGAGGGACGACATTATGGAAGTTTATAAAATCATGAAGGGCATTGATAGGGTAAATAGACAAAGTCTTTTCCCTGGGGTGGGGGAGTCCAGAATGAGAGGGCATACGTTTAGGGTGAGAGGGGAAAGATATAAAAGAGACCTACGGGGCAACATTTTCACGCAGAGGGTGGTACGTGTATGGAATGAGCTGCCAGAGGAAGTGGTGGAGGCTGGTACAATTACAGCATTTAAAAGGCATCTGGATGGGTATATGAATAGGAAGGATTTAAAGGGATATGGATCAAGTGCTGGAAAATGGGACGAGATTAGCTTAGGATATCTGGTTGGCATGGATGAGTTGGACCGAAGGGTCTGTTCCTGTGCTGTACATCTCTATGACTCTGTGACTCTAAGTTACTTACCTCCTGACTCTGCAAAGCTCCTATAAGACACAATCAGGATCGTGATGGAACACTCCGCATTTGCCTGGATTAGTGCAGCTGCAATGGCACTCAAGAGGCTCGATGCCATCCAGGACAAAACAACCCATATCTTGATTGGACCATATCCACAAATGCCAATTCCTGCGCCTCCAACACTCAGCTGCAGCAGCATGCACTATCTGCAAGATGCACTGAAGAAATGTGCCAAAGAAATTAAAATAGGACCTTCCAAACCCATGACCATTTCTATCTAGAAGGACAAGGGCAGCAGATACATGGGAACAGATATCCCTCCAAACTGGTCACCATGTGGAAATATATCATGATTCATTCTGATTTGATAATTTCTCACTGTTCCTTCACTATCGCTGGGTCAAGATTCCAATTCACCTGGAATTCTCTTCCTGGGAGTATTGTGGGTCTACCTAATTTTTAATGATCAAAATTGAATAGAGGAAGCTCGATTATGCTTCAGTTTTGCAAACGATTTGGATATACCACCTCTGGATTACTGTATACAGCATTGCTCTCCTCAGTTAAAGGATGAAAGTAAGTTAATTGGATGCAGTTCAGAGAATATTTATCAGACTACTATAGGAAAGAAGCAGGTTATCCAACAGGAAAAGGTTGGATAGGCTAGGCTCCTATCCACTGAGGTTTAACAGAGTAAAATTTGAAAAGCGTCTTGAATGAAACGTGCAAGATCCTGAGGGTGAATCTGACAGCCTGGATTTGAAAAAAGGGGACTGTCAGAAATCCTAAAGTTAGGCATCATCATCTAAAATTAAAGGGGTCACACATTTGAAACAGAGAAGAAGGATATTCATTTTCTCCCAGATAAGTCTCTGGAACGCTCCTCAAAAACTGGTGGGAGCAGAGTCTTTGAATATTTTTAACACTGAAAATGATAGCATCTTATTAAACAATGGTTATTGGGATTGAGCAGATATGTTAGATTCCATGCAGTGTGGAAACAGGCCTCTTGGCCCAACAAGTCCACATTGACCCTTTGAAAAATAGCCCACCCAGACCCATTTCCCCCTTGACTAGCACTACAGGTAATTTAGCACAGCCAATTCTTTTGGAATGTGGGAGAATGTGCAAACTCCACACAGACAGTAGCCTGAGATGGGAATTGAACCCAGGTCCCTGGCCCTGTGAGGCAGCAGTGCTAACCACTGAGCCACCGTGCCGCCAATGGAATTGAGGTTACCATCAAATCAATAGTGATCTTATTAAATCGAATAGAAGGTTTGAGAAGCCAAAAGGCCTTTTCCTGCTCAAAATGTGCATGTACCTTTTGCTTTTCTATTTGTGTACTGGTGAAAGTCTTTGGATTTAACCTTTAAGTTATCCTGCAGTCTATTCACATACTCTCTCTTTGCAGCCCTCTTTTGAAACTTTGCAATATTATTGTTTGAGACCTTGAGTTCTGAAGTTGGAGAACAATGTCTCACTTTAAATTGAAATGATAATTTTGTTTTATGTGTAGAGAAGGTTCCAAAAATGTGGTTTTTAGGGTATCATTATAGATTTGTTGTGTGACTGGTACTAGTGCATCTGGAGATTTGTTTTCCTCACATGCATTTTAATGAGGTCTTTAAACACATGAGGTGAACAGCTCAGTGTATTAGACAAAAGAGTATGAAAGAGGAAAACTAAACAGCTGGCACCTAGTGCCAGGTATTCTGTAACAGAAAATCCAGATAAAGTCAGATGGAGTGTGACAAGGCTGCTTCTTTAACAAGGTTATGTTGTCCTTGGCTTTTTTGTTTTAGTGAGGTTGTAAAAGATACAGATTCTGAAAAGTCTGAGGTCGAAGGGTTTTCGGGCTAATTTTTTTAAGTTTTGAAAAAAAAACTTGCATAGTGTAAGGGGAGTGGCCAGTTCTCCCAGCTCAGCTTTCTCTGGTTTGGTTTTAGTAGTAGTGTTGTAAAATCTGCTGGACCCCAACAGAGCAGGTCCATGCTGATCTCTCTCTGCCATCCCTCCTGTAAGACCATGATTTTACCTTTTGTGCCAAGGGGTGTTTATGGGGATAATTGCAAATATTGGAACAAGGTCGTTAAATTGTGATGATTTGTTGGGTTGTTGAATAGGTTAAGGTATTGTGTATTCTATTGTCTTTTGTTTGTGTTTCATTTGGTAATCTTGTAAATAAATTCTGTTTTGTTTAAAATTATGTGGTTTGACCAACTGCACTCCCCCTGGAATATCCGCGTTACACCTGCTTAAAACAACTGGAAAGGTTAGGGTCTGGGCTACCTTCTTGAAATGTTTTGTGGGGGTCTGGCCTGGTCCATAACAGACTGGGGGTTCTTTGCGGGGTTTGTTCTATAGTTCCGATTTGGGATCAGGATTGTTGGACCTGAAGGCAGTGAGTGGTAGGTGTCAGTGTTTATTTTGTTCTTGGGGTTGGTTTCGGCTGGTTGAAACAGGGCTTGGGATAGCAATGGCTCTTTCAGTCACCAAGGGTTTTCTGGAGATGGAAGGGGTGGCTTTGGGGATTTTCCAGAAGCTGCTGGAATTAGCAGACAAGCTGGAACTGAGATAATTACAGCAGTAGCCCAGCATTTAAATTTGCTGGAAACACACTATCAGATGGCTAAAATTCAACTGAAAATGAGTTAGAGGGGAAAGACAAGGAAAGGGCAACAGAAATGAACCAGTTTGATTTATGGTTAAAAACAGAGGAAAAAGAACAAATTGCTTTAGCAGAGCAAAAGGAAAGAGAGAGAGAGAGAGAGAAGAGCGAGAGGGAAGAGCGAGAAAAAGAGGAAGAGTTTGAACTTCATAAATTGGCACTTGGACAGGGAAGTCAGCTTAAAAGGATGGAGATGGAGACTGAAGGTAAGCTTAGTGAGTAAGAGAGTGAGGATGAGCAAACCCATGGTAGCCAAAGGCCTGGTGAGAAACTGTTTAAATATATTCAAGTATTACCGAAAAGGATGCAGAAGCCTTTTTCATCTAATTTGAAAAGGTGGCTAAATAAATGCAGTGACCAGTGACTATGTGGGTTTGTTGATCCAAACAAGATTTGAAGTTAGAGCCAGTGAGGAATTTACATCACTATCAGAGGAGATATCTGGGGTGTATGAGGAGGTGGAGAAAGCTATCTTAAATACATATGAGATTGTGCCAGAAGCCTACAGATAGCATTTCAAGCATTTAAGGAGGGACCCTGTTCAAAACTACCTTGAGTTTTAGAAGATCAAAGTAATTTCAATAGATGAATGAGAGCAAACCTATGGCACTCTTTAGAGAGACAATTATTTTAGAGGAATTCAAAAATTCACTTCCTGAGGTAGTGAGAATTCATGTGGAAGAGCAGAAAATTAAAACGGCTAGATTAGCTGCTGAAAGGCTGACGGTTATGAGTTGTTTCACAAATCAGAGTTTGGCTTCCAAAATCAATTTCAATCCATGAGGAATAGAAATTGGGGAAAAGAGAAATCCTCACGTGGAAAGGAAAGGATAGATCTTGGTGAAGATCATAAAGGGTAACTTACCACAGGGTAAACAGGAAACCCTTGAAGGGGACAGAGAAGTTAAAAAGCTCCAATGTTCTCACTATAATAAAGGAGGCCACAGTGTTGGTGGGTTAGGAAAAGCACTGAGAAGCCAGATGTAGGAGAACAGGGTAAGCCAGTGAATTTTGTTGGAGTGGTAACAGAAAACACAGTGGAGACTAGAAAGTTGGACCAGAATGTACAAGCTGGTGGGAAATTGGTTAAGGAGGAAGTGCCAGATCTTCATAAACCATATACCTGCAAAGGTAAACTTCATTTGCATAGGCCAGGGGCATCAGGCAAAGAGGTTACTATGTTAAGAGACATAGGATCCTCTCTAGCTGTGATGCTGAAAGATGAGGAGATGCGTACCTCGAAGGACTGTTGCCAGGAAAGGTACGAGTAATGGGAATTCAGGGTGAGACAAGAAGCACTCGATTAGAGTGAAGTTAGTATGTCCTGGGATTTTTCCTGACTGTGTGGTAATGAGATCACAAAGTCACCAGTTGAAACAGGAGAGATTAAAGAGTACAGATAAAGAAGTTGAAGGGGAATTAGCAGAGACCCTGTTTGACCAAACGGTTGAGACAAAACAGGAGCAAATGGATGACAAAATAGAAATCTTTAGTTGAAAGTAATAAACTGAGTTACAGCAGGAAGATGAGACCTTAAAGCAATTGTATCAAAAGGTATACACAGAAAAAAAACTGGATGTATCCCTGAATGTTATTATCTTAAAAATGATGTCTTAATGAGGAAATGGAGACCATTGCATATTCAGACAGATGAGAATGGGCAGAAGTTCATCAAGTTCTATATGCCAGTGGGTTATAGAATGATAGGTGTTGCAAGTAGTGCATGAGGGGGTGATTTAGGAGTGAGAAAAATGCAAGCTAAAATACAAAAACCTTTTTACTGGCCTGGACTGCTCAAGAATGTAGCTGAAAAATGTGTTGCTGGAAAAGCGCAGCAGGTCAGGCAGCATCCAAGGAGTAGGAGAATCGGTGTTTCGGGCATAAGCCCTTCTTCTGAAGAAGGGCTTATGCCCGAAACGTCGATTCTCCTGCTCCTCGGATGCTGCCTGACCTGCTGCGCTTTTCCAGCAACACATTTTTCAGCTCTGATCTCCAGCATCTGCAGTCCTCACTTTCTCCTGCACAAGAATGTAGTTGAGTTTTGCCAGACATGTCATATTTGTCAGGTAATTAGAAAACCACAGGTAAACAAAAACCTGCACCTTTAAAATCTACTCTCACTTTTGAGGAATATTTTACAAGAGTTTTAACTGATTGCGTAGGCCCTCTACCGAAAACAAAAGGTGGTATCAGTATTTGTTAACAATAATGGATGTGTCCACTAGATTTCCAGAGGCTGTCCCATTACACAATATCATAGCTAAAAGGATTGCAGAAAAGTTACTCAAATTCTTCACTAGATACAGCCTACTCACAGAGTTACAATCAGATCAAGGGTCAAATTTTACATCAAAATTATTCAAGGAAATTATGGAGAGTTTAGGAATAAAACAATTCAAATCTACTGCGTACCATCCAGAGTCACAGGGAGCGCTGGAAAAATGGCATCAGACATTCAAGACCATGTTGAGGGCTTATCGTCAAGATTATCCAGAAGATTGGGATTAGGGAATTTGATTTGTGCTTTTTGCGATCTGAGATGCACCAAATGAATTGACCAAATTCAGTCCAATTGCATTAGATTTTGGGCGTGAAGTGAGAGGATTGCTAAAACTGATTAAGGAGGAATTGGTAAGTCAGAATTTGGGCTATGTGTCAAATTTTAGGGGACGATTAAATACAGTTGGGGAGTTGGATAGACAACATTTAAAAGTAACACAGCATACAATGAAGCAGGAAGCAGACAAGAAATCAAAAAAATCACAATTTTGCAATCGAGGATCAGGTGTTAGTGATAGTTGTATGTTTCAAAGCAAGGTTTAGTGAACTTTATCAAATCAAAAGAAAATTGAGTGGATTTTATCAAAAATTCATATCAAATTTTAACAGTGTGGCTACTCCACTCACTAAATTGCTAAAAAAAGGCAAGAGGTTTCAGTGAACAGCAGACTGTCAGAAGGCATTTGACAGCCTGAAAGCTGTGTCAACCACTGCCCCGGTATTAGCCACCTGTAATTACACAAAGCCATTCAAGGTGGCTATCGATGCAAGTGATGTGGCTGTCGGTGCTGTGCTCTTGCAAGAAGATGATGAGAAGATAGAAAGACCTATTGGATATTACTCCAGGAAGTTGCACATTCATTATCAAAAATATTCGATGGTTGAGAAGGAGATTTTGATCTTGGTGTTGGCATTACAACATTTCAATGTGTATGTTGCCGCACTGGCCATAATCCATTGACGTTTGTGGAGAAATTTAAGGACAAAAAAAAACGAGTCTGTTCGGATGGAGCTTGTTGTTACAGCCATTCAGTTTGAAAATTGTGCATGTGGCAGGATGAGAAAACGTGATTGCCAATGTATTGTTGAGACTTGGATGGGAAACAGAGGCAGGAGTACAACAGACTGAAACAGAATGCAGTTGTGCATGTTTGCATGTTTGTAGTCAGTGTAATGTACGGGTGTGTTATAGAGTACAAGCAGTTTAAGATTAAGGAGTTTTAAAATGAAACCATCTTTGGATATTGATGGCTCATTTTCTTTTAAGGGGGGAAGTGTGACGAGCTGTTCCTTTAACAAGGTTATGTTGTCCTTGGCTTTTCTTTCAGAGAGATTGTAAAAGACACAGACTCCGAAAAGTCAAAGTTTTAGGGCCAGTTTGATAATAGCTAACACATATTGCCTCAGGCAAAAAGGCTTTTAGGGTAAAAAAAAGCACAGTGAAAGGGGAGCGGCCAGTTCTCCCAGCTCAGCTTTTCTCTAGTTTGGTTTGGGTTTAGTAGTATTGTTGCAAAAGCTGCTGGACCCCAACAAAGCAGCTCCATGCTGACCTTCTCTCTCTATCATTTGCCTTGTCAGACCCTGCGTTTGATTTTTCCTTTCGCGCCAAGGGCTATTTATGGGGATTGTTGCAAGTATTTTGGAACAGCAACATTAAGTTGGAATAGTCTGTTGGATTTTCAGATAGGTGAAGTTATTGTGTATTCTATTCTCTTTGGTTGTGTTTCATTCGGTCACCTTGTAAATAAATGCTGTTTTGTTTAATATTAAGTTGGGTCAGCTGCATCCCTCCTAGAGTATCCACTCTACGCCCGCTTAAAACAACCATCAGAATTAGGGTCTGGGCTGCTTTCCCAAAATGTTTTGAGGAGGTCTTGTCTGGTCCATAACATTATTCAGAAAGAGCAGGCCTTTAGCAACAGAAGTCCTGGTCATTTGGCGGTCTCCAGAATGTTCACACAGTGGAAGCAGTCCCAAGTTGTTCAGAAAAATGCTCCAAATGCCTGAGGCAGTGAGAGGTGCCTGGAGAGGGTGATGGTGTCAGGAGAGAGAGACATCATGCAAGGCTGCTGAATACGTGAGCTCAACAAACATGTTAAGGAACAATCTGAGTTAGCAGCTGGTTTAAGGGACTCAGGAAGAGACATTATTGAAAGAAAGTAACTTCAGGCGAATGCAGAATTTTTGCTGAAAGAGCACTGATTAAAGCCATGCCAGCTGTACAAGGAGCTTGGGTTTGGCGAGAGGAATAACTCTTCACAGAGCTTTGGAGTGTTTGCAATGTTGATGTTGCAAAAAGGCAATGAATCTTTCTTTCTGATATATGTAATGGAGCTATTTCAAATAGTTCTGTGGTGTAAACATAGCTTGTGCTTTTGTGTGCAAAAATGTGTTTTTTTTGTTAAAAGGACATTGCAGCCTCTTCCAATTTACTCACAAATGTATACAGTATCTCCTTTTCAGTGTTGGTTTGCCTTTTGACAAATATTCCAATTATTAGAAAAAACGTGTTATCAATTACTGGTTCAGGGTTGTTTTCACTGGTGTTCAGATGAATGAGGGGGAGGGGATCACATAAAGTCTTACAAAATTCTAACAGGACTAGACAGGGTAGACGCAGGGAGGATGTTCCTGATGGTAGGTGCGTCAGAACCAGGGGTCACAGTCTGAGGATTTGGGCTGGACCATTCAGGACGGAGATGAGGAGACATTTCTTCACCCAGAGAGTGGTGAGCCTGTGGAATTCACTACCACAGGAAATAGCTGATGTCAAAACATTGAATGTATTCAAGAGGTGGCTGGACATAGTACTTGGGGGGAATGAGATCAAAGGATATGAGGAGAAAGCAGGATTAAGCTACTGAGTTGGACGATCAGCAATGACCATCAGGAATGGCAGAACAGGCTCAAAAGACCGAATGGACTCCGCTTGCTCCTACCCTCTATCTGAGATGTATTCTTTGCACGTAATTATAGTTAGAGTAGGTCAGTATTGAGTTTAAGTGGAGTGGTTATATTTTTCTGCTGAAGAACAACCGTAAACCATATTTGGTCACCTCAGTGGTTACCCATCTTTTTTTTTCACAGTTATTTCTGCATTTTGCAGAGGGTTGTTATTTATCTTCGGGACTTCAGCACCAACTGTTGGGTACACATAAACCGGAAACAAAGACTGATATCTGATGCAAGTCGATGGTAGCTGGAACATTTGTGGTCACTCAAGGCACTGAAAAATTAAGCACGTAACAGGCTGTGCAGGAAGAGCTAAGAAATTGTGCATAAACATCGGTCAGAAATTTGATACAATAAAAACTTTTGCATTGAAGATAATTAAAGCCAAATATCCTATTCAATCACACTGACAACAACTTTTATCACAAGTTGCCAAAGCTTGGAGATATATGGTGCTATCTTGTGCTTATGTACCCCCATACACAGTTAAATGCTGAGCATTTACTAACCATGTTGCTTCCAACAGCCTCTGTTAAACAGATCCTAGGCTCCACAATGACGATAGTATCTGGTGGCAGAGGCTAAAATATCGAGTGGAGGGAATTCCTGATGGGGGCTACTGAAGATAGAATGGGAAAGCTGTTCACCTGCAAATGGAAAGAGCATGGCATAAAAAGTAGCCAGTGAACAGACAAGAATTACACTTACGGAGTGTAAAGGTAGGCTATAGGAGCCCAATAAAGAATAAATCTGGACATTTCTGGGTGTGCCCAGAACCAGGGGTCACAGTCTGAGGATTTGGGCTGGACCATTCAGGACGGAGATGAGGAGACATTTCTTCACCCAGAGAGTGGTGAGCCTGTGGAATTCACTACCACAGGAAATAGCTGATGTCAAAACATTGAATGTATTCAAGAGGTGGCTGGGCATAGTACTTGGGGCGAATGGGATCAAAGGTTATGAGGAGAGAGCTTGGATTAGGCTATTGAGTTGGACAATCAGCAATGACCATGAGGAATGGTGGAGCAGGCTCAGAGGGCCAAATGGCCTCCGCTTGCTCCTATCCTCTGTCTGATACATTTTTTTTTGCATTAAATTATAATTAGAGATTAGTTCAGTATTGATGAAGTAAGGTGTATCGAGTTTAAATAGAGTGGTTATATTTTTTCTGCTCAAGAACAGCAGTGAATCATATTTGGTCACCTCAGTGGTTACCCATGCTTTATATCACAGTTATTTTTGCATTTTGCCACTGTTGTTGTGCAGAAAGCAAGTTGGTTAGACAGGGCACTAATGAAGACATAATGACATTTGAGCGCGTTATTAAGAGTTTTGACTCATTAGATTACTTACAGTGTGGAAACAGGCCCTTCGGCCCAACAAGTCCACACCGCCCCGCCGAAGCGTAACCCACCCATACCCCTTTATCTACACCTACCCCTTACCTAACACTACGGGCAATTTAGCACGGCCAATTCACCTGACCTGCACATCTTTGGACTGTGGGAGGAAACCGGAGCACCCGGAGGAAACCCGCACAGACACGGGGAGAACGTGCAAACTCCACACAGTCAGTCGCCTAAGGCGGGAATTGAACCCGGGTCCCTGGCGCTATGAGGCAGCAGTGCTAACCACTGTGCCACCGTGCCGCCCACACCTGTTTCAGCCTGAGAAGAAACACTAACGTCAGACAAATTTCAATTGACAGATACAAAGACCACGAGCAAGCATCGGTGCCTTCATAAATTATTTGTACTGGTTAGCTGACATTTGTCAGGGAAATTAATTCAAGATTGTCTTGTAGTACAAGACCTGGAAGAAACATTCAGACTTTCTGCAGTCCATGGAAGATTTAATGTTGTCAAAGGCTGTACAGTTCGTAAGATAGGCGAAAGCGAAACCAAATATTGATCAGAGGCAACGGAGAGACTTTGTGGAGAAAATTGACTGACATGTTGTTGTTTAAAAAAAAACACAAAAATACCAGAGCAACAATTGAAAGAAGGAGCAGAAGGAAGTGGAGTGTTACCACCATTACCCAGTGTTCCCATTGTGGGGGAAAAAGACCACATTGACATGAAGACTGTCCTGCCATTAATGTGTAGCACCACTCTTGACAGGGAAGAGGACATTTCCAAACAGATGCAATAGCAAAAACACAGAAATTTAAAGACTAATCATCAGGGCAAACAGAATTTGAGAAATTGAATGTGCAGAAGAAAGTGAAGTGCCAGCCTTTGAAGTAGTTATCAAATCTGATGGAAATGATTGCTTTGCAGAAATTATGGCAAATGATCCAAAAACTAGGGGCAAGATGGGTGTGACTGCCTTCACCATCAAAGTAGCATTCAACCCTGTATAGTGTCAATCGGAGTTAGAGAGAAAACTCTCCACTGGTTGGAGTCATACCTGGCACAAAGTAACATGAAAACGTGAAGTGCTGGAGATCACAGCAGGTGTTCACAGCATCCACGGAGAGAAAGCAAGCTAACGTTTCGAGTCAAGGTGACTCTTCAGCACTAAACCTGCCCCAAGTGTGGCTACAAGTGTGGATCATAGGCTGGGAACCCTGCCATAAGTAAGTGACATGCTGAGTCCCGAGTGCTTGTCCACCACCTACAAGGTATACATCAAGAGTGTGATTGAACATTCTCCATTTTGTCAGCTGGCTGCAGCTCTCGAGCATTCAAGAAGCTCAATGCTGTCCATGATAAACCAGCCTGTTTGACTGAAAGCCAATCCAAATGTTCAACATTCACTCCTTTCACCACCAACGCACAGCTGTATACACCATCCACAAGGTGTACTGCAGCAACTTACCATAGCTTCTTTGATAGCACATGATAGATAGATCCATGATTGATAGGTATATAGAGATATACATTTAGATATAGCTATAGATATCTTCGATTGATCCATGACCTGTGCCATCTAGAAGGCCAATGGCTGCAGACGCATGGGAACGGTATCACCTACAAGTTCCACTCCATGTCACGGTCTATCCTGTCTTGGAATTCAACTACCGTTCCTTCTTCTCACTGGATCGAATGCCTGCAAACTCCTTTCCAACAGCACTGTTGATATTTCCACATGATTTTGTCTGCAGTGGCTCAGCCTAACCCCACCTCTCAAGACCAAATATGGATGGGGAATAAATCCTATCCCGTCCAGCAAGGCCCTTGTTCCTTTCATCAAATGAATAAAGAACTGAAGTTAGACACTGAAGGTGAGTCAAACCTTTCTGACAGAGAACAGTAGCAAACTTCTTCCAGCCATCAACTAAACAACCTTACAGTCCAGAGGAAGTCAATTACACCTTCAGGGATTGTTGACAATAGTACAGGGGAAGAGGAACCGTAGCAACGTTATGTCATTCAAATTAAAGACCATTTACTAATAAGCTGAAAAGCTTGCTCTGTATACCAACTCACCTATAAAGCAATGGGAAGCGCAGGTCAAAATTCACATTGTGATTTATAGGCCAAAGAAAACATCCTACCACATCACACAAGACCAGATGGTACACCAGTATGCTAATTCATTCTAAGAACATCTCTTCACTTTCAATTCAAAGCTAGGATCTAAACAAAGGAAATGATCAGGCTTTGAGGGGCAAGTTAACCGTGGCATATTGGTAAGCTACACTAAAACCCATGGTAGTAGATAGACAATTGCTTTAAAGATGTGAGATATAGTTTACATAGATTTAAGTTCCTTTGAGACATTGGCACAAGGTTGGCTGATAGCCAATGTTCAGGATTGTATTTGATCACAGGAAGAGATTTATAAAGTTGCAAAAAAAAAAGTAAACATGAGATTAGGAGAAGGAATTGAGCAGTCCATGTTCAAATGCAACAAGACAATATCCAGGCTTGGGCAGAAAGTAGCAAGTAACATTTGTGCCACACAATGATCATCTCCAATGAGGAAAATCCAATCGCCACCTCTTGCTATTCAGTGGTGTTGCCATCCTCGGTATTACCACTGACCCAGAAAGTCAACTGGATTTGCCATATAAACACAATGGCCAGAACAGCAGGTCAAAGGCTAAGAATACTGCACAGAGTAACTCACCTCTTGATACTTGAAACCTGTCAGTCAGGCACAAATCAGAAGTGTGATAGAATACTCCCCATTTGCCTTGTCTGACAACACTCAAGAAGCTCAACACCATCCTGGACAAAACAGCCCACTTGATTGGCACCACATTGACTCTGTCCACCACCAATGCTCAGTTGTAACTGCCTGTACTAGCTATAAGATGCAATGCAGAAATTTACCAAAGATCCTCAGGCAACACCTTCCAAACAAACCCACAACCACTTCCATCTAGAAGGACAAGGGCAGCAGATGCATGGGAACATCACCCCCTGCAAGTTCCCTTCCAAGCCACTCCCCATCCTGACCTGGAAATATATCACCGTTTCTTTATTTTCACTGGCATTCCCTCCCTGACAGCATCGTGGGGCAAACATGGCTCAAGAAGACAGCTCACCACCACCTTCTCCATGAAGGATGGGTAATAAATGTTGACCAGTCAGTGACACCCATCATTCAAATTCAGCAATGGAGAAGCTGATAAAAGGAACAAAAAAAAATTGAATATTAAAGTGAGAATAAATAGTGAGGTAAAAGCTCTGAGGAAAGGTCACTAGACTTGAAATGATAACTCTGATTTCTCTCCACAGATGCTGCCAGATCTGCTGAGCTTTTCCAGCAATTCCTGTTTTTGTTTCAATTTAGTTTGCCTGACTGTGTCTCAAAATAGATTTTTTCCCAAAAACTTGCTTCTTTCAGACACTTAAAAGGGGTATGCATGACCAACCGGGCACAGAAACACTGCCAAATTGGTAAAATGTTTTAAAACCTTGAGGCACAATCTGTTACCGCACTGAATTTGTTCCACGGTGTCATTATTTCCTTTTTGGACTTCAAATCTCAATGTCAGGATCATAAATGTCAGCATTAAGAGACTTCTCCATGACATAAATTACCAACCCTGAATCATTACTGTAGGAATAATTCATGTTGCTTCTAACATGAAGGGGGAGTCATACAATCGTAGAGTTTACAAGACAGAAGGAGGCCATTTGGCCCATTCTGTCTATGCCAGCTCCCAGAAGACCTACCCAGCTGGTTCCATTCTCTAGCCCTATCTCTGTAGTCCCCTAAATCCATCACTTCCAAAGATATATCCAACTTCTTTTGAAACCTCGTATGGAATCTGCCACTACCACTCTCCCAGGCAACACATTCCAAATCCTAACAACTCTCTGGGTAAAGCAGTTTCTCCTCATCTGAAGCTTAGCTCCCTTGCTGACAATCTTGAAGTCGTGACTACCCCCCCCACCCCAGTTACTGACATGCCAATTAGTTGAAACAGAATATCCTTCCTTACCCTGTCAATATTGCTCCTAATTTTCAACACCACAATGAAATCACCTCTTAATCTTCCCTGCTCCAAAGAGACTTAAAGATTAATTTCTTTAATCTTTCCTTGTATCTAAAAGCCCCCAGTCCTGATATCATTCTGCTGATGTCAGTAACTAGTAAATCTCCTTTCTACTCTCTCCCGAACTCTACCATCCTGCCTTAAATAAGGTGCCCAGAGTTGAACACAATACTCCAAGTGTCATCTGACACTGATTTGTAGAGGCATAGTATCACTTCCTTACTTTTGAACTGTATGCCCTTATTTATAAACCCTAAAAACCTTCTTAACAGGTGTGTCTGCTTGTCTGGCCACCTTCAGAGAATGAGGTATTTTAAAGCCTGAGGTCCCTCTGCTGCTGTACTCTCCTCAAAGTTGTATCATTGAGTCTGTATTGTCTCTCTCTATGCTTCTTCTACTAAAATGCATTACCTCAGCACTGGAATTCATCTGCCTGGCATCTACCCATTTAGCCAACTTTTCAATGTCCCTCTGAAGTGGCTCAGCATCATCCTCACAATTCACTATTCTCCCTAACTTAGTATCATCTGCAGATTTAGAGATTTTACCCTTAACACTCACCTCGAAATCTTTTACATACATCAGTAAAAGCAAGAGTCCTAACACCGAGCCCTGGCGAACACCACTTTCAACTCATCTGTCTGAGAAGTGCCCAACTATACATACCCTTTGTTTCCAAAATCCTTCAGTCTCAAAGATTTCCTATTTGCTAACCAATCTGTCATGCGGCACCATTTCAAATACTTTGCGTAAGTCCAAGGTTAAGCCCATTAGTCTATACCTGCTGCCTTACAAGTTTAAATCCACCTCACAATGCTATTTACTCTCTCAGCCAGGAGATCAGTTCAATTTCTGCTCAGGTGAAACCTATTTCTTCTCAACAGCTTTCTCCTTTCCCAAAATTGACCTGACGTCCCAAAACTCTAAACCCGCTCATCCACATCATTCCTTAAGCCACCCGTTCCCTCCCCGATCCGCCATTGCCTAAGTAGTGAAGCGCATGGCATAGGTGGTCTTTCTGAGATTGCTACCTGCAAGTCCTGCACTTCAAGCTACTCCCTAAGCTCCTAAAACTGATCCTGCAAGATGTCTGTCCCTATCTCATTGATTCCCACATGAATCACTACCGCTGGTTGTCCAGCCTCCCTTTCCAGACGTTTATCCAGCAGTTCCTTTATGTCCACACCCTGGAAGGCAACAGGCCATACAGGACTCATGAGCTCAATTGCAAACTAGACTGTCTATCCCTCAAACAACTGTGTCAGCCACTACTACAAGCCTTCTCCTCCTTCGATCAGACTCCTCTTTTTACCCAAGGTAGCCCCAGACAGTGTGGTACTATGATTTTCCCTTGAGTCATCTACCCGACTCAGTAGGATTTCTCACTAAACAGGCATCTAAAATGTCCTATCTGTTAGATAGGTTCCAAGTAGTCTGTTTTTATTTTAGCAAATGGTCACCCATTCACCTACCATTTCTCCACTCCTTGTTGCCTGCCTATCATGATGTGGAGTGACCACTCTCTGGTATGAATATTCCAGAAACCTGCTTACTTCTTGTATGGTGCACAGTGAAGGGAATCATTGCTCCAAATCAGCCAAAGTGGGCTAAACCTCTGAATTTGGTGTTGCTTGCTGGGACGCTGCAGAAGTCATAACTCATACATATGCTGAAATTGTTCAGAAAATTAAAGCTTCTAATAGATTGATTTCTATTAACTCGGACCTCTGTCAAGGTCTGCAGCAGTGCAATCAATATCAGTGACTTGGGCCAGATACTTGGAACTTACCTTCCCACGTACCTGAGAAAAGCTAACCTGCTGTAACTCAGTGATTAGCCAGCAAAGTGAACTGAACATGAAAGCAGTGGTAAGGTGATTAGTATTGCTGCTGACTGGAAGATCTGAATAATTTTTTTTAATCGGCTTTGACAAGGTTTATTGCTCATTGACTTGTTTCTTATACCTTACATCTCTTCGATGCTGCAATTTGCAAGAATTTTAACAAATTACTTCTGGAGAACTCTGTTCATGCAACAGTATTTTTCCATCAAGTTCTGGCATTATT
Organism: Chiloscyllium punctatum; assembly: GCF_047496795.1. Lineage (NCBI taxonomy): Eukaryota > Metazoa > Chordata > Chondrichthyes > Orectolobiformes > Hemiscylliidae > Chiloscyllium > Chiloscyllium punctatum. The sequence goes on along the minus strand of NC_092768.1, from coordinate 5,304,293 downwards.
GAATTGTGTTAACTTGCGTTCACATTTCTACATTGGTGCTATGACAGAAACATATGATTTCTTCATATACTTTGTCCAACAGCAACCTTTTTCAACAAATAGCCATATCTCTTGCCACATATATATTTCTCCATTTTTCAAATTACTATGTTCAGATATGTGGTTAACATATTTTCAATTAACATTCACAGAAACAATTTAAATAAAAGTTATAATGCTGGTCTACATACTTTACACATGATGAAGGGCTTCTACCTGAAACATCGACTCTCCTGCCCATCCTCGGATGATGCCTGACCTGTTGTGCTTTTCCATCATGATAATCTCGACTACGTACTTTACACAAACAAGACTGTTGCTGCTGCTGTGTCAGTAAAGAACTATCTCATCACACTGTACTGTTATTACAAGGAGACTAACATTGATTCTGCACAGCCTGAACTTCAGACATGAGTTTTCAATATCAATGCATTGAATATCAATCATGTTTTAGTATTATGAATATAACACTCTTTGCAGGCAGAATGGAGCTTCCTAATGGGAGTGCGTGTTTACCCAGTGCCATTGTAAGGAGCATCTTAAAACAACAGGAAATAGATCTAGAAAGGGATGAAGAGTGCTGTACTCCATGTCACAATCAATTACATAGAAAGGATGGGGCAGCATGGTGGTTTAGTGGTTAGCACTGCTCCCTCACAGTACCCAGGACCTGGGTTCAATTCCAGCTTGGGTCACTGTGTGTATGTGGAATTTGCACATTCTCCCTGTGTGGCTTTCCTCCCACAATCCAAAGATGTGCAGGTTAGGTGAATGATGAAGGGCTTTTGCCCAAAACGTCAATTTTCCTGTTCCTCGGATGCTGCCTGACCTGCTGTGCTTTTCTAGCACCACCCTAATCTAGACTCTGATCTCCAGCATCTGCAGCGCTCACTTTTGCCTAGGTCAGGTAAATTGGCCAAGTTAAATTGCCCATAGCGTTAGGTGCAAGAGTCAGGATAAATGTAGGGAGTGGGTCTAGGTAGGTGTCCAGTGTTGACTTGTTAGGCCGAAGGGCCTGTTTCCATACTATACGGAATCTAATCTAATGAGAGCAGACATCTTAGAGAGGAAGTATTAATAGTTAGGAGTTAAATTAGAAAGCTGTATCTCAAGGCCACATCAAACTGTCAAAGTGAAGAATGGATTAGAGAAAGGAACAATAGGCAGAAAGAGTGATATGTGAGCGAGAGGGTCCTATTTCACCAGCACTGGGCCAAGATAAAGCTACTTGAGTGGGATGGACTGGTTTGGAACCAATTGTAATGGAAACGATTAGCATAGCTCTAACTAAGGGATTGAATTCAAGAGTCGTGAAGTGATGTTGCAGCTGTATAGGACTTTGGTTAGGCCACAGTTGGAGTACTGTGTGCAGTTCTGGTCGCCTCACTTTAGGAAAGATGTGGAAGCTTTGGAGAGGGTGCAGAGAAGATTTACCAGGATGTTGCCTGGAATGGAGAGTAGGTCGTACGAGGATAGGTTGAGAGTTCTCGGCCTTTTCTCGTTGGAACGGCGAAGGATGAGGGGTGACTTGATAGAGGTTTATAAGATGATCAGAGGAATAGATAGAGTAGACAGTCAGAAACTTTTTCCCCGGGTACAGCAGAGTGTTACAAGGGGACATAAATTTAAGGTGAAGGGTGGAAGGTATAGGGGGGGATGTCAGGGGTGGGTTCTTTACCCAGAGAGTGGTGGGGGCATGGATTGCGCTGCCCGTGGGAGTGGTAGAGTCAGAATCATTGGCGACCTTTAAGCGGCATTTGGATAGGTACATGGATGGGTGCTTAATCTAGGTTAGAAGTTCGGCACAACATCGTGGGCCGAAGGGCCTGTTCTGTGCTGTATTGTTCTATGTTCTATGTTCTAAGTCTCAAAGCTCATAAAATGGGGAAGGAAACCGCTCAAAATTATATAAAGCTGAAATTTACAAAAAAAGACAAGCAACATAATGAGGGGTAAGACAGCGAACTAAATAGAATATAGATCAGAAAACAGACACAGCCATACAGTATCAAACAAAATAACTACAAAAAAGAGAAGTAATTAATAAAAACCAAGTTAATCCATTGGTACAACAATGTACTTAATGTTCAAAGTTAAATGCATGGATGTAATAATTTGTAGCAAGTGTCTGGACCAGTCTACAGGTCTGAAATATTGTTCCATAGCAAACAGGATTGGCAACTAAATATTACAGGCTGTAACAGATTTAAAAAATAGAGGTAAGGGTTTGGAATTACAGATCAACCGAGTGAACATCACTGATAGTAAACAGATTGAAATCTGTATGAAGGAGTGGTAGAAGAGCATCTAAAGACAGCAAATATAATTTTAACTTCAGATTAGAATCCAAAAGGCTAGGTCATGCTCAAGTAACATGAGATGATTAGATTCCCTACAGTGTTGAAACAGGCCCTTTGACCCAAACCGACCCTCTGAAGAGTAACCCACCCAGACCCATTTCCGTCTGACTAATGCACCTAACACTATGAGCAATTTAGCACAGCCAATTCACCTGACCTGCACATCTTTGGACTGTGGGAGGAAACCCACACAGACACAGGGAGAATATGCAAACTCCACACAGACTGGAATTGAACTTGGCTGGAATTGAGCTTGGGACCCTGGTGCTGTGAGGCAACAGTACTAGCCACTGTGTCAGCCCTGGTAAAACATGGTAAAACTATTTGAAGGGAAAGTAACAACATAAGTAAATATTAATATAGTAGGTATCATAACTTGAATTTTATAAAGTCATTTAATAAGGTTACCACATTGTGATTAGATAACAAAGGATAGAATGTGTGAAGTCAGGAGCAAATAGCTGAATAGAAAACAAAATGTCAAAAGATAAGCAGAAACTGGGTTACTGAAACCACCGTTAATCAAAATTTCCATTTATAACTTGGACTTGAGACCGAGTAACTCAAGATTACAACTTGAAGATGATAGCATAAATTGGTGGTTTTCAGTAGGGTGGCCGAAGTGTGACCCCAAGTATTGCTACCACAGAAATTTTTAAAATGCATTTGGATGTCACTGGCTTAAAGCTGTTATGCAACATAACACAAGAAACATACATAGAAAATAAGAGCAGGAGTCAGCTATTTGGTCTATCACAAAACTCACCGATGTGAAGTTAAGATGCAAATGTACTTTTGTGATGCAAATATAATGTAAAGGTAGGCTTCCAACCCACACTTCAGAGAGTAATGAATTGATTGAGTTCAGGAACAAAGGTACCTGATACAGAGACTGACAAGCAGCACTTGAAGTTCAGCATAGTAATGAAAATTGCTAACAAAATGGTAGGAATTATTTCTAGGTGGACAGAATTCAGAATGATTCAAGTTATTTTAAACTTGGAAAAGACTTGTTAAAAAAAAGTTTTCAGGCAGGTTTTAAAATTACTGTTCCTCCAAACAATGACTTAGAAACATTGAAAAAAAAAGTGTAGGAAAGGTTTTACAAGACCAGTACTAGAACTGAGAGTTTACAGCTGGAAGAATTGAACAGTTTGAGGGGTTGAGTTAATGGTAGTTTCTAAAACAATGAATAGTTGTGACCAGGGTAGATGTACAGCTGATATTTTCAATTGTGGGAAGACATCAAAACCAGAGATAATAAGCAAGCGATAGTCACCGATAAATTTTACCAGGAACTACGTTCTTACTCAGAGTGAGGAACATAGGGTGGGGTTAGGATAAATGGAAACTGGAAACGAGACAATTTTTTTAAAAAAACGAAAGGAAAACAGAAATCAAGCTGACCCTGGGCAGACAGACTGGGAGAATACCGCTGTCCTGAAGTAACATCCCCGATAGACTAGACGTGTACTCATGGAAGGATCAGGGAAATCGACGTTTTCCCCTCGATTTTCCTGCTCCTCGGATGCTGCCTGACCTGCCGCGCTTTTCCAGCACCGCTCTAACCTAGACTCCGATCTCCAGCATCTGCAGTCCTCACTTTGACCCCGTGTATTCATGGAGGCCTAACCCGCCGTTGATCTTCACCGTCAGGCATATTTCGTGGCGGTAATCAGCAGTATTTTGTTGGGTTATTGAACGATTAACCAAATCCATGGGTTTGGATTTTAGAATGGTCCGGATTTCTGATGGAATGTCAAGCTGTTTCTGTCTATCTGACGGGAGCAGACCGTCCGGAATCCAGGCCCATTCTACATCAAACCCATCTCTCTTACATTTACTCCTCAGGGAGATAAACATCAGGATGAGATTAGGAACCCGGAATTAGCAGCTCAGACCATCTCAGGAGTGAGAATCCTTTCCGGCCAGCCTTTCGGCAGTGCTGGGAAAGCGGTAGGATTGGGAATGATTTTAAAAGCAGCCAAAATAATCTGTTTACCTTTCCCTGAAGGATTGGGCTCACTTCACCATCCTGAGCAATGTTTTCAGTTTCCCTCTGATCTGGAGCTCCCTTCCGACTTGACAGAGAAACGTTTGTTTAATCTTCCACTGGTGTCCATCAATTACTGACTCTCGGAATGCACAGTGCACATTCAATACAGCTATGTTAAAATCATTGGACATGAATAGCAGTTGGGAGGAACATTAGGGCCAAGGTGCACATTGAGATTTTCCTCTTCATTTTCCTCAGCTATTTCCCAGTCTCAGTGCAACCAGAGTGAGAGATCAGGGGCAATCTGAAAGGTTAAACAAAAATCACACAACATCAGGTTATAGTCCACCTGATGAAGGAGCGTCGCTCCGAAAGCTAGTGCTTCCAATTAAACCTGTTGGACTATAACCTGGTGTTGTGTGATTTGTAACTTTGTACACCCCAGTCTAACACCAGCATCTCCAAATCAGGGACAATCTGAACACACTGTGCACAGGATGAAAGCGATGTCAGGTAGGGATTTATCTCCAGTTCTGTCATAACTATAAATACTTACTGTTCGGAAAATGTAGCCTTTGCTTAAATCAACTTGTGATGTGGAGGTGCCCGTGTTGGACTGGAGTGAAAAGTTAAAAATCACAAAGTTAAAAATCACAGACACCAGGTTATAACCCTGATCCTGCCTCACTGGTTACCCGATGGTGGAGCAGCGCTCCGAAAGCTAGTGCTTCCAAATAAACCTGTTGGATTATAGCCTGGTGTTGTGTGATTTTTAACTTAAACCAACTAGTACATTCTGTCTTAACTCAAAAGGTTGCCGTAGTGTACAAAAAAACATTCAAAATTCAGCACAATTTTCTAATCGTTCTATTAAGTGAAAGAAATGATATTCTAATCGAAAATCAGAAAATTGCAGACATGCTGAATATTTAATCTGCATCTGCCTCCAGAAAAGAAAATTTAAGAGGGGAAAGTTTACGGTATGCAAATTAAGATTTTTTTTAAAAATGTGATGAAGGATGTAAGACTGAAGATAAATAAGGGTCCAATGTGAGAGATAAGAAATGAGTGAGGAAATTGTAGATGTATTGGTCGTGATTTTTTGAAACAGTCAGAAAGCGACCCCATGAGCTGAGATGATAACTTTAAGAGACTCTGTCATTTAGCAGGAGACAGGGAGATGGGATATGTTATGGCACACTTCCAGTGGGGATGCGATTTGAACGCAAGTCTGGAAGAAATACTAGCGTGGTATCCCAAGAGCTTTTGAGAGGTATATTTACTTGAATCTACATAATTAAGAGGTGGGCCTCATTGAAGCAGTCGGGCTGATTCAACATCATAACAGACTGGGTCTTACAGTATAGTGGCAATGTCCCTAACTCTGGGCTACGGGATCCAGGCTCCAGTCAGACCAAAATAAAAGAGCTTGATAGGTAGTGGGGCGGGGGAGTCCAGGACAAGGTGAGGTCAGTCATTTGGGATGAATTTCACACGCAATATTTGGGCGGATGAGATTCCCTACAGTGTGGAAACAGGCCAATCCGCCCAACCAATCCACACCGACCCTCCCGAGACCCATTGTCCTCTGACTAATGCACCTAACGCTATTGGCGGAGCGTCTGTAGGTTAAACCCAGGCAGACACAGGGAGAATGTGGAACTTCCACACAGACAGCCGCCCTAGACCGGAATCGAACCTGGCTCCTTAGGGCTATGAGGCAGCACTCTGCACCCACTCTCCTCCCAGGAAGGCTGCTGAGATTGTATTTTAATTCAAATTTTCAAAGCTGTGAATGATAGATTTCTGTAAAGGAACACAATTAAATGATATGTAATTAAGTTAGATAGAAGGAATTAATTAGTCAATTTAACTGAAACTGAACAGTTTTGAAGGACTGAATGGTCGCCTTGTATAGCTTCTTCCTGTTTATTTATCTGCACTCCATTCACAATCTCTCCATATGTGTGTGAGAGAGAGAGAGACAGAGTAAATCGGATGAAGAACAGCACGGTGTGAAAATAAAATGCATATTAAGAAGGAACAACCGATTAGGATCACTGTATATTCATTTTTTTAAACAGTGTGGAAACAGGCCCTTCGGCCCATCAAGTCCACACCGACCCGCCGAAGCGCAACCCACCCAGACCCATTCCCCTACACCTAACACTGTGGGCAATTTAGCATAGCCAATTCACCTCACCTGCAGACTGGGGGAGGAAACCGGAGCACCCGGAGGAAACCCACACAGACAAGGGAAGAAATGTGCAAACTCCACACAGAGAGTCGCCTGAAGTGGGAATTGAAGCTGGGTCTCTGGCGCTGTGAGGCAGCAGGGCTAACCACTGTGCCACTGTGATCAAACTTACAGCAGAACTCCATTGAAATAAAGTCCTGTCAATTTCTGTGATGTATAGATGAACATTTTTGGCATTACGTTAAGTTCGTTTGAGTTTTTGTTTCGAGTTAACCTGTTCCGAGACGTTGCAGAACCTTTAGAGCAGGTAGCTCAGGCCTTCTAGCCCAAGGTAGGGACACTACCATTGCACAACAAAAGCCCCTATCAGAGTTGTCTATGTATGAGAAAACAGTAAATATATAGATAGGAGTATTGGGATTTCCATGGAAGATAGAGTCACAGAGATGTACAGCACGCAAACAGACCCTTCGGCCCAACCCGTCCATGCCGACCAGATATCCCAACCCAATTTATTCCCACCTGCCAGCACCCAGCCCATATCCCTCCAAACCCTTCCTCTTCATATACCCATCCAAATGCCTCTTAAATGTTGCAATTGTACCAGCCTCCACCATTTCCTCTGGCAGCTCATTCCATAAACGTACCACCCTCTGTGTGAAAAAGTTGTCCCTCAGGTCTCTTTTATATCTTTCCCCTCTCACCCTAAACCCATGCTCTCTAGTTCTGGACTCCCCCAATCCAGGGAAAAGACTTTGTCTATTTATCCTATCCATGCCCCTCATAAATTTATAAACCTCTATAAGGTCACCCCTCAGCCTGCGACGCTCCAGGGAAAACAGCCCCAGCCTGTTCAACCTCTCCCTATCGCTCAAATCCTCCAACCCTGGCAACATCCTTGTAGCAGTGGTAGTATCCCTATGTCAGGGCCAGAAGGCCCAGATTTAAGTCACCTGTGTCCTAGAAATATGTCATAACACGTCCAAACCTTCTCGACAGAAGACTGCTGCTTACTTGATGCAGTGCTATGTTGTTGCTTCTTACCTTTTTGCATTTTCACAATCAACCCCAAGGAAATAAAGACGACAGGCAGGGCAATGGATGGAATGATGACTTCAAGTCGTGGTATCTGTTTTGTGGCTGCATCTGTGCAACATGTAAGGCTTTGGTCATTCGACTGACATTAGATCATGACTAATTGCTATTAAGAAGGGAATAAAGCTATGATTCAGGGAACATAAACATTTCTGCTACCTTATGACTTACATTTAAATACTACATTTTAGCCAAGTTCCATTCTGAAGAAGGATCACTGGACCCAAAACATCAACTTTGCTACCTCTCCACAGATGCTGCTGGAACTGCTGGGTTTCTCCAGCAATTTCTGTTTATCTTTCATATTATATTGATGCTTGAGGGAGTCTGCTGTGTATAACCTGGCTGCCATATTTCCACATTGACACCACTAAATTCACAAAGTACTTCACCGGCTGAAAAGCACATTAAGGCGTCCAGCTGATATGAAATGCACAACATAAATGCAAGACTCTCTTGATTTTCTACTCCAGTCTCTCTGCACTGAAAGGGGAGTCTGTCAATTGCCTTCCCAATTTCTTGCTGCACATGATATATTTACACTCCTGCTTTCTTGCAAACTTCTTTTCAATACCTACAAATCCGCAAATCGGAGGACAATCCAGAATGTCCTTGCAGGTGCAGGCAATGTTCACCCTGAATCTTAGATTAGTGCAACAGACCAATCTCTTTACCATCTGACACTGCACAAGTCCCACACCTGGCACCATTAATGGTAGTCTTTAAGCCATTTTTTCCAGCATGTTGTTAGCAGTAATGGAGTGTTTCATTTTGACATTTAATCTTGTATCCTCTCTTTTGCGTTTGTATTCATATTGAAATGTGACACCTCTAGCCATATGCAATAATCCAGCTGGAATCTAAAAAGGATTTTATACAAGTCCAGCATAATGTGCTTTTGTACTCTATTCCCTAACTGATAAAACCTAAGATGCCATTGAAATTTTTTAATAAATCTGATCCGCTGTAATTACACACTCCTGGAGCAGGTGGGACTTGAACTCAGACCTCCTGTCTCAAAGGTAGAATATAAGATGCTGTAAGCTTTATTAACGGCTCTTACCACTTGGTCTGCTACCTTTAATAACTTCTGTATATATACACCCAGATATCGCTGCTCCTCTGTACCTTTTATTGTCTATTGTCTCTCCATTTCATTTTCTGCTAAAACGTATCACTTCACACTTTGCAACATTCACCTTCACTAGTCGTTTGTCTGCCCACTCCACCAAATTGCCAATGACCTTTTTGAAGTTCTACATTGCCCTTCTGGCAGCCTACATTGCTTCTAAGTGCTTTGGAAGCTTTCTAATTGTTCTCTCTATGTCTTGGTTTGTATCTGGAGAAGTAAGCATCCCAATACCGATCCCTAGCAGAATTCCACTACAAACCAGTCCAAAGATATTGCTCGCTTTTTCCTATTTATCACGCAATGTCGTGTACATATTGCATGAGCTGACATCTTGCTCACAAAAGTTTTGTGGCACCGTGTTAAAAGCCTTCTGGAAGTCAATGTACATCAACAGCATTCCCCTCATCAACCCACTCTATTATCTCTTCAAAAAATTCCAGCAAGTTAATTAAACGTGATTTTCCCCTCAAGAAATCTGTGCTGTTTTCTTAATTCACATTTGTCAACATGAGTGTTAATACTATCTTGAAATACTGTTTCTAGAAATTTCCCTGTCACTGACATTAAACTGACCGGTCTGTGGTTGATTTCCTTATCTTTCAGTCCCTATATCTAAGGAAGACTGGAGTACTATGGCCAATGCCTTTGTAATTTCCACTCTCAGTTTCTTGGATATGTCCTATCCGTTTCTGGTACCTTATCAACTTCTAAGTACAGACAGTCTGTTCAATACCCCCTGTTTATCAGCCCTTCTGTTAAAATGAAATAATCACATTCTAAAAGTGCACAGAAAATCCATATTTTCAAAATCTATAAGTAAGCTGCATTTGTGTATCAAAGCCATAATTTTAAAGTTTGCACATGACATGAAACTTAAAAATGTCAAATCATAGCAGACATAACAGAAATTAGCAGAAATATTGAAGGTGAAATTGTGACAAGTGGTTCACTTTGGTTGAAGTAATGAAGTGAATATAAACTAAATAGTGCAATTCTGACTGAGGTTCTGAAACAAGAGAGTGGTGCTGGAAAAGCACAGCAGTTCAGGCAGCATCCAAGAAGCAGGAAAATCGACGTTTTGGGCAAAAGCCCTTCATCAGGAATGAGTTCTGAACCAGACAGGTGACATTGTACCAATCTTTGAAGGTGAAGATGGTTTAAAAAACAAGAATGCAGTAGTTTATTACTGGTTTATTCGTGATGTAAAATAATGCAGAAAGTTTCGAGCAATGCGGGTGTTCTGCTTGGAACAGAGAAATTTCAGAGGGAATTTAGAGAGGTGTTCAACTGCATCGAAGAATTCTCATATAGGGAAGAGTTGGTCAGGAGAAAGCAGATTTTTGGGTAATGACAAGAGGTCACTTGAGGGGTAAACACTTATCATCTCGTTGTTATGACTGTCATTTTGAAAACGGAATGGAACCATGACTTGAATGACTTGAATTTGCATAGTTATGAGGGTAGTTCAGAGAAACTGAAGTAATTTGAGAGCCAACAGAGATCGCATTTTCGTTTCAATCCATATACCGAATGATATATTACGGAACACTTCGGAATACGTATCCAATGACCTTAACACCAACAATCTCAATTTGAACAGCCCTGCACTGTCCTCGGTAAAGAATGCATTTAATGTATAACTCCTTCCAATGGCTTCATACAAGTGAATACATTGTAATAGGAAATGATCTTAATGATTGAACGAAGCTCATACACAATGTGGGAAAGTACTTACCCATTCCATTTGTGTCTTCTCGGACTGTTAAGAGGATCTTGGCCGTTTCAGTTTTCAATGAGTCGACAACAGACAATTCATAAATCCCCATGTCATTGGAATGTAAATCTTTGAGCAGCAAAGAGGCATTCTCTGGGTAAAAGTCAGCGCGATGTTTGTAGTCATCATGAATAGATAGGTAAGGAGCGGATTGACAGGGACCGCTGTCTTTCTTGGATGTGCATCTGTAGTCCACCGCTCTGATCCCAGCTCAAGTCCATCTGATCCGCAAGTAACCGTCTGGATCTGAGACAGTATAAGAGGCGGATAACAGCACAGACTCACCAACAGTTCCATTCACGCTGTCCTGGCTCACCCTCAGTGTTGCAGCAGCTAAAGATGGAGAGAATATTACTGTATTACAGCAAAGATGTAAATAATATTCTAAACATTGCTGAAATAAATGCAGGGCAAAAGCTGTGTATAATTGGAGTAAACGTTGCCCATGTCTTAAAGTGTTTGTAGGATCACCATCCTGGCAAATGTTTCCATTCAAATATTTGTTCAATTCGCACGTGGCGATATTCCATTGTTGGGAAAATTCTGCTCAACAAATGCCTGAAACTGGGGTGTTAAAAAAAAACCACTGGAGTGTTCCCTCATATCACAATCTATATAGCATTCCGTGACAGCATTTCACTGGTATTTGTTGAACGACTGACTGGCACAACATTTTTGCATCACAGTTTTACACAGAGTCCTGAAAAGAGCAGAGAGCTGGAGAAAAGTTGGTCAGGATTAAAATGTCTGAAGTCAGCCACCGCCTGTCTGCGGGGATTATTCTGAACAGTTTTACCTTCCCAGCGACCTTCCTCCCAGCCCTTTCACCCCACCCCCATTATCTCTTAGCCCCCTTTCACCCCTCCCTCATTCCTGATGAAGGGTCTGTGCCTGAAACATCGACCCTCCTGCTCCTCGGACCTGCTGTGCTTTTCCAGCACAAAACTCGCGACTCTGATCCCCAGCATCTGCAGTCCTATCTTCCACTTCGCTTCTGTTTCGACTCAATGTGTCTTTTTTAGACAGAGTTACAGGGTTGGATCCACTTCCCCACTCTGCTGTTTTCCCGTGACCTTGCATCTTTTTTTTTCCGAACTGAAAAGTGTTGATGATGACAAAAAGCCAAATGTGCAATTGTAGAGTGTGGAGACAGAACTGCAGTGTTTCGTTAAACAACGATTCTACTGAACGATACTAACGCACACCTTATTCGAATTAATTCATTCCATTCCCTCACAATCCGAGCAAATGCTACACCTTCTGTGTGATCCAGTAATTGTAACACTTACCGATCAGGGCAAAGAGATTACAAGAGAACAGATAGACACCACATACTCGAGGAGTTTCATATCCTTTCAAAGGCATTTTGTTGTGGATTATGTGTATCTATATCTGGTCGAGTTGTATGAGAAAGAATATTAATACAGAAGCATCGACAGAAGCAATAATGTTGTAAGTGCAGTGACCAGGCCAAGCAGGAGCAAACCAAAATGAATGGGTGTATTTTCACTCACAGACAAATAAGCAGTAGGTCACTTCTTAAATGTTGCAATTGTACCAGCCTCCACCACATCCTCTGGCAGGTCATTCCATACACATACCACCCTCTGTGTGAAAAAGTTGCCCCTTAGGTCTCTTTTATATCTTTCCCCTCTCACCCTAAACCTATGCCCTTGAGTTCTGGACTCCCTGACCCCAGGGAAAATACTTTGTCTATTTATCCTATCCATGCCCCTCATAATTTTGTAAACCTCTGTAAGGTCACCCCTCAGCTTCTGACACTCCAGGGGAAAACAGCCCCAGCCTCATTCATTTGGAGAAAGAAAAAGAAAGAAAAAAGAAAAAATAGCGAGTTAAATAAAGATTTACACGCATGTTGTTTTTTTTTAACTGTGTCCGACACCTGCACACACATGACATGGGAAAAAGAGAAGAAAAAATATATAACTAGGAAAAACAAATACAAATAAATAAATAAGGGTGAGTGAGTGAGTGTCAGAGGTCCTGCTCACTCTGAGGGAGCTGGATCAGTGAAAGACTCTTCACTTCCCTGTAGAGGAGACAGGAGAGGAGAGAAACCTTTGAACAGCCTGGAGCCACCCAGTCAGTGTATCTTATTTACTGCTGTTGGTGTCTTCCAACTGAGGAGGGGTTTATTTTGAATTTTTGGTTTTCTTCATAAAAGAAAGAAAAAAGAACAAAAGGGTGAGTTAAATAAAGATTTACACACTTTTTTAAAATTGTGTCTAACACCTGCACACACACGCCATGGAAAAAGAGAAAAGACAAAAATGCATAACCAGGAAAAAAAATTTTAAAAGGGCACGTGAGTGTCAGAGGTTCAGCTCACTCTGAGAGCTGGCTCTGAGGGACCTGGATCAGTATCAATGTCTCTCCACCAGTAAATAAACGATGATTTGGTGATGAGATTTAAAAAAATTAAAAGGGTGAGGGTCAGAGATACTGACACTCTGGTACCTGACTCAGAATGAGGCAGTACTAATGTCAAGGAATTTTCTCGTGTAAATAAATGGAGACTTGGTGACAGAATACTGTCCTCCATGGAGTTATTTCAGTGATAACAAGAGTAAAGCATGATCCTGAAGAAACTTGTGCGCACCAATCATCTTTGAGTTTTGCTGAACATTTCTTACATGCCTTTATTTGAGAAGCTTGTCTCATTTGATTCTGCTTTTGAGGCCTGAGCCCAGCATGTGGAAAGAATGCGTTATATTTTCCAGGTGAATGACATTGTGGTTGACAAAAAGCAACAAGCAATTCTCTTGACAGCCTGTGGAGCTGAAGCTTTTGCTGTCATCAGGAGCCTAACATTCCCTGAGGCACCAGATAGTACAACCTTGCAAGAATTAATAGACGTAGTTAAGGAATATTATGATCCTAAGCCACCTTGAATTCTGATAGTGCTTTTGTTTGACAATTCAAGAACGAGGGGAATATGTATCAGGATTTTTGACTCGGTTAGGATGACTGGCAGAAAGCCTGTGACTCTGGTTTAACCCTTAATGAGATGTTTAGAGTCGGGTATGTAGCATTAATGATGTAAATAACCAATCTGCTCATAGCCAGAGCCCTTTTGGCCTTGAACCAGACACTATAACTGGCTTTACCTTTGGAAAATGTGGCAAGTGAAGCATAGGAGTTGCAGGGTATTCCAATGCAAGCGGACACCCTCATCAACCTGACCGAGTTTGAGCAACACTACTTGAGAGAAGGCCTCATTCAGGACATACCCTGATCAGAGGAACTCCAAGTTGGCCAAAGCAAAACCCCGAAGCATAGCCAAACCTCTGCCAAACAGTTCAGGTTTTCTCCAGGATCTGGGCCGGTAAGCCTTTATAGTTACTGAGGTATGTGGACTCAAGACAGTTAAAGAGCCCTCCTAGACCTAACTTGAGTCAGATAACTCAAAGGCTGGTATCTAGGAGGATATCCAGGAGAGTTCTTATCCTGTAAAGTCCACCCACGTTTGATTTGGAATAGGTTAAATTGCTCAGCATCATCAAGCTAGGCCAATCTGCAGGATGAGACTGCATCGGTTGTATGATTTTGAAGCCTGACGTGTCTCGCAATCTTTGTGCGTATTTTCAACAAACGGTAAACCACATTTCAGAGCTGGATAAATACCCAGTCCCTCAGAAGGAGGAGTTATATGCAAAGCTAGCAGAGAGGCCATCCATCATGAAGCTTGACATGAGCCAGAAATTGTATTTCAAACAGGTTTACTGGAAGTATGCTACCATTAATAGCCATAAGGGCTGGTACTAATATATGAGACTGCCACTAAGGGTCTTGATGAATTGGAGATGCCAATATTGGATTGGGGTGGACAAAGTTAAAAATCACACAACCCCAGGTTATAGTCCAACAGGTATAATTGGAAGCACTAGCTTTCGGAGCCTCGCTACCCCACAATCACCTGATGAAGGAGCAGCGCTCCAAAAGCTAGTGCTTCCAATTACACCTGTTGGACTATAACCTGGTGTTGTGTGATTTTTTAATTAAGGGTACTGTCAGTCTATTCAAGTTTTCAGCTACATCAGGTCACTATTTACTGAGATGACGTCCTAATAACAGGGAGAACCAACAATGAACATTTTGAGTCTTATTTTTCTGAGGTATTTTTCCAAGTCAGGCTTACACTTGAGAAGGGGAAAATGTTGTGTTCCAGGTCACCTTGCCCTCACCTACCACCCCACTAGTCTCCGCAACCAACGCATCATCCTTAAACACTTCCACCAACTCCAACTAGACCCCACCACCAAGAACATCTTCCCCACCCCACCCCTCTCTGCCTTCTGCAAGGACTGTTCCCTTCACCCGTCATTGGTTTGAGCCAGTCTCCCCACCAAACCCCCTCCCTTCCCTGAACCTCCAACTGCATCTGGAAAAGATGCAAAACCTGCCTACCCACCGTCCTCCTCACCTCCGGACCTCAAACAGTCCTTCCAGGTGAGACAGAGGTTCATCTGCCTCTCCTCCAACCTAGTTTACTGCATCAAGTGCTCCTGATGTGGTCTTCTCTACATCAGGGAGACCGAATATAAACTTAGGGAATGGCTCATCATGTATTGCTGCTGGGCCCGCAGGAGTCAAACGGACCTCCAGTCACTGCTCATTTTAATTCCCCCAACCAGTCCCTTTCCAACATGACCATCCTTGACCTGATCCATTGCCACAACGAACCACACAGCAAATTGGAGGAACAACACCTCACCTTCTTCTTGGGCAGTCTACAGCCCAAAGGGCTCAACATTGAGTTCTCCAATTTCAAATAGCTTCCCATCCCACCCCCCCTGGCTTCCTCCCCAGCCCCTCCCCCACCCCTCCACTGCTCCCTGCCACCAACCAGATTCATTCCTCCCATTGACTAACCAGGTCGTACCCTGTGCCTGTCTTCACCTATCCCCATCTCATCACCCTGCCCCCCCCCCCATCCCCCTTTATCTGCAGCACCCCCCACACCTAGACCTGAAGAAGGGTTACACCTGAAACATTGACCTCTCCATCTCCTGACGCTCCCTGGTTTGCTGTGTTCTTCCAGCCTCCTGCCTGTGTACTTTGGATTCCAGCATCTGCAGTTTGTTTTTGTCTCAGACCAGGTAAGGACAGCAGTTTCAGACAGGCTCTGACCTGACCTTTAATGCATTGGCTGAGCTCTGATGTCACCTTTTGTTATAAAACCTTAAGTTATCTCAGGAAAGTGACTTAAAAGAAGTTCCGGGATTTTCATATTTAATGAACCAAAACCTGCACTCCAAAAAGATGAAAGACTTAACAATCCAGGTTTGTTCAAGAGATCATTTCAGTTGCATGACACTGTGATCTTTTGCGACAAATTCTAGTGGTCCTGCTCCACAGCTACCTGATGAAGAAGCAGCACTCCGAAAGCTAGTGCTTCCAAATAAACCTGTTGGACTATAACCTGGTGTTGCGTGATTTTTAACTTTGCCCATCCAAGTCCAACACTGGCTACTCCACGTCAATTCTAAACCTGGTTGTGTCAACTCATTTCTGCAGAATTACAGAAAAATTAATGCAGTCGTGAAAAAGATTCATACCCAATTTCCCAGTTGGAAGATTGCATCTGTTGGATTGGCACTGTATCATTCCATTCTTAAATTGGATTAAATCAAAATCTAAGGAGATGTCAGCCTACATCAAGTGGGTTATAATCAATGCTGAGTGAAGCCATTTGGAGTTGAAAATGCCCCAGTTACATTTCAAAATCTTATGAATCAACTCACAACTGAAGTGCCTAACTGTGTAGTTTATTTGAACAATGATGTCATACGTATTACTGTTTGAACAATTCAGTTGACTGGCTTAGTAATAAATCTTCCAAAAGCAAATGTCCAAAAACATGAGTTAACTAGAATATATGTAGGGCAAGGATGCATTTTACAAAGAACAATAAAAGTGATGGTTCTGATTCAATTCCCCATTTATAAAACTAAATGAGATATGACCAGAATCCTGAGAACATGTGGGATTTATTGTGAATCCATGCTTTTCTTGTAATACAATAGATGCTCCTGGAAATGATCTGTGGATAAACAGGAAAAAGCAATGTAGTCAAAGAATTACAAAAGCATTCCCGAAGCTAAAGGTCATCCTAATGAATGAATTGGTATTGGTTGCCTTTGACTTTGCTTGAAATGGTAATTGATGCTCGCAACTTGAGAATAGATGCAGTCTCACTGCAAGACAGTGCATCTGGAGTGAGATATTTTTGTATGAAACTAAACCGATATTATAGGAAGTCCTATTAAGTGGAAAATGGGGTTATGATGTTATGACTGGCCTTTCAATATTTTGAAGTGTCTGTCTGCCACAACAGCAAATAAATACAAATGTACACTGACCATTTGCTGTTGGCTTTTTTTGAGAATGTTCAAACCTGAAATGACAACATTTTTTAGATGGTGTGTATTGATTCATCCAGTTAATGGAAAATTGTTTGCATATTGAAAGAGATAATGCAATAGCCGACACATTAGGGCGGCACGGTGGCACAGTGGTTGGCACTGCTGCTTCACGGCCCCAGAGACCTGGGTTCAATTCCTGCCTCGGGTGACTGTCTGTGTGGAGTTTGCACTTTCTCCCTGTGTCTGCGTGGGGTTTCCTCCGGGCGCTGTGGTTTCCTCCCACAATCCAAAGATGTGCAGGTTAGGTGAACTGGCCGTGCTAAATTGCCCGTAGTGTTAGGTGGAGGGGAAGGGGTCTGGGTGGGTTGCTCTTCGGAGGGTCGATGTGGACTTGTTGGGCTGAAAGGCCTGTTTCCACACTGTAAGTAATCTAATCTATTCCCTGATTATGATGAAACGGATTAAGGATTCAAATAATTCAGAATAAGAGATGAATGAAAGTGAATGAATGTAATTTTCCTGTGTCAATGTTTACCTGGTCATGAAATGCATTTGAAGATGACATTTTATCTCGTGAAAGATGGACATATGCAACGGACCATATATTTTGGTATTTTTGATTATAAATTTGAATGGAAGTTGGACACTGCTATGAAGCTTAAAATAAGGAGAATTTTGCATCTTGAAAATCAACTGCTGTACATGAGTTGTACAAAACCTTATTGCTTTTGGAAACAGGAACATTGTTACATTGTGTGCGTGTGCACTGTAGGCAGAGACATCCAGACACTTGACATGAAAACAGCTGTCTTATTTTTCTGTGTGAGCTGGGGCTGTTTTCCCTGGCGCATCAGAGGCTGAGGGGGTGACCTTATAGAGGTTTACAAAATTGTGAGGGGCATGGATAGGGTAAATAGGCAAAGTCTTTTCCCTGGGGTCGGGGAGTCCAGAACTAGAGGGCATAGGTTTAGGGTGAGAGGGGAAAGATATAAAAGGGACCTAAGGGGCAACTATTTCACATAGAGGGTGGTATGGGTATGGAATGAGCTGCCAGAGGATGTGGTGAAGGTTGGTACAATTGCAACATTTAAGAGGCATTTGGATGGGTATATGAATAGGAAGGGTTTGGAGGGATATGGGCCGGGTGCTGGCAGATGGGACTAGATTGGGTTGGGATATCTGGTTGGCATGGACGAGTTGGACCGAAGGGTCTGTTTCCATGTTGTACATCTCTATGACTCTATGAGACATCCAAAGCCCGTCAAAGGAAGCATGCCCCTTAGTTTTATCTGGGAGATCTTCATAAGCTGCCGAACTGAAACAACTACCTTCCTTTTCTCTGTAAATGATAAGAGAGTTTCAAGGACACTCAAGACCTGTGAGGAAAGTTAAATGTCACAGAATAAAAGGGAGAGTAGCAACATGAATTTTAAGAAAAATGACTGAGCGATAGGTAACAGAGAATAATAGCTGACAGACAAATTTAAGGCTGGGAGGAGGTGTGTGGTGGAGTTCCCCAGGGGTGCAATATAATGTAGATAAATATGTTATCCGTATTGGTAGCAAAATTAAGAAGGCAGATTATATTTGAATGATTGCAAATTGAGAGACGGGAATATTCAACAAAACCTGGATGCCCTCATGTACCAGTCACTGACAATAGGTACAGCAGGCAATAAAGAATGCAAACTGTATATTGACCTTTAAAGTGAGACTATTTAAGTGCAGGAACAAGGATATCTTGCTGCAATTAAACAGGGCATTAGTGAGGCCGCACCTGGAATATTAAGCACAGTTTTGGTCTCTTTATTTAAGAAAGAATGTTTTGGTTGGAGAGGGAATGCCGTGAAGGTTCACCAGATTGATTCCTGGGATGGCAGGACTGTCATGTGAGGAGAGTTTGAGTCAGTTAGGACCTCACTCACTGAAGTTTAGAAGAATGAGGAGGGATTTCATAGAAACCTCTAAAATTCCAACAGGACTAGACAGGGTAGATGCAGGTAGGTAGTTCCTGGTGGTGGGGGAGTCCAGAGAACCAGGGGTCACACTTTATGGATAAGGGTAAACCTTTCGGGAATAAGGTGTGGAGAAATTTCTTCACCCAGATTGTGGTGAGTTATGAAATTCCATCACTGCAGAAAGTAGTTGAGCCCAAAACATTCCAGAACACAAAGGAAGATGATTACTTAGTTACATTATCACAAATCTATTAAACCAGAAACTCAGCTAATGCTGTGGGGACCCAGGTACGAGTCCCAACATGGCATTTGAATACAATAAAACAGAATCTGCAATTGACAATCTACTGATGACCACAAAGCATTGTCGATTGTCAGAGAAACTGGTCTGGTTCACTCATGCCCTTTAGGGAAGGAACCTGCTGTCCTCACTTCATCTGTGACTCTAAACCCATAGCAATGTGGTTGACTCCTTAATTGCACTCTGAAATGGCCCAGTGAGCCATTTGGTTGTATCAACCACTGCAAAGTCTCAATGACATGAAGTCGGGTGGATCACTTGACATCAGTCTCGGCACTGGAAAAGACAACAGCACAAACAGCTCTGTTGACACTGCAAAGTCCCCCTCACTAACCTCTGGGAGGGTTAGTACCAAAGTTGGGACAGTTATCTTACAGACTAGTCAAGCAATACCCTGATGCAGTCATACTCACGAAGGTATACCTTACAGACAATGTCTCAGACACCACCGTCACCATCCTTGGATATGCCCTGTCAGGATACACCCAGCAGAGGTGATGACACAGTGGTGTACAATGTTTTTTATTCATTCGTGGGACTTGGGCGTCGCTGGCTGGGCCGGCATTAATTGCCCATCCCTATTTGCCCTTGAGTGAGCAAGGTGGTGAACTGCTGCAGCCCACTTCCTTTGGGTTGACCCACAATGCCCATAGGGAGGGAATCCCAGGATTTTGAACCGTGAAGGAATAGCGGTATATTTCCAAGTCAGGGTGATGAGTGGCTTGGAGGAGAACTTGCAGGTGATGGTGTTCCCAAGTACCTGCTGCCCTTGACCTTCTAGATGGAAGTGGTCATTGGTTTGGAAGGTGCTGCCTAAGGATCTTTGGTGAACATCTGCAGTGCATCTTGTAGATAGTACACACTGCTGCTACTGAGCACTGGTGGTGGTGGGATTAAAGGTTTATAGATGTGGTGCCAGTCAAGTGGGCTGCTCTGTCCTGGATGATGTCAAGCTTCTTACATGTTGTTGCAGTTGCACCCATCCAGGGAAGTGGAGATTATTCCATCACACTCCTGACTTGTGCCTTGTAGATGGTGGATAGACTTTGGAGTATCAGGAGGTGAGTTACTCGCCACAGTATCCCTAGTCTCTGACCTGCTCTTGTAGCTACTGTGTTTATGTGGTGAGTCCAGTTGAGTTTCTGGCCAATGGTAACCCCGAAGAAAGTTGATAGTGGGCGATTCAGTGATGTTAATACTGTTGAATATCAAGGGACGGTGGTTACAGTGTCTCTTATTGGTGATGGTTATTGTCTGGTATTTGTGTGGTGCGAGTGTTTCTTGCCACTTGTTGGCCAAAGCCTGGATATTAGGAGAAAGTGAGGACTGCTATTCCTGAAGAAGGGCTTATGCCCGAAACGTCAATTCTCCTGCTCCTCTGATGCTGCCTGGCCTGCTGTGTTTATCCAACACCACATTTTTCAACCAAAGCCTGGATATTTCCAGATCTTGTTGCATTTGGGCACGGACTGCTTCAGTATCTGAGGAGTCGCGAATGGTGCTGACACTGTGCAATCATTGGCGAACATCCCCACTTCTGACCTTATGACAGAGGGAGGGTCATTGATGAAGCAGCTGAAGCTGGTTGGGCCTAGGACACTATCCTGAGGAACTCCTGCAGAGATGTCCTGGAGCTGAGATGACTGACCCTCCACAACCACAGCCATCTTCCGTTGTGCCAGGTATGACTCTAACCAGTGGAGTGTTTGCTCCCTCCTACCCATTAATTCCAATTTTGCCAGGGCTCCTTGATGCTATACTCGGTCAGATGTGGCCTTGATGTCAAGGGCTGTCACTCTCACCTGCCCTCTGGAATTCAACCTTTTTGTCCTTGTTTGAACCAAGGCTGTAATGAGATCAGAAGCTGAGTGACCCTGGTGAAACCCAAACTGGGTGTCACTGAGCAGGTTATTGCTGAGCAGGTATTGATAGCACTATTGATGCCACCTTCCATCACTTTACTGATGATGGAGAGTAGACTGATTGGGTGGTGATTGGCTGGGTTGGATTGGTCCTGCTGCTATGTGTACAGGACATACCTGGGCAATTTTCCACATTGTTGGGTAGATGCCAGTGTTGTTACTGGACTGGAATAGCTTGGCTCCGGGAGCGACAAATTCTGGAGCACACGTCTTGAGTACTATTGCTGGAATGTTATCAGGGCCCACTGCCTTTGCAGCATCCAGTGTCTCCAGCCGTTTCTTAATATCATATGGAGTGAATCGAATTGGCTGGAGACTGGTATCTGTGATGCTGAGGACCACTGGGGGAGGCCAAGATGGATCATCAACTCGGCACTTCTGACTGAAGATTGTTGCGAATGCGTCAGCCTTATCCTTTGCACTGATGTGCTGGGCTCCTCCATCATTGAGGATGGGGATATTTGTGGAGCCTCCTCCTCCAATGAGCTGTTTAATCATTGACCACCATTCACGACTGGATGTGGAAGGACTGCAGAGCTTAGATCTGACCCATTGATTGTGGGATCGCTTAGCTCTGTCTATCACTTGCTGTTTACGTCGTTTGGCACGCAGGTGGTCCTGTTTGATCGCTTCACCAGGTTGGCACCTCATTTTTAGGTGTGCCTGATGCTACTCCTGGCATGCCCTCCTGCACACTCCATTGAACCAGGGTTGATCCCCTGGCTTGATGCTAATGGTTGAGTGGGGGATATACCAGACCATGAGGTTACAGATTGTGCTGGAGTACAGTTCTGCTGCTATTGATGGCCCACAACGCCTCATGGATGCTCAGTCTTGAGCTGCTAGATCAGTTTGAAATCTGTCCCATTTAGCACGGTGATAGTGCCACACAACACGATGGAGGGTATTCTCAATGTGAAGGCGGTACTTTGTCTCCACAAGGACAGTGCAGTGGTCACTTTTACCGATACTGTCATGGACAGATGCTTCTGCAGCCGGCAGATTAGTAAGGATGAGGTCAAGTATGTTTTTACCAAATTCAAATTACACTATCTGCCATGGTGGGACTCAAACCCAGGTCCCTCAAACATTATTCTGGGTTTCTAGATGAATAGTCGATTGATAATACCGCTTGACCATCACCTGCCCTTTTGGGAGCGAGTTGACCTGGTAGTCCTGAACACTGACTCTCAATCCCATGAAATCTAATGCCTTGCATTTAAAAATAAGCAAGGAAATGTCCTGCTGAGTACTACACATTATTCTCCCTCAGCTGATGAATTGGTACGCATGGAGTCATACAGCACTCCATACAGCTGAGTATGATCCCAACCTGCCTGATGCTGGCCAATGTCCTTCCAAATCTTTCCCGTTCATGTAGCTATCCAAATGTCTTTTAACTCTTCTAATTGGACCCACATCCACCACTTCCTCAGGAAGTTCATTCCTGTGTAAGAAATTTATCGCTCATGATTTTTTAAAATCGCTCTCCTCTTACCTTAAGAGTGTGTGCCCTCCTCTTCAAATCCCTTATCCTGGGGAAAACACCACTACTATTAACTCTATCAATACCTTTGCTTATTCTATATACTTCTATCAGGTTACCTGTCAACCTCTTCTGCTCCAGTGAATAAAGCCCTAGTCTATCCAGCCCTTCTTCATAACTCAAACCTTCCACACCTGGCAACATTCTGTAAATCTCTTCTGATCCCTCTCCAGCTTAATAATATCCCTGGGTGACCAAAACTGGATATGTATTCCAGAAGAGGTCTCACCAATGTCCTGTACAACCTCAACATGACTTCCTAACTCTTATACTCAAAGGTCTGAGCAATGAAGGTAAACATGCCAAATGCCTTTTTAACCATCCTGTCTATATGTGATGCAAACTTCAAAGAATTATGTACCTGAACCCCTCGGTCCCTCTAGTCTACAACGCTACCCTAGCCCCGACCATTAATTGCATAAACCCTACCTTCGGTTGTTGTACCAACATGCCATACCTCACATTTATCCAGATTGAACGCCATCTGCCATTTTTCAGCCCATTGACCCATTTGATTAAGATCCCTTTGTAATCTGAGAAAATCTTCCTCACTCTCTACTATGCCACCAATGTTGGTGTTGTCTGCAAACTCACTAACTCTGCCGACTATATTCTCATCCAGATCATTTATATAAAAGACAAGCAGATGGGTCCCAGAACCGATCCCTGAGGTACACCGCTGGTGATAGGCCTCCAGTACAAAAAGCAACCCTCCACCGTTACTCTGTCTCCTGCCGTTAAGCCAAGTAATGTATCCAATTGGCAAGCTCACCCTGAATCCCATGTGACCTTACTTTACTACCAGTCTACCAGGGGGAACCTTGGTGAAGGCTTTACTACAATCCAAATAAACAACGTATACTGCTCTGCCAATCTTTTCCGTAGCTTCCTCAAAAAAAACTCAATCAAGTTGGTGAAATATGTTTTTCCTCACACAAAACCATGCTGACTATCCCCAATCAATTTTTGCCTCTCTAAATGTCCATAATTCCTATCTTTCTTTAATCGCCTTCATCAATTTACCCACAACCAAAGTCAGACCCAATGGTCTATAGATTCCCTGGTTTCTCCTCACAGCTTTTCTTAAACAAAGGTACAACATTAGCCACCTTCCTGTCATCAGTAGTTATAGATGATGCAAATATTTCTGCGAGGGATCTCACAATTTCCTCCCTTACTTCCCACAATGTTCTAGGGTACATTAGATCAGGCCCCGGAAATTCATCTACCTTTTTCTTCTCTAACACCTTTTGAACTTCCTCTTCTGTAATGTGAACGGTTTTAAAACATCCAAATTTATTTCTCTGCATTCTCTAGACTCCATTTCTTTCTCCACAGGAAAAACTGACACAAAACAATCATTTAGTATCTCTCCCATCTCCTGGGGATAAACGTAAAGACAACCTCCTTCATCTTTAACAGGCCTTACCCTCTCCCTGGTTACCCCCTTGCTCTTAGTGTATATGTAGAGTCTCTTTGGATTATCTTTAACCTTCCCTGCCAATGCTATCTCATATCCCCTCTTTGCCCCTGCACTCTTAATGCTGATTAAGAGATTCAACTGAACTAAGTTGCCCACATCTAAAATAAGATTCTCTTTTATTCTTGACTAGGAGCTCCATACCATAAGACATAAGATGTAGGTGTAGAAATTAGGCCATTCAGCCCATCAGGTCTACGCTGCCATTCAAGCATGGCTGATAGGGTTTTCAACCCATTCTCCTGCTTTCTCCCCACAACCCTTCATCTCCTTGACAATCAAGAACCTATCTATCTCTTAACTGTACTCAATGACCTGCCTCCATATTCTTCTGGGGCAGTGAATTTCATAGATTCCCCACTCTCTGGCTGAAGAGGTTTCTCCTTATCTCCATTCTAAAAGGTTACTCCAAGGGTCTGCCCACGTGGTCCTAGTTTCTCTGACCAATGGAAACATCTTCCCAACATCCACTCTGTCCAGGCCATTTATATGCTGTAATTTTTAATTAGATCCCTCCTAGTCATTCGAAACCCCATTGAGTGCAAAGCCAGAGCCCTCAAACATTCCTCATACATTAGGCTTCTCATTCCTGGGACCATTCTTGTGAACACACTCCAGGGCCAGTACATCCTTCCTGAGATATGAGGCCCAAAACTGCACACAATATTCCAAATGTGGTCTGACCAGAGCCTCATAGAGTCTCAGAAGTACATCCCTGCTTTTATATTCAAGTCCTCTCAAAATAAATGCCATCATTGCATTTGCCTTCCTAACTATCAACTCAACCTATAAGTTTATTTTGAGAGAATCCTGGACTAGAACTCCTAAGTCTCCTTGCACTTCAGATTTCTGAATTTTCTCCCCATTAAGAAAACAGTCTATTCTTCCGACCAAAGTGCATGACCTCACACTTTTCCGCATTGGATTCCATCTGCCACTTCTTTGCCCAATCTCCTAACCTGTCCCAATCCTTCTGCAGTCTTCCCACCTTCTCAATGCTACCTATCCCACTAACTATCTTTGTATCATCCTCAGTTCCTTCATAGAGGTTTTTAATATGCAAAATGAAAAGTTGTGGTCCCAACACTGAGCCTTGTGGGTCACCACTTGTCACTGGTTCCCATCCTGAGAAGGACCCTTTTATCCCCAGTTTCTGCTTTCCGCCAGACAGCCAAGCTTTCTATCCACGCTAACACCTTGCTTCTGACACCATGGGCCCTTATCTTACTCGTAGCCTCCTGTGCAGCTGCTTATCAAAGGCCTTCTTGAAGTCCAGATAGATAACCTTCATTGGCTCTCCTGGGTCTATCATATTCATCACTTCCTCAAAGAATTCTAACAGACTTCTCAGGCATGACCTCCCTCTGATGAAACCACACTGACTTTGCCCTTTTTTACCATACACTTGCAAGCATTCAGAAATCTCATCCTTCACCTTTATCCATCCATTGTTCCTTAATCTAACCAGTCTTACCCTTCTTCGCAACAGTAACGTCATGCCTCTGAACTCTCGGAATCACACTCTTGAAAGCCTCCCACTTGCCAGACGTCCTTTGACCTGCGAACACTCTACCCCAATCGACGTTTGAAAGTTCTTGTCTCATGCCATTAAAATTTGCCTTAGTCCAATTAAGAACTTTTATGGAAAGCTTATCCTTTCCCGTAACCATTTTGAAACTAATAGAATTATGATTGTGAAACCCAAAGTGTCTCCCCCCCCCACTGTTATTTCAGTCACCTGCCCTGCCTTATCGTCAAAAAGGTTGAGTCTTGCTCCTTTCTCTGTAGAAGCATCCACGTATTGATAAAGAAAGTTTTCTTGAACGCATTTGACAAAGTCTTCACCATCCAAACCTTTAACATTGTGTCAGCCCCAGTCAATGTTTGGAAAATTAAAATCCCCCATTATTACAACCCTATCATGCTTACGTATATCTCAGATCTCCCCACATATTTGTTTTTTATTTCCCTCTTCCTGTTGAGGGACCGATAGTACAATCCCATCAAGATGCTCTTTCCTTTCTTATTTCTAATTTCTACCCCTCTATTTTCACTGGATAATTTTTCAGAAATATCTTCCCTCGTCACAGCAATAATGTTTTCCTTACTCAAAAACACCACCAACCCCCCTACCCTGCTTTTTTGCCCCATTTCCTTTCCTTCCTGCAGTATCTAAAACCCAGAACACTGAGCTGCCAGTCTTGTCTATCTCGCAGCCAAGTTTCTGTCATAGCTATGGTGTCCCAATCCCATGTTCTTAAGCATGCCCTGAGTTTGTATTGAAATCAAACCAAATTAGCTCTTCAGAGTTAGTACAGACTCTGACTCTCTCTTGTCTTTCTTTTCTAGTTGACCGTGCTCTCCTCACATTCAGAACCTTCCACATCAATCTTTCAGTATACACCATGACTTCAGATTCCTCCACTCTCCCTCCCTTAATGGAATGAGCAAACCTCTCTGCTAAGATATTGGTCCCTTTCCCGATCAGGTTAGCCCCATCCTTTTTGAAGAGATCTTTTCTGTCCCAGAAAAGTTTCCAATTGTCCAAAACACTTGAATCCATGAACAATACACCAGCTCTTCAGCCATTCATTTATCTCCTTTATCCTTTTGTTTTTTTTCCCTCATTTGAGTTGGACATTGGGACTAAACCAGACATTACCACTTTTAAGTTCCTACATTTTAAATCTCCTACGCAACCTCTTAAATTCACTCTGTACCACTTTCATTTTTTCCCGAACAATGTCATTCCTACCGATGTGTACAATAATTTCTGGCTTCTCAATCTCACTTTCAAAGTTAAAAATCACACATCCCCAGGTTATAGTCCAACAGGTTTATTTGGAAACACTAGCTTTTGGAGCGCTGCTCCTTCATCAGGTAGCTGTGGAGCAGGACCGTTAGAATTTGTAGCAAAAGATTACAGTACCATGCAACTGAAACATGATATTGTACAAACCTAGATTGCTGTTCAGTTTTTCATGTTTTAGAATGGGTTGCTGGTTTTGGTTCATTAATACGTAAATCCCAGAACTTCTTTCAAGTCATATTCTTGAGATATCTTAAGATTTTATAAAAAAGGTGACATCTCAGCTCAAACAACATATTAAAGGTGTGAGGCTAGAGTCCATCTCTATCCCAATCTTGAGTCAGATTGGTTCTATTTCCAAAGTAGGAATTTATAAAATGTCACATGGATTGATTGCCTGCAGATTGTGTGCTTTTTGAAGCAAAAATGGAACGTATTCACAATGACAATTCCGCAAATGCAAATTCACCCCAGAGACTTATAGATGTGTTTGTGCATGCATGTGAGAGAGAGAGAGAGAGAGAGAGAGAAAGAGAGTGTATGAATGTGAGTGTGCGCGTGTGGGTGTGAGTGTGAGTGCATGTGAGAGAGTGTGTATTTATGTGTTTGCATGCTTGGTACAGTGTGTGGGTGCGTGTAATGGAGTATAAGCCTGTGATAGAGTGTGTGCATGGGTGTGAGTGTGGGGGTTGTATGTGTGTTTGTCTGAGAGAGCGCGTGTGTATGAGAGAGGGTCTGCATGAGTGTGTGTGTGTGTGTGTGTGTGTGAGAATATATAGTGTAGTGAGGTCACCTGTAGTGTGACATGAACCCAAGGTCCCGATTGAGGCCATCCTCATGGTACTAAACTTGGCTATCAGCTTCTGCTTGGCCACTCTGCGTTATTGCATATCCCAAAGTCACCTTGGAGGATGATCACCTGAACATCCAAATATCCCTAACTGCTGATGTGTTACCCGACTGGGAGGGAACATCCCTATCTGGCGATTGTTGCGTGGCGTCCATTCATCTGTTGTCATAGCGTCTGCTTGGTCTAGTCAATGTACCATGCCTCGGGACATCCTTGCCTTGCAGTGTATGTGATAGACAATTATGGCCAAGTCACATAAATACCTGCCATGTGTATATTGGGTGATGTCCCCATGTGTAATGGTAGTATGCATGTTGACACTCTGACACGTCTTGCAGTGGTTGTCCTGACAGGGTTGCATGGTGTTGTGGTCGATGTGGTCCTGAAGGCTGGCCCATTTGCTGTGAACTATGGTCTGTTTCAGGTTCAGCGGCTGTTTAAAGGTGAGAAGAGGAGGCGTAACGAAGGTGTTGGCGATGTGCTCATCCTCATTGATAATGTGCTGTAGGCTGCGAAGAACATGGCGTCGTTTCTCCACTCCAAGGAAATACTGGACAATGAGGGTACCCTGTCTATTGTGTCCCTTGTCTGTCTCCTGAGAAGGTCATTATGGTTTCTTGCCTTGGCATAGCTGAACTGGCCATCGAGGAGTTGAGCATCATACTCTGTTCTTATGAGGGCATCCTTCAGCAACTTCAGGTGTCTGTCAGATTCCTCCTCATCTGAACAGATCCTGTGTACGCATAGGGGATGGCTGTTTTAATATGTTTCGGGTGGAAGCTGGAGAAGTGCAGCATTGTGAGGTTATCCATGGGTGTTTGCAAGGTCTGTGAAGGTTTGTAGCTCAGGTTAAGGTTTAGGGTGTAGGTTTGCTCACTGAGCTGTAGGTTTGATATCCAGACGTTTCATTACCTGGCTAGGTAACATCATCAGTGGCAACCTCCAAGTGAAGCAAAACTGTTGTCTCCTGCTTTCTATTTATATCTTTCTCCTGGATGGGGTTCCTGGGGTTTGTGGTGATGTCATTTCCTGTTCATTTTCTGAGGGGTTGATAGATGGTATCTAGATCTATGTGTTTGTTTATGGCGTTGTGGTTGGAGCCAGGCCTCTAGGAATTCTCTGGCATGTCTTTGCTTAGCCTGTCCCAGGAAAGATGACGTTAGTTTTCTAACGTCATCTACAAAATTCCGTGCAAGGACTGCCACAAACACTACGTAGGACAAACAGGAAGAAAGTTAGCCACCAGGATACACGAACACCAGCTAACCACAAAAAGATACGACTCTCTCTCCCTCGTAGCCCTACACATGGATGAAAAAAGCCACCATTTCGACTGGGACAACACATCTATCCTGGGACAGGCTAAGCAAAGACATGCCAGAGAATTCCTAGAGGCCTGGCACTCCAACCACAACGCCATAAACAAACACATAGATCTAGATGCCATCTATCAACCCCTCAGAAAACAAACAGGAAATGACATCACCACAAACCCCAGGAACCCCATCCAGGAGAAAGATATAAATAGAAAGCAGGAGACAACAGCTTCGCTTCACTTGGAGGTCGCCACTGATGATGTTACCTAGCCAGGTAATGAAATGTCTGGATATCAAACCTACAGCTCAGTGAGCAAACCTACACCCTTATCCATGGGTTTGTGGTAGAGCGTGGTGCTGAGGTGTCCATCCTTGATGGTGATACATGTGTCCAAGAATGAGACTGATGCTAAAGAGTAGTCCATGGTGAGTTTGATGGTGGGATGAAACTTGTTGATGTCCCTGTGTAGTTTTATCAGTGACTCCTTGCCATGGGTCCAGAGGAAGAAAATGTCATCAATGTACCTGGTGTATAATGTTGGTTGGCATATTGGGGTACAAATTTGGTCCCCATGGCTGTTCCATGTGTCTGGATGAAGAACTGGTTGTTAAAGGTGAAGACGTTGTGATCGAGGATAAAGCGGATGATGTTTGGAGATTCGCAGTTGTTGGTGTTGAGTGCCGAGGCTGTTGCCATGATGCCATCATTATGGGGGATGCTGGTGTAGAGTGCAGAAACGTCCATTGTGATGAGGAATGTTCCCGGTTCGACTGGTCCGTGGGTGCTGAGTTTCTGTAAGAAATCTGTAGTGTCGCGACAGAAGCTGGGGATCCCCTGTACAATGGGTTTCAAGATGCCTTCGACATAGCCAGAGAGATTCTCACATAGGGTCCCATTGCCTGACACAATGGGACGTCCCGGTGTGTTGGCTTTGTGCATCTTCGGAAGGCAAGAAGTAGGTGGGATGGGGGTGCGTAGGTCCAAAGCCCTGTTCAATGTGTTTAGTTCACACCTATTCTGTTTGGCTGGATCGGCCGGTAGTTGCCTGTAGAGGTGTTCCTGGTTGTTCAGTGGTCGGTACACTTCCTTGCAGTAAGCTGTTTAGGTTAGATACCCTACAGTATGGAAACAGGCCCTTCACTCCAACAAGTCCACACCGACCCTCTAAAGAGCAACCCACCCAGACCTCTACATTTACCCTCTGACTAATGCACCTAACACTTTGGGCAATTTAGCATGGCCAATTCACCTGACCTGCACATCTTTGGACTGTGGGAGGAAACCGGAGCACCCGGAGGAAATCCACACAGACACAGGGGGAGAATGTGCAAACTCCACACAGATTCCCTACCCAAGGCGGGAATCAAATCCGGGTCTCTGGTGCTGTGAGATAGCAATACTGACCACTGAGCCATCTGGCCACCCATGTTCTATCCTGAATGACAATGGCTCCTCCTTTATCTGCTGGCTAGATGACAATGTTGCGATTGGTTTTGAGGGCATGGATTGTGTTGTGTTGTGATTGGGTGACCTTGTGGGTGCGGCTGATGAATCTTGCATTTACATATTTACTGACAGGTTGAGCAAACATGTCAAGCCCAGGGCAGCGGCCCTCCACAGGGGTCCAAGTTAGTCTTCCCAACACAGAGGAGATCATATTGGGAGCAACAAATACCACAGACTAGATCGAAAGAAGTAAATTGCTGCTTTACCAGGAAGTGGCCTTGTACAGTGAGAAAGAGGGAGGTAACTGGGTAAGTGTTACACCTTTTGCACTTGCAAGGGAATGTGGCATGGGACACTGAGGAAGTGTTAGAAGTGGAGGAGCAGTAGACAGGAAGAATAGTTCCTGCTAACAGTCAAAGAGAGGGGAAGGTGTGTTTGATCATGGCATCCTGCTAGAAGTTGCAGGAGTGTTGAGTAATGATTCTTGGAAGGTACATTCTCCCATGTCCTAACCTCAACTCCCACACACCAGGCCTTGTTATCACATGGTCTGCTATTATACATTACCCATTGTTAGCCACTAATATTCCAATTCACCCTCCTAGGCAGACCATTACCTACTCCTTTGTCTATCTAACGTCTTCTCTCTCTTTGGGCTCGACCTTCACCAATTGTTTACTACGTTTCTCCCCTCCCCCTACCCTATCTTTTGCATTAAAACCAACATTTTCCAAGTTACCATCAGTTCTATGGAAGGGTCACTCAACCCAAAATTGTTAATTCTGATTTCTCTCCACAGATGTCAGCAGACCTGCTGAGATTTTCCAGCAACTTCTGTTTTTGTTCCTGATTTCCAACAGCCGTACTTTTTACGGGTTTGGAGGGAAAGGGAAAGGAGGAAGAATCCAGACAGTCAACAGTACCCAGGAGTTTGTGGAGTCATCGGGTCATAGAGATATACAGCAGGGAAACAGACCCTTTGGCCCAACCCGTCCATGCTGACCAGATATCCCAACCCAATCTAGTCCCATCTGCCAGCACCCGGCCCATATTCCTCCAAACCCTTCCTATTCATATACCCATCCAAGTACCTCTTAAATGTTGCAATTGTACCAGCCTCCACCACATCCTCTGGCAGCTCATTCCATCCACGTACCACCCTCTGTGTGAAAAAGTTGCCCCTTAGGTCCCACTTAATCTTTCCCGTCTCAACCGAAACCTATGCTGTAGTTTGGACTCCCCCATCCTAGTGAAAAGACCTTGGTTTTTCATCCAATCTATGCCATTCATGATTTTATAAACCTCTTTAAGGTCCCCCTCATCCTCCGACGCTCCAGGGAAAACAGCCCCAGCCTGTTCAGCCTCTCCCTATATCTGAAACCCTCCAACGCTGACAACATCCTTGTCAATTTTTTCTGAACCCTTTCAAGTTTCACAACATCTTTCCGATAGGAAGGAGACCAGAATTGCACGCAACATTCCAACAGTGGCCTAACCAATGTCCTGTACAGCTGCAACATGACCTCCCAACTCCTGTACTCAATACTCTGACCAATAAAGGAAAGCATACCAAACACCTTCTTCACTATCCTATTTACCTGCGACTCCACTTTCAAGGAGCTATGGACCTGCACTCCAAGGTCTCCTTGTTCAGCAACACACCCCAGGGCCTTAAGTGTTTAAGTCCTGCCCAGCATTGCCTTCCCAAAATGCAGCATCTCATATTTGTCTGGGTTAAACTCCATCTGACAATCCTTGGCCCATCTGATCAAGCTAGAATCCCTTCAATGTGGAAAAAGGGTCCTTCGGCCCAACAAGTCCACACCAAACTTCCAAAGAGCAACCCACCCAGACCCATTACCCTCGTCTAACACAACAGACAATTTAGCACAGCCAGTTCACCTAACCTGCACATCTTTGGACTATGGGAGGAAACCCACAAAGATACGGGGACAATTTGCAAACTCCACACAATCGCCCAAGGGTGGAATCGAACTGGGGTCCCTAGTGCTGTGAGGTAGTAGTGCTCACCACTGGGACACCGTGCTGCCCTAGAAAAGAGGACTCATCTGGGATCCCATTGTATTATGAGGTAACCTTCTTCATTGTCCACTACATCACCAATTTTGGTGTCATCTACAAACTTGCTAACTATACTATTTATGTTCATTTTCAAATCATTTAGATTAATGACAAAAAGCAGTGGATTCAGCATCGATCCTTGTGGCACACTGCTGGTCACAGGCTTCCAGTTTGAAAAACAACCCCCCCCCCCTACTCTTTCACAAGAAAGGGGTAAAACAGCCAAAGAAACAAGATCCCCCTCCCCCAATACTGCCCCCATCAGACACTCCCAGGACAGCACTGGGTCCCCGCTCATTTCAACTCAAAATGGACCCCTCACACCGATCCTCATCAAGCATCAAGCAAAGCCATTATGGAACGAAAATGAAAGACCGCTTGACTCTTCCAAGGGGTCCAAAATCGAAACCCAAGGGAAAATAAACCAGGCCTTTTCCAGGGCAAAAGCAAGCTTCCATTCTTTTAAACAAAAAGCATAAACCAGTTTAAAAAAAAACCCCAAGACTCACTGACACTGTCCCTATCAGACACACCAGGGACAGAGACAACACTTAGGTGAAACACAGAACACAGCCCACTCTGCTCTTTCAAAACAGAAAATAAGGCTGCCTTGATTCGGTTAAATAAAAATAAAGATCCTGTTACTCTGGGACAAACAAAAGCAAAAAAAAACACAAACTGTCTCTCCATTGACTCTGGAGACAGGGACAGGGACCACAAGGGGCCAAAGTAAAAATTAACTTAAACCACAATCAAATAAAATAAATAAACAAATAAAAACGAAATAAATACGTCCCCTCTGCTCCATCCACATCAAGTGCTCCTGGGACAGGGAGAACAATGGTTCAAACTCCAGAGGAAGGTTTTGCTTATTACAATTAAATAGGAAATCCTCCTCACACTCATCCCCATCCAGCACACCAGGGACAGTACGGAGCTAAATTAAAATTCCCCTTTACTCTTCCAAGGGGTGTAAAATGTGCACAAAGGGAAAATAAAACAGCTCTCCACCTAGTGAAAAACAACCCTCCACCATCACCCCTTGTCTCCTACCTTCGAGCCAGTTCTGTATCCAAATGGCTAGTTCTCCCCATATTGCATGTGATCTAACCTTGCTAACCAGTCTCCCGTGTGGTCTACCATTTGTTTGATGAGCCTTTGTAGCAATCGAAACTGCAGCCACTGAGTGGATTGGTATTTCAGAGGGCAGTTAACAGCTAACCATGTTGCTGTGGCTCTGGAGCCATATGCAGGCCAGACCAGATGACACCTGTAGATTTCCTTCCCTGAAGGACATCAATCAGCCAAATGGGTTTTTCCAATAATCAAAAATAGTTTCATGGTCATCAGTTAAAAATCCCACAACACCAGGTTATAGTCCAACAGGTTTAATTGGAAGCACTAGCTTTCGGAGCGACGCTCCTTCATCAGGTGGTTGTGGAGGACATGATTGTAACTGAAATCACATCATGTAAATTCTGCTATAAATGCTATAAATTCTGTGTCTTACAATCATTTACTCCATAGCCACCTGATGAAGGAGCGTCGCTCCGAAAGCTAATGCTTCCAATTAAACCTGTTGGACTATAACCTGGTGTTGTGGGATTTTTAACTTTGCACACCCCAGTCCAACGCTGGCACCTCCATATCATGGTCATCAGTAGTTTCTTAATTCCAAGTAGTTATTAACGACTTCAGATTCCACATTCTGCTGTGGTGGGGTTCGGATCTATGCATTAGCTGAGTTTCTGGATTAATCTGTAATTTTGTCCAGCCCCCCCGAGCTCTCAATCACACCCCTCTATAACCTCCCAACATCAGCTACATCCCTCTCTTATAACTTGCTGCCTCTAGCCATTGCACCCCTCTATATCTTTGTAACCATCTCCAACCCCTACACTTCTCCCAATCTCTGGCACTTTGTCCAGCCCCTACACCCATCCCCACTTCTGTAACCATCTCCAACACTCCCTCTCCCTGGAACCTTCTGGAGCCCCTACTCCTTCCATGTCACAGTAACCTCCTCCAGCCTATATGCCCCACCCTGTCACTGTAACCTTCTCTATTGCCATAGCCTCCTCCAGCAACTACATCCCTCGCTATCTCAGTATCATCCTCTGGCAGTTACAGCCCTCTTGAAACAAGGAACCACTCCCACCAGCAACTTCACTCTCTATCCCTGTTGCAACCTCCATCCACGAAACCACTCGCTATCTCTCCCACTTTACGCCCTCTAGGACATACCTATCGCGGGAATCTCCTCCAGCCTAAAGATTACTCGCTAACTCTGGAACCTCCTCCAGCCCAAAGAGTACTCACTAACTCTGTAACTATCTCCAGTCCAAAGAGTACTAGCTAAGCCTGTAAACTCCTCCAGCACAAACAGTACTCACTAACTCTGTAACCTCCTGCAATCCAAAGAGTACTCGGTAACTCTGTAACTGCCTCTAGCCCAAAGAGTACTCACTAACTATGGAACCTCCTGCAGCACAAAGAGTACTCACTGACTCTGTAACCTCCTGCAGTCCAGAGAGTACTCGTTAACTCTGTAACTGCCTCCAGCCCAAAGAGTACTCGCTAACTCTGTAGCCTACCCCGCCCCAAAGAGTCCTCACTAACTCTGTCACCTCCGCCAGCCCAAAGACTACTCACTAACTATGTAACCTCCTCCAGCCCAAAGAGTACTCACTAACTCTGTAACCACCTCCAGCCAAAAAGTACTCACTAAGTATGTAATTTCCTCCATGCCAAACAGTACTCACTAACTCTGTAACCTCCTGCAGTCCAAAGAGTACTTGGTAACTCTGTAACTGCCTCTTGCCGAAAGAGTACTTGCTAACTCTGCAACCTCCTCCAACCCAAAGAGTACTCGCTAACTCTGGAACCTCCTCCAACCCAAAGAATACTCGCTAACTGTGCAACCTTCCCCAACCCAAAGATTACTCCTTAACTCTGTAACCTCCACCAGCCCAAAGAGTACTCACTAACTCTGTAACCACTTCCAGCCCAAAAAGTACTCGCTAAGTATGTAATTTCCTACAGCCCAAACAGTACTCACTAACTCTGTAACCTCCTGCAATCCAAAGAGTACTCCCTAACTCTGTAACCTCCTCCAGCCCAAAGAGTAGTCCCTAACTCTGTAACCTCCACCAGCCCAAAGAGTACTCGCTAACTCTGGAACCTCCTCCAACCCAAAGAGTACTCGCTAACTCTGTAACCACCTCCAGCCTAAATAGTACCCACGAACTCTGCAACCTCCTTCAGCCCAAAGAGTACTCGCTAACTATGTAGACTCCTCCAGCCCAAAGAGTACTCGCTAAATCTGTAACCTCCTCCAGTCCAAAGACTACTCGCTAAGTCTGTAACCTCCTCTAGCCAAAACAGTACTCACTAACTATGTAACCTCCTGCAGTCCAGAGAGTACTCGCTAACTCTGTAACTGCCTCCAGCCCAAAGAGTACTCGCTAACTCTGTAAACTCCTCCACCCAAAGAGTACTCACGAACTCTGTAATCACCTCCAGCCCAAAGAGTACTCGCTAAGTCTGTAACCTCCTCCAGCCCAAACTGTACTAACACTGTAACCACCTCCAGCACAAAGAGTACTCGCTAATTCTGTAACCACCTCCAGCCTAAATAGTACCCACTAACACTGTAACCTCCTCCAGCCCAAAGAGTACTCGCTAAGTATGTAATTTCCTCCATCCCAAACAGTACTCACTAACTCTGTAACCTCCTGCAATCCAAAGAGTACTCGGTAACTCTGTAACTGCCTCTAGCCCAAAGAGTACTCGCTAACTCTGTAAACTCCTCCAGCCCAAAGAGTACTCACGAACTCTGTAACCACCTCCAGCCCAAAGAGTACTCGCTAACTCTGTAACCTCCTCCAGCCCAAACTGTACTCACTAACACTGTAACCACCTCCAGCACAAAGAGTACTCGCTAATTCTGTAACCACCTCCAGCCTAAATAGTACCCACTAACACTGTAACCTCCTCCAGCCCAAAAAGTACTCGCTAAGTATGTAATTTCCTCCATCCCAAACAGTACTCACTAACTCTGTAACCTCCTGCAATCCAAAGAGTACTCAGTAACTCTGTAACTGCCTCTAGCCCAAAGAGTACTCGCTAACTCTGTAGCCTTCACCAACCCAAATTGTACTCACTAACTCTGTAACCTACCCCAGCTCAAAGAATACTCGCTAACTCTGTACCCTCCTCCAACCCAAAGAGTACTCAATAACTCTGTAATCTCCTCCAGCCCAAAGAGTACTCCTTAACTCTGTAACCTCACCAGCCCAAAGAGTACTCACTAACTCTGGAACCTCCTCCATCCCAAAGAGTACTCGCTAATTCTGTAACCTTCCCCAACCCAAAGAGTACTTATTAACTCTGTAACCTACCCCAGCCCAAAGAGTACTCACTAAGTCTGTAACCTACTCCAGCCCAAACAATACTCACTAATTCTGTAACCTCCTGCAGTCCAGAGAGTACTCGCTAACTCTGTAACTGCCTCTAGCCCAAAGAGTACTCGCTAACTCTGTAAACTCCTCCAGCCCAAAGAGAACTCACTAACACTGTAACCTCCTCCAGCACAAAGAGTACTTGCTAACTCTGTAACCACCTCCAGCCTAAATAGTACCCACTATCTCTGTAAGCTCCTCCAGCCAAAAGAGTACTCACTAAGTGTGTAATTTCCTCCAGCCCAAACAGTACTCACTAACTCTATAACCTTCTGCAATCCAAAGAGTACTCAGTAACTCTGTAACTGCCTCTAGCCCAAAGAGTACTCGCTAACTCTGGAACCTCCTCCAGCCCAAAAAGTACTCATTAACTCTGTAACCTCCACTAGCCCAAACAGTACTCACTGACTCTGCAATCTGCTCCAGCCCAAAGAGTACTCACTAAATTTGGAAACTCCTCCAGCCCAAAGAGTACTCACTAACTCTGTAACCTACCCTAGCCCAAAGAGTTTTCACTAACTCTGTCACCTCCACCAGCCCATAGAGTACTCGCTAACTCTGTAACCTCCACCAGCCCGAAGGGTACGTACTAACTCTGTAACCTCCTCCAGTCAAAGAGTACTCACTAACTCTGTAACTCCACCAGCCCAAAGAGTACTCAC
This sequence comes from Chiloscyllium punctatum, assembly GCF_047496795.1. Lineage (NCBI taxonomy): Eukaryota > Metazoa > Chordata > Chondrichthyes > Orectolobiformes > Hemiscylliidae > Chiloscyllium > Chiloscyllium punctatum. The sequence goes on along the minus strand of NC_092768.1, from coordinate 5,266,481 downwards.
TAAATTTGGAAACTCCTCCAGCCCAAAGAGTACTCGCTAACTCTGTAACCTACCCTAGCCCAAAGAGTCTTCACTAACTCTGTCACCTCCACCAGCCCATAGAGTACTCACTAACTCTGTAACTCCTCCAGCCCATAGAGTACTCGCTAACTCTGTAACCTCCACCAGCCCGAAGGGTACATACTAACTCTGTAACCTCCTCCAGCCCAAAGAGTACTTTATAAAGCTCTGGTTAGGCCCCATTTGGAGTACTGTGTCCAGTTTTGGTCCCCACACCTCAGGAAGGACATACTGGCACTGGAACGTGTCCAGCGGAGATTCACACGGATGATCCCTGGAATGACAGGTCTAGCATATGAGGAACGGCTGAGGATACTGGGATTGTATTCGTTGGAGTTTAGAAGATTAAAGGGAGATCTAATAGAGACGTACAAAATAATACATGGCTTTGAAAAGGTGGATGCTAGGAAATTGTTTCTGTTAGGCGAGGAGACTAGGACCCGTGGACACAGCCTTAGAATTAGAGGGGGTCATTTCAGAACGGAAATGCGGAGACATTTCTTCAGCCAGAGAGTGGTGGGCCTGTGGAATTCATTGCCACGGAGTGCAGTGGAAGCCGGGACGCTAAATGTCTTCAAGGCCGAGATTGATAGGTTCTTGTTGTCTAGAGGAATTAAGGGCTACGGGGAGAATGCTGGTAAGTGGAGCTGAAATGCGCATCAGCCATGATTGAATGGCGAGTGGACTCGATGGGCCGAATGGCCTTACTTCCACTCCTATGTCTTATGGTCTTATTCTACAAACCACCTCCAGCCCAAAGAGTACTCGCTTATTCCGTAAATTCCTCCAGCCCAAAGAGTCCTCAATAACTCTGTAACCTCCCCCACCCCAGAGTACTCACTACCTCTGCAACCTCCACTAGCCCAAAGAGTACTCGCTAACTCTGTTACCTTCTCCAACCCAAAGAGTACTCACTAACTCTGTAATCTCATCCAGCCCAAAGAGTACTCTCTAACTCTGTAACCTCCACCAGCCGAATGAGTACTTGCTAACTCTGGAACCACCTCCCGCCCAAAGAGTACTCGCTAACTCTGTAACCTTCCCCAGCCCAAAAAGTACTCACTATCTCTGTAACATCCTTCAGCCCAAAGAGTACTCATGAACTCTAGAACCTCCTCCAGCCCAAACAGTACTCGCTAATTCTGTAGCCTCCACCAGCCCAAAGAGTACTCAATAACTGTGTAACCTCCTCCAACCCAAAAGGTACCCGCTAACTCTGGAATCTCCTCCAACCCAAAGAGTACTCGCTTATTCTGTAGCATCCTCTAGCCCAAAGAGTACTCGCTAACTCTGTAACGTCCTCCAGCCTAAAGAGTACTTACAAACTCTGTAACCTCCTCCAGCCCAAAGAATACTTGCAAACAGTATAGGCGTCTCCAGCCAAAGAGTACTCACTATTTCTGTTACCTCCCCCATCCCAAAGATTACTCGCTAACTCTGTAATCTCCTCCAGCCCAATGAGTACTCCCTTATTCTGTAAACGCCACCAGCACAAAGTGTACTTGCTAACTCTGTAACCTCCTGAAACCCAAAGAGTACTCGCCAATTCTGTAACCTCCTCCAGCCCAAAGATTACTCACTTATTCTGTAACATACTCCAGCCCAAAGAGTACTCGCTTATTCTGAAATCTCCTCGAGCCCAAAGAGTACTCACTAACTCTGTAACCTCCTCCATCCCAAAGAGTACTCACTATCTCTGTAACCTCCCTAAGCCCAAAGATTACTCGCAAACTCTGTAACCTCTTGCAGCCAAAAGCGCACTCGTTAATTCTGAAACCTCCTCCAGCCCAAAGAGTACTCACTAATTCTGGAAAATCCTCCAGCCCAAAGAGTACTCACTGACTCTGTAACCACCTCCAGTCAAAGAGTACCCAGTAACTCTTTAACCTCCACCAGCCCAAAGAGAACTCGCTAACTATGGAACCGCCTCCCGCTCAAGGGTACTCGCTTATTCTGTAACTACCTCCAGCCCAAAGAGTATTCGCTTATTCTGTACCCTCCTCCAGCCCGAAGAGTACTCGCTTAAACTGTAACCTCCTCCAGCTGAAAGAGTACTCACAACCTTGGGAGCCTCCTCCCACCCAAAGAGTACTCGCTAACTCTGGAAGCGCCTCCAGCCCAAAGAGTACTCACTATTTCTGTTACCTCCCCCATACCTCGCTTATTCCGTAACTTCCTCCAGCCCAAAGAGTCCTCAATAACTCTGTAACCTTCACCAGCCCAAAGAGTACTCACTTATTCTGTAACCTCCTCCAACCCAAAGAGTACTCGCTAACTCTGTACCCAACACCAGCCCAAAGAGTACTCACTAACTCTTAACCTCCTGCAGCGCCAAGAGTACTCACTAACTCTGTAACGTCCTCCAGCCAAAAGAGTACTCACAACCTCTGTAACCTTCTTCAGCCTAAAGAGTACTCACTAACTCTGCAACCTCCCCATCCCAAAGATTACTCGCTAACTCTGTAACCTCCTCCAGCCTAAAGTGTACTCGCTCACTCTGTAACCTTCTCCAACCCAAACAATATTTGCCAATTCTGTAACCTCCTCCAGCCCAAAGTGTACTCGCTTATTCTGTAGGAGAAAGTGAGGACTGCAGATGCTGGAGATCAGAGCTGAAAATGTGTTGCTGGAAAAGCACAGCAGGTCAGGCAGCATCAAAGGAGCAGGAGAATCGGTGTTTCGGGCATGAGCCCTTCTTCAGGAAGGCTGATGCCTGAAACATCAATTCTCCTGCTCCTTTGATGCTGCCTGACCTGCTGCGCTTTTCCAGCAATGCATTTTCAGCTCGCTTATTCTGTAACCTCCTCCAGCCCAAAGAGTACTCGCCAACTCTGTAATCTCCTCTAGCCCAAAAAGTACTTACTAACATTGTCATCTTCACCAGCCCAATGAGTACTCAATAACTGTGTAAACCTCCTCCAGCCCAAAGAGTACTTGCTAACGATGTAACCTAGCCCAGCCCAAAAAGTACTCAGTAACTCTTAACCTCATCCAGTCCAAAGAGTACTCGCTAACTCTGGAACCTCCTCCAACCCAAAGAGTACTCGCTAACTCTGTCATCTCCTCCGGCCCAAAGAGTACTCCCTAACTCTGTCACTCCTCCAGACCAAAGAGTACTCACTAACTGTGTAATCTCCTCCAGCCCAAAGAGTACTCACTAACTCTGTCACCTCCACCAGCCCAAAGTGTACTCACTAATTCTGTAACCTCCTCCAACCCAAAGACTACTCGCTAACTCTGTAACCTCCCCCAGCCCAAAGAGTACTCGCTAACTCTGTAACCTCCTCCAGCCAAAGAGTACTCGCGAACTCTGTAAGCGCCTCCAGCCCAAAGAGTACTCACTATCTCTGTAACCTCCTGCAGCCCAAGGATTACTCGCTAACTCTGTAACCTCCTGCAGCCAAAAGCACACTCATTAATTCTGAAACCTCCGCCAGCCCAAAGAGTACTCACTAATTCTGGAAAATCCTCCAGCCCAAAGAGTACTCGCTTATTCTGTAACCTCCTCCAGCCCAAAGAGTACTCACTAACTCTGCAACCTCCTCCAGCCCAAAGAGTACTCACTAACTCTGTAACCTCCTCCAGCCCAAAGAGTACTCACTAACTCTGTAACCTCCTCCAGCCAAAAGAGTCCTCACTAACTCTGTCACCTCCAACAGCCCAAAGAGTATTCACTAACATTGTCACCTTCACCAGCCCAATGAGTTCTCAATAACTGTGTAAACCTCCTCCAGCCCAAAGAGTACTCGCTAACTCTGGAACCTACCCCAGCCCAAAGAGTACTCACTAACACTATAACCTCCTCCAGCCGAAAGAGTACTCACAAACTCTGTAACCTCCTCCAGCCGAAAGAGTACTCACAAACTCTGTAACCTCCTCCAGACCAAAGGGTACTCGCTAACTCTGGAAGCGCTTCCTGCCCAAAGAGTACTCACTATTTCTCTTACTTCCCCCATCCCAAAGATTACTTGCTAACTTTGTAACGTGCTCCAGCCCAAAGAGCACTCGCTTATTCTGTAGCCACCGCCAGCCTAAAGTGTACTCGCTAACTCTGTAACCTTCTCCAGCCCAAAGAGTGCTCACTATCTCTGTAATCTTCTGCAGCCCAAAGAGTACTCACTAACTCTGTAACCTCCTACAACCCATAGAGTACTCGCTATCTCTGTAACCTCCTGCAGACAAAAGATCACTTGCTAATTCTGGAACCTCCTCCAGCCCAAAGAGTACTCGCTAACTCTGTAACCTCCTCCAGCCCAAAAAGTACACTCTAACCTCCTTCAGCCTGAAGGGTACTCACTTATTCTGTAACCTCCTCCAACCCAAAGACTACTCGCTGACTCTGTAACCACCCACAGCCCAAAGAGTACTCGCTAACTCTGTAACCTCCAGCAGCCCAAAGGGTACTTGCTAACTCTGTAACCTCCCCCAACGCAAAGAGTACACACTAACTCTGTAACCTCCTCCAGTCCAAACAGTACTCACTAACTCTGGAAACTCCTCCAGCCAAAGAGTATTCGCCAATTCTGTAAACTCCTCCAGCTCGAAGGGTACTCACGAATTCTGTAACCTCCTCCAACCCAAAGACTACTTGCTAACTCTGTAACCTCCTCCAGCCCAAAGAATACTCGCTAAGTCTGTAACCTCCTCCAGCACAAAGAGTACCCCCTAACTCTGCAACCTCCTTCAGCCCGAAGGGTACTCACTAAGTCTGTAACTTCCTCCAACCCAAAGACTACTTGCTAACTCTGTAACCTCCCCCAGCCGAAAGAGTACTCACTAATTCTGTAATCTCCTCCAGTCCAAGGAGTACTCGCTTATTCTGTAATGTCCTTCAGCCCTCAGAGTACTCGCTAACACTGTAACCTCCTCCAGCTCAAAGAGTACTCACAAACTCTGTAACCTCCTACAGACCAAAGAGTACTCACTAACTCTGTATCCTCCTCCAGCCCAAAGTGTACTTGCCAATTCTGTAACCTCCTCCAGCCCAAAGACTACTCACTAACTCTGGAACCTCCGCCAGCCCAAAGAGTAGTTGTCAATTCTGTAACCTCCTCCAGCCCAAAGAGTACTCGCTTATTCTGTAACTTTTCCCAGCCCAAGGAGTACTCTCTAACTCTGTAACCTTCTCCAGCCCAAAGTGACCTCGCCAACTCTGTAACCTACCCCATCCCAAAGAGTACTCACTAACTCTGTAACCTCCACCAGACCAAACAGTACTCACTTTTCTGTAACCTCCACCAGCCCAAAGAGTACTCAATAACTGTGTAATCACCTCCAGCCCAAAAAGTGCCTGCTAACTTTGTAACCTCCTCCAGCCCAAAGAATACTCGCTAACTCTGTAAGCGCTTCCAGCCCAAAGAATACTCACTATCTCTGTAACCTCCCACAGCCCAAAGATTACTCACTAACTCTGTAACATCCTGCAGCCCATAGAGTACTCGCTATCTCTGTAACCTCCTGCAGCCATAAGAGCATTCGCTAATGCTGAAACCTCCTCCAGCCCAAACAGTACTCGATAACTCTGTAACCACCTCCAGCCCAAAGACTACTTGCCAACTCTGTAACCTCCTCCAGCCTGAAGGGTACTCACTAATTCTATAACCTCCTCCAACCCAAAGACCACTCACTAACTCTGTCACCTCTTCCAGCCCAAAGAGTACTCGCAAACTCTGTAACCTCCTCCAACACAAAGAGTACTCGCTAAATCTGGAACCTCCTCCAGCCCAAAGAGTACTCATTAACTTTTAACCTCCTCCCACCCAAAGAGTACTCAGTAACTCTGTAACCTCCTCCAACCAAGAGTACTCACTAACTCTGTAACCTCATCCAGCCCAAAGAGTACTCACTTATTCTGGAACCTCCTCCAGCCCAAAGAGTACTTGCTAATTCTGGAACCTCCTCCAGCCTGAAGGGTACTCACTAATTCTGTAACCTCCCCAGCCCAAAGAGTACTCGCTAACTCTATAACAACCTGCAGTCCAAAGGGTACTCGCTAACTATGTAAACTCACCCAGCCCAAAGAGTAATCGCTAACTCTGTAACCTACCCCATCCCAAAGAGTACTCACTAACTCTGTAACCTCCACCAGACCAAAGAGTACTCACTTTTCTGTAACCTCCTCCAACCCAAAGAGTACTCAATAACTGTGTAATCACATCCAGCCCAAAAAGTACCTGCTAACTCTGGAACCTCCTCCATCCCAAAGAATACTCGCTAACTCTGTAACCTCCTCCAGCCCAAAGAATACTCGCTAACTCTGTAACCTCCTCCAGCCCAAAGAATACTCGCTAACTCTGTAACCTCCACCAGCCAAAGAGTACTCGCCAACTGTGTAACCTCCTCCAGCCCAAAGAATATTCGCTAACTCTGTAACCTCCACCAGCCAAAGAGTACTCACCAACTCTGTAACCTCCTCCAGCCCAAAGAGTACTCACTAACTCTGTAACCTCCTCCAGCCCAAAGAATACTCGCTAACTCTGTAACCTCCACCAGCCAAAGAGTACTCGCCAACTCTGTAACCTCCTCCAGCCCAAAGAGTACTCACCAACTCTGTAACCTCCTCCAGCCCAAAGAATACTCGATAACTCTGTAACCTCCTGTAGCCAAAAGCGCACTCGCTAATTCTGAAACCTCCTCCAGCCCAAAGAGTACTCACTAATTATGGAGCCTCCTCAAGCACAAAGAGTACTCGCTAACTCTGTAACCTCCTCCAGCCCAAAAAGTACTCACTAACTCTGTAACCTCCTCCAGCCCAAAGACTACTTGCTTACTCTGTAACCTAGCCCAGCCCAAACAGTACTCAGTAACTCTTAACCTCATCCAGCCCAAAGAGTACTCGCTTATTCTGTAACCTCCTCCAGCCCAAAGAGTACTCACGAACTCTGGAACCTCCTCCAGCCCAAAGAGTACTCGCTAACACTGGAACCTCCTCCAGCCCAAAGAGTACTTGCTAACTCTGTAACCTCCTCCAGCCCAAAGACTATTCACTAACTCTATAACCTCCTTCATCCCGAAGGGTACTCACTAATTCTGTAACCTCCTCCAACCCAAAGAGTACTCGCTAACTCTGTAACCTCCTGCAGCCCAGCATGCCATGAGTGATAGAGGTTTCAAACACTGCTCTGTAAAACGCAGTGGCATTGCATTAATTGTGGATTTGAAATCTGAGACTGGTTAACAAAACCCTATCAAAAATATGGAGGGATATGGGACACTTTAGCCAGATACCAGTTAAGTTCAGAAAGAAATATTTATTTACAAATTGTTGCAAATTTTGGAGGATTTTGAGCTATAGGGAAAGGTTAAATAGACTGGAGCTGAGGGGTGACCTTATAGAGGTTTATAAAATCATGAGGGGCATGGATAGGATAAATAGACAAGATCTTTTCGCTGGGCTGGGGGAGTCCAGCTCAAGAGGGAATAGGTTTAGGGTGAGAGGTAAAAGATATAGAAGAACCTAAGGGGCAACATTTTCACACAGAGGGTGGTGCGGGTATGGCATGATCTGCCAGAGGAAATGGTGGAGGCTGGTACAATTGCAACATTTAAGAAGCATTTGGATGGGTATATGAATAGGAAGGGTTTGGAGGGATATGGGCCAGGTGCTGGCAGGTGGGACTAGATTGGGTTGGGATATCTGGTCGGCATGGACGGGATGGACCGAAGGGTCTGTTTCCCTGCTGTACATCTCTATGATTCTAGGACTGCACTGGCCTGCAGCCAATGTCACCGTCCACACTAACTGATAACACTTGGGCTTCTTCCTGCATCAGTTATGGCTGATCGAAGTTAATTTTCCAGAGGCGATGGTATGGGTTGAGACCTTTCCTTTGAGAACACTCCACTTGTGATGTCGATGTTTCTCGCTGGAGGCCTCCTCCCCTCAGTCTTTATGACTGGGTTTTCTGAAAAAGAGAGAGAGAGAAGGCAAATGGTGCTGAGCCTGTGGTACATTCTCTATGACAGTCTGCATTGGAAACCATTGCATTTTACATCCATGAACTAGATACTCGACCTCTCTCTGATGGTGTTGCAGACAAGGTGACCGTTATCAAGAAACCTGTGATCTTTGCAAATGTAACGCCAATGCTGCAGTAGCCTGTGTTCTTTGTTTAGCAAGGCATACTTTTCAAAGAAGGATATGCAGCTCATAAACAGATGCCCCCATCAAAGGGGTAAAACAATTTCTCAGTAAGCAGTAAGGTTTGTTTTTTTAAAATAAGCTGTTTTTTTTAATCGACCTATTCAGCAATGTTATGACACACTCCTGGAGCACGTGGGACATTGAATTCTCACAGTGTATAGAACATAGAACATAGAAAAATACAGCGCAGTACAGGCCCTTTAGCCCTTGATGTTGCGCCGATCCAAGCCCACCTAACCTACACTAGCCCACTATCCTCCATATGCCTATCCAATGCCCGTTTAAATGCCCATAAAGAGGGAGAGTCCATCACTGCTACTGGCAGGGCATTCCATGAACTCACGACTCGCTGAGTAAAGAATCTACCCCTAACATCTGTCCTATACCTACCACCCCTTAATTTAAAGCTATGCCCCCTCGTAATAGCTGACTCCATACGTGGAAAAAGGTTCTCACTGTCAACCCTATCTAACCCCCTAATCATCTTGTACACCTCTATCAAGTCTCCCCTAAACCTTCTTTTCTCCAATGAAAACAGCCCCAAGTGCCTCAGCCTTTCCTCATACGATTTTCCTACCATACCAGGCAACATCCTGGTAAACCTCCTCTGCACCCGTTCCAGTGCCTCCACATCCTTCCTATAGTATGGCGACCAAAACTGCACACAATACTCCAGATGCGGCCGCACCAGAGTCTTATACAACTGCAACATGACCTCAGGACTCCGGAACTCAATTCCTCTACCAATAAAAGCCAGTACGCCATCTGCCTTCTTCTAGTGTAGGAGCAGACCATGTGGTCCACCAGGAGCACACCAACCCTCCAAACAGCATCCCATCTAGAACCACCCCTATAACCCACCTAGCCTACACACTACAAGATAATTTGGCATGGCCAATCTACCCTACCATTTTCGCTATAGGAGGAAACCAGAAGAAACCCAGGCAGACACGGGGAGAATGTGCAATCTCCACACAGACAATCACCTGAAGTGGAACCAAACCTGGGTCCCTGGTTTTGTGAGGCAGCAGTGCCAACCACTGAGTCACCATGCCACCCCTTACTTGAAGTGGGCCTCCTGGCTCAGAAATAGGAACAAAACTTACACATACAAAATGCAAAGATTTTGAACAAAAGCATTAGACTATGCAAATACCAATCTCCTAAATAACTGGCCTCTCAAACACACACACATACATACATACACTCACACAAGCACACGTACACACCAATGCACACACCACGCAGATACGTGCACACATATACACACACGTGCACATACACACATACACGGACACACACGCGCACACACATACATATACGCGCAGATACATGCACACACACATACATATAAACACACACACACACACATACACGCACATACAAATACACACACATACACATATACACACACGCACACACACACATAATCGCACGTATGCGTGCACAGACACATACATGCACACACATTCACACACACACACACACACCACAACCATCTCCTTCTGGGTAAAAAAACAAAAATATATAATGAAAAATATAAAAATTCTGCAGGTTATTGTCTTAAAAGTACTTTGATAAAATTACAGTTAAACTCAGGAATAAAGGACTCACCGTATGAGGAGCAGTTGAGGACGCTGGGTCTGCACTTAATAGAGTTTAGAAAGAAGAAGGGGGTCTCATTAAAATTTGCAGAATATTGAGGGACCTGGATAGAGTGGATGTGGAGACAACTTTTCCGCTAGTCGGAGAGACTAGAATGTGAAGGTACAGCCTTAGAATGAAGGGATGACACTTCAGAATTGAGATGAGGAATTTCTTCAGCCAGAAGGTGGTGAATCTATGGAACTCATTGCCACTGAAGTCTATAGCAGCTGTCATCGAGTGCATTTAAGACAGAGCTAAACAGGATCTTGACTGGTAAGGGGATCAAAGTTACAGGAGAATAGAATTGAGAAACACATCAGCCACAAATGAATGGCAGAGCATTCTTGATGGACAGCTTTGTATTTTCTGCTCCTAAATCTTATAGTCCTAAATGTAGGAGAAATTCATGAATTGTCCCAGAATTACTTTGCATAGAAGAGCGAAAAGCTCTGAATTATCTTCCTGGAACATTTGTGGTGGCTGGCTCAATCCACTTTGTCAGGAGCAGTGAAGGAGATTGTGAAATTCTCTATAGGAACATCCTTTGAGTGGTAAAGATTATTTCCAATGAGTTCTGAAATTGGAGTTTGCTGAGAGGTGATTCGAGTAAAGACCAAGGAACTACTGCTGTTCCCTACCCCCCAGACTGGGCCATGAGAGCTTGCTTTGAAAGTCTTGTTGACAGATGTCTCTGTGTGAATTCCCATTGTTTGAAGGTGCCAAATTGTTGCACCCAGTTCTCACTTTCTCTTGTGTCTATTGTCAAAAAGATTCAAGATAGATGTATAAATATGGGTCCAGCCAATGTTATAAGTTAATATTTACATCGTGCATCTTTGAAACCTTAACTTTAAATACTGAGAAAGTAACTTTTGGGACAGAAATGGAATTGGAGACTAAAAGTTTCCTACAATTTGGATTGAGGAGGTGGGAGTCATTAAACTGAGGACTATGCAGCCCTGTCAATGGAGGATAGACAAGCAGGAGGCTGGGAGAACACAGCAAGCCAGGCAGCATCAGGAGGTGGACAAGTCAACGTTTCAAGTGTAACTCTTCTTCAGGACTCGGGGGGTGGGTGTGGAAAGAGCTGCAGACAAAGGGAGGGTTATGGGTGAGGGGAGCAGAGTGGTGAGGTTGGGATAGGTGGAGACAGGGAGAGGGTACTGCCTGGTTGGTCAGTGGGAGGAATGGATCCGGTTGGTGGCTGGGAGCAGTGAAAGGGAGGGGGGAGGGGCTGGGAAGGGAGTCGGCTGATGGGGAGGGAGATGATTTGAAACTGGAGGACTCAGTGCTGAGTCCTCCAGGCTATAGGCTGCTCAGGCGGAAGATGAGGGGGTTGCCCCTCCAATTTGATTCACTGCGGCATTGGTGGAGGCCAAGGATGGTCATGTCGGAAAGGGAGGAGGAAGGGGAATTAAAATGGGCGGTTGACGGAGAGGTCAGACTGGCACATATGGGCCCGGTTAAGGCGTTCGGTGAAACGTTGCTTAAGTTAACATTTGGTCTCGCTGATGTAGAGAAGGCCACATTGGGGGCACCGGCTACTGGGTTGAAGGAGAGCCGGGTGAACCTCTGTTTCACCTGGAAAGATTGTTCGGGGCCTTGGTGGAACAATATCATTACAGAATGACAAGTTTATACCGAAACATTTTGCTATAATTCTGGACAATGAAAATCATTATCGAGAAAACTGACACAAAACTGCAACAAGAGTAAGTAATATTTTGTGTAAATAATTTTTTGAAATAGCAGGTACACAAAACGTTAATGACTGGTTGGGTATATTATTCAGTATTTTACTGGTCTGAGTAGCATTCGCTTCTCAAAGTGAACAGAAGTGGGAAGAAACAGCCTATTAATTTTCACTGCTACAGCCATTATTTGTAACTTGCAGGAAAACAGATTGCAATATATGCAAAATGTTGCCGGATATGATCGACTCCTTGTGAGCGCTGCATGCAAGTCTACATTTCCTATTTCTGACAATCGTTCTACATCCTTCAAACTTAAAGGAGGTGTGTTTTTGTTTTAGCTGCTGTCGTTTACTTACCTGTGCTACTTAACTCTGTGACCTGCCTGTATTGCTCGCAAGACAAAGCTTTTCACTGTGCCTCGGTGCACCGTGACAACAAAGTCAGTTCAATTCCAGACCCAAGCAAAAGGAGGTTCAAACTTAAAGTTGAACAAAAGTTGCAGGAATCCTCAAGACTCTTCAACATTTGCGAATGCAAATTTATGGACTCAGTGGCATTGATGATACTTGCAGAGAAAAAAAATGATATAACAAACAGCTTTGACTTTTTGTTTTCTTTGTACAACTCGCAGCACTGTCACCCTTCACACTAACTATTGTATTGCTCTTCTGGTCAACTTCCTACGTCGTATGAAGTCTTTTGTCTTAACGTAAGGAGGAGCATAGTGAAGGTCCCATGGTAATGATTTGCGAAGAAACCTTGAGAGTGATGTAAACTAAAGGAAGTTAGAAAGTTAAGTGAAGAATGGCCAAAACTGCAACAGTTGTAGGCCTCAAAGAGATTTTGATCTGAACACAAGCTCCTTCATGCCGCCTAGATTGGTTCCTTACGCGATGCGTTTTGCTGGGATGTTCTTTGCAGCCAAAATGATGCGAACTGAAAATAGCCAGAAAGCAAAGTGGGAGCAACAGAACAAAACTCAGCTCCTGATCCTCGAGCTAACGGAATTAAAGGGTATGGAGGGGTCGGGGGGGGAGGTTGGGGAGAAAGTGGGAAGTGGGGCCTGAGTTGGATGAAGACCAATAAATGCTGGAGATCACAGCAGGGCAGGGAGAGGGAAACCTCGTAAGCTTGCAGATGACAACAAAATTGGAGGTGTAGTGGGCAGCGCAGAAGGTTGACTCAGAGTACAACAGAATCTTGATCAGATGGGCCCATGGGCTAAGGAGTGGCAGATGGAGTTTAATTCAGATAAATGCGAGGTGCTGCATTTTGGGAAAGCAAATCATAACAGGACTTATACACTTAATGATAAGGTCCTAGGGAGTGTTGCTGAACAAAGAGACCTTGGAGTGCAGGTTCATATCTCCTTGGAAGTGGAGTCACAGGTAGATAGGATAGTGAAGGAGGCGTTTGGTATGCTTTCCTTTATTGGTCAGAGTATTGAGTACAGGTGTTGGGGTGTAATGTTGCAGCTGTACAGAACATTGGTTAGGCCACTGTTGGAATATTATGTGCAATTATAAGATATGAGAGACATGGATAGGGTGAGTAGCCAAAGTCTTTTCCCTGGGGTCGGGGAGTCCAGAACTAGAGGGCATAGGTTTAGGGTGAGAGGGGAAAGATATAAAAGAGACCTCAGGGGCAACTTTTTCACACAGAGGGTGGTACGTGTATGGAATGAGCTGCCAGAGGATGTGGTGGAGGTTGGTACAATTGTAACATTTAAAAGGCATCTGGATGGGTATATGAATAGGAAGGGTTTGGAGGGATATGGGCTGGGTGCTGGCAGGTGGGACTAGATTGGGTTGGGATATCTGGTCGGCGTGGACGGGTTGGACCAAAGGGTCTGTTTCCATTTCCAATTCTATGATTATCTAATATCAAAAACATTATGCCAGGCTTTCACGACAATGTTACAGTAGGGACACCACATAACGGTCCATTGGCAGGAGGGAAGTATATTGTAAATGGCAGAAAGCATTGAGGCATTAATATACTGAGGGATCTCGGTTGTCAGACCCACAGTTCTCTGAAAGTGGCAGCATAAGTAGAGAAGAAGGTTAAGAAGGCATATAGCATGCTTGCCTTCATAGGTGAGTTTTTACAGAATACAAAAATTGGCAGATAATATTGCAGCTGTTTGGAACATTACTTAGGCCATGTTTGAAATACTCCATGTCATTCTGGTCACTACACCGTGGACACTTTGGAGAGGGTACAGAAAAGATTAATGAGGGCATTGCCTGGTTTGGAGGGTATTAGCTATGAGGAGAGATAAGACAAAATTGGTTTTGTCTCACTTGAATGTTGGAGTCTAAGGAGCAACCTTATAGATGTTTACCCAGTTATGAGAGGAATAGATAATCAGTCTTTTCTCCAGGGTAGAAAGGTCAATGATACAGGAACATAAGTTTAAACTTAAAAAGGAGGTAAGTTTAAAGGAGATGTATGAGGGATTTATTTTGACATTGGGGGTGGTAAGTGCCTGGGATGTGCTGCCAGAAGTGGTGGTGGACGCAGATACAATAGCGATGTTTAAGAGCCGTCTTGACAGAGAGATGAAGAAGCAGAGAATGGAGGGATATGGACCACGCAGAGGCAAAAGCTTTTTAGCTTTGAAAGGTGTCATGTATGAAGCCTTGGCGGGCCGAAGGGCCTGTTCCTGTGTGGCCTGGCTCAGGGTGAGTCAGGACATTCAATTACTTGTAAATCCTGTGAGACATGCTAAATGTACCAACCCCAGCAGCAAGATCCAGGTGATGCTCCATCCATTCCTGACATGACAAAAGCAACAGAAACGATTTTTTTTTGTGCAAGTCAATGACTGCACCTTGGAGATAGATTATTTGTCCAAACATCCCATTGTCCGAAGACTGAGTAGCAACGTGAGCGTAACCCTTGTTGAAACGAAGGCTGCTACTTCTAGTTCCTTCTGTGCCCTGGAGAAGATCATCTCTGACAACGGGCCACACTTCACTGGCAAACTGCTTCAAGATGTGCGCTAGGTAGCGACTGACCAATACAATGATCATTTTACCCACAATTCTAACTCAAACGACCCAGAAGAGCATCTGGTACGTATTACCTAATCAGTAATTTTCAAGTCTCAGTAATATTTTTGTGTTACCTTGCTGCATTTTGATGCAGTAATGAAGGGATGAAATTCCTGGGCACAATTTATGCTCAGAACCCAAGTACAAATGACTTTTCCCGGGAACTAATACTCTTGCCATTCTGTCTTAGCTCAGTCTCATTTTACCACAAGGTAGGAGAGTTACACCTCATAGGATTGGGGCTGACACCCTTGCAGGGAGATTTGCTATTGCTGTTGGGAAGGCTTTGAATTAGACAGAGAGGGTTATGCCTGTTCCTATGTTAGTACCTGATTCTGATTCAACTAGAATGGTGGTGGGGGGGAGGAGGGGGGGTGGGGTCTCAGAAATGCAGTGCTGCAGTTGGTGTTGCTACTGACTTTAGTTGTTGGCAGGATGCTCTGGTTATGAAATGCGGCAGTTACCGGCATCTCCACTTTTGCGAGTGAGCTCAGGGAGTTCCTACACTCAATACCAATCCTGTGTGTGGTCCATTGACATCTGGCTGGTTTGTTCCATGATTATGATACTCTAGCGCCACCTTCTGCCTGACACTCTGCCCATTGCTGTTAGTGTAAGTGACCTGCTCACATGTTCGGTCGACCTGTTATAAAGCAGGTCACAGAGGATTGCCAGCACCTTTATTGTTATTGTTCTTTCCCATATAGCACTTCAGAGAGATGATAAAGATTTATTTCAGAGCCTGTTCATGAGTAACCTTCAGTCTTTTGTGGCTACCTTCATCGCCCTCACTTGCTGGTTTGTCATTAAATGTTGGTTTCGTGTCGATATTGTGGCTTTAAGAGATTATTTTGTGCTGCTTTTTTATGAGAGATTGAATGTGAAGCATTGAGTTGCCTGAAAGAAAGTAAACAGCTTGTGAGGACTTGTTTTATTTCAGAAGGTTGGAGTAATGCAGACAACCTGGCTCCATTATGGCCCAGCTCTCACAGAATAGACTTTCTAGTTTTTTTTAGTTCTTAGGTTTATCTTTAACCAGTTGTTGTTGGAGCCCCAACAGGACAGAAGCTGCTGGAACTTTGAAGGAGTAGAAGTTATCTTTTCCCTCTCTCAGTTGTAGCTTGGAGCTGGGATTTGTCTCCGGTGCTGGGTTACCTGTCAGACAAATCTATTTCTCTGCATTTGACCTTTACTTGCCAAGGAGCGTGTTTGTGGGATGTTATGATAAAAGAACAGTTAATTAGTAACAGTTACTTATTAATCTGTTAAGAGTGTAAACCCTCCTGCTTAATTTAACCCAGCAACACCAAAAAGATTTATGCCATGTGGTAATCTGTGAAAATTCCAGAGGCCAAGAACCATTTAAAGTAAAAATTAACAACTTCGTTTCTTAATGTATAACAGATAATAATTAACTGACAACTATTCACAACTCCTTCCTCTAACCTATCTTTTACCTTCCCCTTCTACAATAATAGTCCGATAAAACCTCCAATTAAGATTGACCAAAATTCAAATTTTCAAAACCAGCTAGATGTCGAATCTTCTCTTTATATCTTCCTTTGTCTTCTTTTCTTCCGGGGAATTACTGTTTCACAGGTTACTAATTGATAAAGGTAACTTTAAGAGAGCTATTTTTCTGGGCAGTCTGCAGATGTTGGTGGCTTGGTAGTTCTCCTCCCAACTGTTCATTTTTCCTGGTCTTATACCCACAAAGCATCAGATTGTGTCATTGGCTTTTAAGATTGCCAATATACTCAATTCAAACTGGATTGGAGTTTGGTATTTTTTGGGGTATAAGTTAAACTGATTGGCCTAAATCGGATTCATTTTGTCATCTCCAGGCAGCCAACTAATTGCATTGTTCCACCAAATGTTACATTATATCTTGTTCAGAACACTTGGTGCTGTGTCAGATAGTTCTGCTAGCTTTCAACTCTCTGAAAGGTACAGTACATCTACATAACAGATTTTCTAATAGAGTTGCGTTACTCTAAGTTCTTCTTTCTTTTGTTTGTATTTTAACCATCGTGTTTAAATAAATTGCATTTTTGCTTAACGTCCAGCAGTTTGACCAGTTGTATTGTCTCCAGAACACGACACCTCACAGTTGCCTTAGAAATAAGGAAAAGCTAAGCCACCTTGTTAAAATATTTTTGAGAGGGTCGGGTCTGATCCTTAACAGTCTATATAAAATATTCTTCATTTACATAGTTTAAAAAAAATCACACAACACCAGGTTATAGTCAAACAGGTTTATTTGGAGCGCGGCTCCTTCATCAGCTGGTTTCATTTCATTCCTGTAAAGACAGGACAAGCGAGTACTCTGCATTG
The DNA here is from genome assembly GCF_047496795.1 of Chiloscyllium punctatum. NCBI lineage: Eukaryota > Metazoa > Chordata > Chondrichthyes > Orectolobiformes > Hemiscylliidae > Chiloscyllium > Chiloscyllium punctatum. The sequence continues at coordinate 5,249,547 of NC_092768.1, read as the reverse complement.
TTCAAAAGAACAAGGAGCTCAGTCAAAACACGGGAAGCTCCTGTATGCAGCTCATCTGCTCCTTTCCTTGTCTTCTGTTTCTTTTCTTTCCCTTCACTTCCTTTTCTCCTTACCTTTCATCAGCGAAGGGCCGAGGGTGGATCCAGCGAAGGGCCCGGCATCAGCAAGGTAAGCCCAGCGTGAAACGATGGCGCCAGAAAACTGGTGACTCTGACATTGGTAGGTCAAGGTGGGAGAGGTGTGACGGCACAGGCTTGTTGGTGAGCTGCCTCAGGACTCATGGCAAAGGTGGACTCTCCTCTAGTTTTATCTTTTTCCTTATTTTTAAGCTATTCAAAGTGGCACCAGGTGATAGTTGAAGATTTTCACTGGTTTCCCCAATGCACAAGTGGTGTGGCATGGTGGCCCAGCCGTTAGCACCCGCTGCCTCATGGCACCAGGAACCTGGGTTGGATTCCAGCCGCAGGCAACTATCTGTGTGGAGTTTGCACATTCTCCCCGTGTCTGCGTGGGTTTCCTCCGGGTGCTCCGGTTTCCTCCCACAGTCCAAAGATGTGCAGGTTAGGGTGGATTGGCCAAGCTAAATTGCACATAGTGATGCGTAGGTTAGGTGCATTAATCAGGGGAAATGTAAAGGAATGGGACTGGGTAGGAATAGTCTTCAGAGGGTTCAGTGTGGACTTGTTGGGCCAGAGGGCTTGTTTCCGCACTGTAGGGATTCTGTATTTTTTTTAAAATCATTCAATTCAAATCAATACCAGACAACCAACTGTCAGTTGCCAGTGAGGACTGCAGATGCTGGAGCAAACGCTGACTCAGTTTCTCTCTCCAGACCTGCTGAATTTCTGCAGTTAGCATAGATACCAGCATCAGTCAATTCAATCCATGTGATGTCAAGGTAACAGTAAAAAAACACTGAACATTGCAAAGATAATGAGCCCTGATAACGTCCTGGGAATATTGCTAAAGATTTGGGAGGATCTGAAATCCGAATACAGGCTGCAGTAGTCAGGAACAACCATTTACTACATGCTCTTACTAACAGGCAGCAATAAAATGGCCCCTTAAAGCAAATAACATGACAAAATGGCTTCTAGGCTGAAAATTAACAATTCTGCTTAAAAGCTGCTAAAAATGGCTTCTAACTATGCTAAAGGCTGCATTCCTGAACTAACCACAGTCTGCCTCAACAAAGATTAACAGACAATGCTTCCTTTACAGCGTAGAAATAACTAGACTGGATAACACATTACTGGCCATCCTAACTGACCTTGCAAGTGCAGGTAGAGAGACTAGGTTCGTGAGATATGGGGTGGGGGGGGCCAGGATGTGAAAAGTAAGGTTGGTTCCCAGGAAATATCTTTGGGCTAAGTTGCTGTCAGTAAAGCCACTTTATTAAAATTGATTGGTAATTATTTGAATTGGCTCTGTAATTATAGCTGTACCTCTTTTCAAAAAGTTATAAAAAAACCTTTGTCTTAAACCATGCACAGCAGTTTCTCCGAGGGACATGGAAGTGTTTAACCTCTGTTTATGCTGGCCATAATTACAGTGTGAAATCCTTACAGAAACAGACCGAATTGCTAGTGTTTATTGATCAATTGCGGAACCGAGAGACCCCTTCGGTGGATTGAGATCTTCACCTGTACTCAGGAATTAGCTGTCAGCACTCCCCGAGCTAAGCTAGTCCAATAATGATATAAGACGGTCTTCTCCCTGACAATGTGAAAGTTTGCCCAGTTCTAACCAGGAAAAGCAGGTTAAATGCAACCCAGCTAATTGCTCTCCTTTAATCCACTCTCAACCATAAAGTTTTGGAAGGTTTCATTGACAGTGTTTGCTCAGTTCTCAACCTCATGACATTCTTGATCCAAATATGGACCAAAGAGCTGAATTCCAGAGGTGAGGTGAGATTGACTGCCATCTGCTGGTTGGAGTCATACTGAGCACTACAGGTTTACAGCATCTGATATGGAAGGTGGGTGGGTGGGGGCTGCGTGGTTAATGTTTCAGGTATAAGCCCTTCATCAGGATGTGATACCTGAAAAGTCCACTCTCCAGCTCCTTGGATTCTGCCTGACCTGCTGCGCTTTTCCAGCAACACATTTTTAAGCTCTATATCCATCACGCCTCAATTTAAAGCTATGCTCCTTGTGCTGCCCTTAGCACATGAACTCTAGCTCACCACCACCTTTCCAAGGGCAACTAGGGACAGGCAAGAACTGCTGACCCAGCCAGCACTGCCCATGTGCCATGAACAAATAATTTTTAAAATGTTCCCTCCCTGGTGTCCAGCCTAGTGCCTGAATGCCCTTAATTCACCGCAGGATTATCAGAGGCTGTTGCTCTTCAGGAATGACCACTCATTTCATCAAACCAGGGGAAGTATGGTTCCCCATAATGACAGCGTATCAGCACTATTCACAATTACCTGCATGCAATAAACATTGCCCAATCTCGGGTGAGTTAGCACAAGACTCACAGTCACACTTTGTCAAGTTTCTTTGGTTTATTAAATAAATACACGCCATAATATTTACAAACACAATTCAGAGATGGTCATATTTTATAGCTCTACATGTTGGTCTGGTTGCAGATTCAGTAGGTTTGTTATAAACTATCCCCGTATAAAGTTCTTTGAAAGGCTCAGGGTCAAACATGGAAAATGCATAGAAAAGTTAAAGCACAACTCCATAGGAGAACTCAGTCATTCTGTCCTTTTTCAAGATTCTTCATTTAACTGGCTCCTTTTCACCAGACGATTGAGATCAGTGCAATATCCTGCCAGTCACATTCACCCTATGTACATGAAGGGGTGGCTCAGTGGTTAGCCCCTGCTGCCTCACAGCACCAGAGACCTGGGTTCAACTCCAGTCTTGGGCAATGATCTGTGCGAGGTTTGCACATTCCCCCCACGTCTATGCGGGATTCCTCTCACAGTCCAAACTACCAGATGAGATCACTTCAGCTCATTTCCCCAGGACAGTTAGTTCTACAGTGTCCAGAAATATGTAGGTTAGGTGCATTAGTCAGGGGAAATGGAGGGTAGGGGAATGGGTCACCCTGTCCTGTGCCATCTCACTTCAAGTTAATTTGGACGATGGCCCACTGGAGTTTAAAAAAAAATGAAACACATTCTCATTGAAAAGATAGAATATTATTCTGAGGGAGGGCACCATGACAGATGACAAACTAGGGAAATCTGGAACTACCGCGTGTAGTTAAAACAATGAGAGGTCTCCATTTTAAGACAGATCTAGGGAGATGGTGTTCCTTCCTCAGAATCATTAGACTTTGGACGTTTCTTCCAGAGAATTGGAGGCCAGATCATACAATACAGTCAAGGTTGAGGTAGACAGTTTAGTTAGCAAGTTGTAGAGGGCGGAGGGGGTGAAATTGAAGTGGGAAGATGGTCTGAACTTCCCAGTCTCAGAGCAGCCACACAGTCCTCCTGAATGCCCACTGCTGCCCCTATTTCTTAAGATTGGGAAAAAAGGTCCTGGGCAGGAATGGAGTCCAAAGTGAAGGGAAGTGGATACAAATTCCAAGGAACCTATTGTTATTTTCTGGTGAGCTACCAGAGTCAGAGGCCCCACAGCTTTCACAAGATCTCAGCAACATTTCAGGCAAAAATGCCCTTCGTTAACATCAATCCTCCTGCCCCTCAGATGCTGCCTGACCTGCTGTGCTTTTCCAGCCCCACTCTCATCTAGACTCTAATCTCCAGCATCTGCAGTATCCACTTTCACCTTGGTGAGCGCAAGTGTCATTTGCAAGAGGTTTGCCTCTCGTTTGAAGGGGAGAGAAAAAGAGAGAGTCCTTCAAGCTGTAACAGTGCTACTGGACAGTTGGTCACTGGGAACAGTAGCCCCAATTAAAGGTAATTCTTCAGTGGAAACAGTACGCTCAGATTAAAGCTTCTCTTTACCCTGGTCAATCAGTTCCTAGAGGAAAAAAAAACACAAAAAAAGTCATTAAAATGTTAGCCATTGACTAAGTTGGACTGTCCCAGAAAACCAGCCTTTCAGTCTGCTTCTGCTCGTGAATTTATTCGTTCCAATCCTGTTCTCCCTTGCCCAGTCTCTTTCTACCCATATCTGTGACTCTTCTGATGCCCAATGTCCCTGCAACATTTCCTTTCTCATGTCAAGTGTCCAACCACCCTACCCCTCCAGCCACCACAGCCTTTTTAAAAAAAAGGGCAGAAAATCCTCAGGATTTAAATTTTCCTCATCCCTCCCTTTAATGGGCCACCGCTTGTTTTTAAACTATGCCCCAACCCCGCCCCCCCCCCCCAAAACTTGCTCACGACTCTCCCACAAGGGGAAAACATTTTTTTTTTCAATGTCCATCTTGTCAATAAGCTACTGAAGGTTAACATTCAGATGCAGCAAACTGTTAGGAAGGCAAGGGGACTTAAAAGCTTTTTAAAAAAAAATCACAACACCAGGTTGTAGTCCAACAGGTTTATGTGGAAGCACTAGCTTTTGGAGCGCTGCTCCTTCATCTTGCTTCAATTGTATAGAAGCCTGGTTGGACTCCATCTGGAAGGCTGCGAGCACTTTTGGACTCCAGAAAAGGATCTCATTGGTGCACAGAAAGGCAGCTCACCAGACTGGGTCCCCAGATAGCAGGACTGTCCAATGAAGACAGATGATTGGACAAAGTGGGCCTGGGGTTTCACAGAATGATGGGACCTCATTGAAACCAAAAAAAACACGATGATAGACAGGGCAGACACAAGCACTCTGGTTGGAGAGTCTACAACTAAAAAGGAGGTATAAATTTAAAATTAAAATTAAAATACAAAAAAAAAGGGGAAACCATTTTGGACTAAAGGAGGAGAAATCTATTTAGAGGGTTGTGAACCTTTGGAATTCTTTGCCACGGGCGGCTATGGGTAGCTCACTCATTGAACGTGTGTAAAGACTGTGATTGATAGATTTCGGATTGACAATGGCGTGAAGGATTATGGGATTGGGCAGGGGAGGGAAAGGGGAAGAGGAGTAAAAAAGACATTGAAGCATCCAATCAGCTATGACTGTAGTACACAGCAGAGCAACCCTGTCCAGAAGAATGTCAAGGAAAAGCACAGCAGGTCAGGCAGTATCCAAGGAGCAAGAAAAAAATATATATAATTGGAAGTTTTGGACAGAAACCCTTTATCAGGAACGTCTGGATGGATGGCATAATGCTTTTCCAATGTTCCACTATTCATTCAATCTTGTATCTTTTGTCAGCAAGGAGATATTTAGATATTTCCGTTAAATGATGGACAGAACGTAAGAGAGGGGGGAAAAAAAATGAATCAAACATCACTGCTTGAAATCAGAAGAGTTAAGAGACTCGAAACGTTAGCTCGCTCTCTCACCCCCCATGGATGCTGGCTGACCTGTGATCTCCAGCATGTTTTTGTGTTCATCCTAGCCATGCAAACACACGGGCTCCGCTATCTGTAGAGCGATCCCTATTCTCCCTGAAAATTCCTCATGCAGCAGCAAAACATGTCCATTTCGGACTACAATGAAAGGTGTGAAGTCAACACAAAAGCTCATTTACAGAAAGATTCACAGTGCCATCTGTTTCTAAATTGCCACTTGTATCTGATACCAATACTTACGCCTTCCTGCTGCACATCCACATTGTTTGCATCGAGATTTGGAGGTTGATTTCTCAATCTCCTTTTATTCCACTTTGTTACTGTTGACAGTGAACGGATCAGAGAGTAAGTGAAATGAGCAAGGAATTTCAATAAACAATTCTAACATCAATCCACATGAAAAGTATTCCCCAAACTAATTGTCGAACCGAAAAGGTTAAAAGACAGGCTGTGAAATTACCCTCAAAATTCCTCAGCCAAAATAGTAAAAGGAGCTTCTTAAGTCTTGAACGATCATGTCCTTTGGTCTCAGCTGGACTGGCAATGTTATAATTAGCAAACAAATGTGCCAGATAAAAGCAGGAGAACCAGGTTTGGCAAGAAAAAAAGGAAACAAGAGCTCATGGACAAAAGTAGTAAAGATATAAATCAAGAACTTCTCAGTCATGAAGGGACATTCCACTACACGCTCAATCTGTTACAAAATCACCATTACATGAAACAGATATCGGAATTCCAGCATTATCCTGGAGACTGTTTCAGCAGTGGGAGCGCAGGACTCAATTCAGCCAGATTCGCTGCACACATCATCCTAAATTTCATCGTCCTAAATTCAAAATAATTGAGTCGTACAGTCACAGCATGGAAACAGACCCTTCTGTCCAATGCATCCATGCCAACCAGACATCCTAACTTAATCTAGTCCCATTTGCCAGCACTTGGCCCATATCCCACTAAACCCTTCCCAGTTTTATACCTATCCAGATGCCTTTTAAATGCTGTAATGGTACCAGCCTCCACCACTTCCTCTGGCAGCACATTCCATATACGTACCACCCTCGGTGTGAAAATGTTACCCCTTTAGGTCCCTTTAACATCTTTCTGCTCTCACCCCCAAACCTATGCCCTCTAGTTCCGGACTCCCCATCTCAGGGGGGAGATTTATCTGTTCACCTGATCTGTGCCCCTCATGATTTTACAAACCTCTAACGTCACCCCTCAGCCTCCGATGATCAGGGTAAAACAGCCCCAGCCGATTCAGCCTCTCCCTATAGCTCAAACCTTCCAACCCCAGCAACATTGTGGTGAACAGTTTCTGAACCCTTTCAGGTTTCACAACATACGAAGAAGACCAGAATTGCACACAATATTCCAAAAGTGACCTAATCAACATCTTGTACAGCAGCAACAGGACCTCCCAACTTCTACATTCAATGCCCTGACCAATAAAAGAAAGCATACCAAACACCTTCACTGTCTTATCTACCTGTGACTCTAATTTGAAGGAACTATGAACCAGCACTCAAAGTGTGTAACCTTTCGAATCCCTCCAGTGTGGGAATAGGTCATTTGGCCCAGCAAGTCCATACCAGCCCTCTGAAGAGTAAGCCACCCAGACCCATTCCCCTACCCTACAGTTACCCCAGACCAATGCACCCAACCACATTGCTGAACACAATGGGCAATTTAGTATGGCCAATCCACCCTAACATGCAAGTCTTTGGGTTGGGAGAGGAAACCGGAGCAAACCCACGCAGACATGAGAAGAACGTGCAAAGTCCACAGCCAATTGAGGTGGCATGGTGGCTCAGTGGTTAGCACTGCTGCCTCACAGCACCAGGGGCCTGGGTTCAATTCCAACCTTGGGCAACTGTGCAAAGTCTGTCTGTGTGGAGTTTGCACATTCTCCCAGCATCTGCGTGGGTTTCCTCTGGGTGCTCCGGTTTCCTCCCACACAGTCACAACGATGGGTAGGTCAGGGTGGATTGGTCGTGCTAAATGGCTCATCATGTTAGGTGCATTAGTCAGAGGGAAATGGGTCTTGGTGGGTTACTCTTCAGAGGGTCGGTGTGGACCTGTTGGGCCGAAGTACCTGTTTCCACTGTAGGGAGCTCCAGTGTGTCATACAGTCGGGCTGGGAAACAGCAGTCCCTTCAAATCATACAAAGTTCCCGTGGCAAATGCAAGAATAAAGAAGTTTGGGGAGAACCTGCCACTCCAGAACTTCTGACACTAACCAGGGCAGTGATACTAGTGACAAAACCCCCCAGCAAAATTGCTGGAGAAACTTAGCAGGTGTGGTGGTATCTGCAGAGAGAAAGCAGAGTCTGGTGACCATTTCGAACAGATAAAGTGGTGTATATGCTAAATGACAGGGGTGTGGGGATTAGCAGAGAGAGAGAGAAAAGAAAAAAAAAAAAAAGAGTGGTAATCAGGTAGACAGAGGGATGAATGATAGTGTGCCAGGGAAAAAACCCAGTCAATAACACCTTCCTCCAGGTTTTTACCCCATCCCCACACCCTGTCATAACATGGGCTGCTTTCAGCACAACCGACCCATTCTCTCCCATGCAGTCCTTATCTTTTCTTTCTCCCTTGCTTTCTGATATTCATCCCTCCATTTCCTCCTCCCTACTCCTGTCTTCAGCAGAAACACCATTCTTAACGACTCAGTTCGGAAGAAACGTTAACACTGTTTTCTCTCCACACGTGCAGCCAGACCTGCTGAGTTTTTCCCAGCAACTTCTGGTTTGATTTCAGATTTCCAGCATCTGCATTTCATCTATTTTCATCAATCAAGTGAATTTCATACTCTCAGCTCAACTTCTGTTAAACTCAAAGTTAGTAGCTGGATAGCTATGGGCGAAATATACAGAGTTTCTCCAGCTAAGCTACACCAGTGGTGGTCAGGAGTGAGCGCAGTGGAAAATCAGAGTCCCTTGCATCCACACCAGTTCTCCTTTTGATACAGCCTGCACGCATCCCCCAACTTACATATAGTGCGAAGTATAAAGGCCAATAGGAAAGCGATTGACACATAGGCAGCAATAGTAAAGTTTGATCGTAGCTTGGCTGCTAGTTCACATCCTTTATCTGTAATATAAATCAAAATCAATCATTGTTAAAAATATCCAAAATACACAGTTAGAATTAGCACAATTTGATGAAACAAATTCTGTGGCTTTAGGCAGCACACAATGTATTTGGAATGTTTGAATGGGAAATGCTGCCAACTGGTGGTGTTAACAGGAATAGGATTCATTATCCAAAGCACACATGATCATTAACCTGATGCCAGAACAGAAAATAGGTGAATTCAAATTCACTTGGATCACAGATTAGATTAGATTCCCTACAGCATGGAAACAGGCCCTTCAGCCCAACCCCGACCCTCCAAAGAGTAACGCACCCAGACCCGTTTCCCCTCTGACTAATGCACCTAACATTATGGACAATTTAGCACGGCCAATTCACCTGACCTGCACATCTTTGGACTGTGGGAGGAAACCCACGCAAGACAAGGGGAGAATGTGCAAACTCCACATAGGCAATCACTAGAGGGTAGAATCGAACCTGGGACCCTGGTGCTACGGGGCAGCAGTGCTAACCACTGAACCCCTGTGCCATGCATAGAAATAAACACCAGATAATCACAGGTTCTAGTCTTGGTGTCTTTCAATTCAAATATTTTCCCCCAAATGTCTTTGTTGCCAGTCTGTCTTATAGAAGAGTTAACCTCAGTGGGAGAGTGTAGAAGGTCCACAGCACACTTCAACTTAACCAATCCACGCTTTTATTCTCAAAAAAAAGTGTCAAAAAAAAAAACAAATTTCCAAATTGTAAACAGTTAAGGGAAACCCACACGTCACCCTCCTGCTAATCTAATACTGCATTGAATTGAAATAAGGAGGTGACATTGTCCAGTACAGCCAACTGACCATTCCTTTGCAGTATCCACCCTGGCCTCCAGGGGTCACTAAGATGGCGTTTCTCTCTGCAGTTATACAACAGAGATTCAGTCATGCTCCATTTTATCCCTGATTATCTTATCGGCTTCTTCCAATCAGGGACCTCTGCATTGTTACTAAGTGCTGGATCCTCCAATCAAGTACCAGGACTGCATTCCTTATTTGGTGCAGGCAGCAGGCACCAAGCACATGACTGTTACCAGGTTCACCTCTTCACACATGTTCAAGCTGCAGCAATTCTCAGGTTCTGCGTCAGAGTTTTAAACCACTACCTGCATCAGAGTTTTTAAACCACTTTGTGCCCTGGTCAACATCCTTCCCAATAGGAGCTCAAAAAAAGGTTGAAACGCCAACTTGGTCCCCAGCTGAACTGTCCACTGAGTGGGTCAGGGTCAATACAGCCTTGTGCTTTCCTCCTGGATAAGACACCAGCTCTATACTCCAAGGTATTCCACACTCTGATCCTAATATTCATGCTGAATGATCCACGATTAATTCACAAGAGAAAAGGCTGAAAAGCAGAAATTGGCTGAAAAGTCCTCGGTCCCCTCTGAATTGAGTTTAGGAATTCCAGAACGGCAGCCCTTTTCTCTCAAAGTGATAATGCTGACCATAACAAGGGGGCGTCTAAAATGGGCTACATGGTGGCTCAGTGATCAGCACTGCCTCCTCAGTTCCTGGGTTCGATTCTGGCCTCGGGTGACTGTCTGTCTGGGGTTTGCACATTCTCCCAGTGTCTGCCTGGGTTTGCTCCCACAATCCAGTGGGCAGGTTAGGTGAATTGGCCTAACTAAATTGCCCATAGTATTCAGGGGTATGTAGGTTACATTTATCTCAGAGTAATGTGTGTAGAGTAATGGGGCGCGGGTTTGGGTGGGATACTCAGTGTTGGCATGGACATGTTGGGCTGAAGGGCCTGTTACTGCACTGTAGGGATTCTTAAAAGATGAATTCTTTTATCAAAATCTGCTATAAGAAATTATCATTCCCAAAAGAGAAAAGAATGCATAACATCCTATCTACCTCCATGTATGCAGGATATGGACAGTACAATTTAATTTAAGACAAGAAACATTGGGAAAATGAAAAGGTTAGGGTGTGTTGAATAAGTTTCATTACAAAAAGGAAGAGGAGAATGTTTGAGTCGATCATTAACGTTGACAGAAACAGGTTAGGCCACATGATCTGTTGCTGTGGTGGGTATTTTCAAATAGCTTTTAAATTTAGAGCTTCATTGTACAATTGCGAGTTCATGAAGATGTTAGTTTGGAAGAAATATCTTTCTACAGATGGAATACTTCACCATATAGTGAGTAGTTGAGATGGGAACGACTGGATTTCAGAGGACAAAACTGGATAAATGTTGGAAGGTAATACAGGGTGAGGAAGAGGAGACTGCAGAACAGTGCAGCTACAGCTGTAATGGTTAGTACAGAGCTAGTACAGACGCAGTGGACCTCAGCCTCCTAACACTGCAAACATGAATTATGTGATCATATTCATTGCTCAATTGACTGACTGTTTCCAATCAGCTCACCAATCATGGTGACTCAGTGGTTAGCACTGCTGCCTCACAGCACCAGGGTCCCAGGTTCGATTCCAGCCTCGGGTGACTGTCTGTGTGGAGTTTGCACATTCTCCCAGTGTCTGAGAGTTTCCTCTGGGTGCTCTGTCCTCCCACAGTCCAAGGATGTGCAGGTTAGGGGGGTGGTGGGAAATGGGTCTGGGTGGGTTACCCTTTGGAGGGCCAGAATCCACACTGTAGGGAATCTAATCAGTTTCCGATGAGATATATGTTCCTTTCCGAACTGATGATTTGTGAGCTATAAATTTTTAAACATTGCAAACTCACCAACTGGTGAAGTGACTTCTGCAATCAAGGATGCTGTCAGACATAACACAGCGATTTCACCCGACATGGCCAATACACCCAGAACTGTCAAAATGCAAGCTGGTAACAAATAAAACAGAATTACACATAACACTCCTGGCTGACAAATGCATTTGGTTTAAAGAAAAGGTTAGAGAAGGTTTGGGAGTGCTTGGGATTATTGGATTGTCTGGATTTGGTGACTACATGAAGGTTGGGGAGGGAGGGGAAGCACACCTCCTTGCCAATCTGTCGAATGTTTAAGCTGATTTATTATCTTTTAAAAATTTAAAAGTGAAGGATGCGTGCATCTTCCCATAAAAAGGTAGAAATCTAAAACAAAAATCACAGAAAATGCAGCAGGTCTGGTGGATTCTATGGAGAGAAAACCAGAGTTAATATTTCGAGTCAGGTATGACTCTTCCTTAGATCAGAAGAGGAGTTATGAATAGGAACAGGAGTAGGCCATTCAGCCCCTCAAACCGTCCCATCATTCAATAGGATTGTGGCTGATCGGACATTCCTTACTTCCACTTTCGTGCCTGTTCCACATAACCCTTGATTCCACTGTTAATTGAGAATCTATTTCAGCCTTGAATGAACATGAAGACTGTCCCTACAGCTTTGTGGGAAGGAGTTCGAAAGATCTGCTGAGTTTCTCCAGCATTTTCAGTGTGCGCCTCTGGTTCCCCACTGTAGCCATCCCAGGAGCAGGACCATCTACTGCACTATTCTCCTTTACTGGTTCTGTGGTCCCTCTGTAGGTTCAACCCTGGCTCAATTAATACCAGCCTCACTTCAAAGGTCAGGGGATAAGGTTTTCAACCTCCCTCGTTACACTGGAGCACATAACGGAGGTTGGCAATTCAGTGCAACTTTCAGGGTGTGTGGGACTGTCAGAGGTGCAGTCGTTATAAACCCAATCCAAAACAAAAGTATGGTTTATAAAAGGAGCCCGTGGAAGGGGAGCGGTCCAAGTTTTCTGGCCAATGATCCTTCAAAACATCCACCAAATGGACCATGTAATTTAACTCATTGATGGGGGTGTATGCTATTGTAGGTGGGTCCGCTTGGTGTCCTACACTGTATAAAACAGCAAGAGCTAGATTACTCAGCACTAGGTCAATCTGACCTAGTGCCGGATAACTCTGTTGGTTAAAGTCACATCGGACACAAAAGACGACAACTGTTGTTTGTTAGAACAAGAAACAGGCCCTTCAGCCCATCAAGACTGTCCCAGCACAAGGCACCTTTCTGAACCAAAAACCATTTCTCTCTCTGCTGTCCATCTCTATTTAAATCGGAAAAGATGTCTCTGAAGTGTTGCTATTGTATCCACCTCCTCTGGCAGCGCATTCCAGGCACTTGCCATCTTCTGTGTAAAATGATCTATGCCTCTCATCTCACCTTTAAACTTACCCTCTTAACTTAGACCTACATCTTCTAGTAACAGACATTTCTACCCTGGGGAAAAGACTCAGACTCTTCATTCTATCAAGTCCTAGTTTTGCAAGCTTATATCAGGTCACCTCTCATCCTTTAACGTTCATGTGAGTTTGTCAAATCTCTCCTCATGCCTAATAGCCTCTAAACTAGACAACATCCTAGTAAACCATTTCTATATTGTCTCCAAAGCTTCCATATCCTTCTGATGGTACAATTGCCACATGAACTAGAGTACAGTGAAAAGTTTTTACAAGGGCTGCCTTTAATGGCTTACTGGTGCCAGAGTTCCTCAGGTTAGTGTACTGGACCCAACCATCTTCAGATGACCCAAACGACTTTGCTGATGACTGCACAAGGTTCAGCATTGCTTCAATATTGGAGACTTTCAGAGTAATTTTGTGCAGCACACGTGGCAAGAGTTGGACAACATTCATATGCTGAACAGTTCAAAGTAACATTGCATCACATAAATGCTGAGTAATGACCACCTTCAACAAGACAGAGAATCTATTCATTGATCCTTGATGTTTAATGGCATTACCATCATTGAATCTCCCACTGTCAACATCCTGTGGGTTACAATATACCAGAACAGAGCAGGACAAGCTCCATAAATACTGTAGCTACAAGAATAGGCTGGGAATTCTGTGGAGAAACCAGCCTCCTGACTCCCTGAAGCCTGCCCACCACCTACAAGGCCCAAGTCAGGAGTGTGATAGAATATTTCCCACTTGCCTGGATAGGTGCAGCTCCAACAATACAAGTAACTCAACACCATCCAGGACAAAGCAGCCCATTCGGTTGGCCCCCTATCTACCCCTTCAATATTCACTGACTCCACCACTGACACACAGCAGCGCAGGGTGTACCATTAACAAGACACTGTAGAAACTCACCAAGGCTCCTGTAACAGCAATCCTCCAAAAACACACTACCTCCATCATCATCCTCAAGGAGGACAACAGCAGCAGATACATGGGAACACCATGGTCAGCAAGACCCAATTCCCCCCTCACCTCCATCCCAGCCCAACACCCACCAGCTCAGCCCACCTAACCCCCAGTCCTGAAAGCATTTTCTGTCTTTGTTTAGATTTCCAGCATTGTGATTTGTTTTTATTCTATAACTTTGGATTTATTCATGAACTTCATTCATTCTCAGACTGTTCTCATTCATGTTTAAGTATAGAACAGGAAGAGACCTTTGGCACTCCATGGCACCAAATTAAACTAATCCCTTCTGCCTGCCCTTGTTCCATATCCCACCATTCATTGCATTTTCATGTGCTTTCCTCCAAGCCCCTTAAACACCCCTAATAGATCTGCCTCCACCACCACCCCAGCAGTATGTTCCAGACTCCAAACACTAAAAATCTTAACCCACACATCTCTTTTCAACTTTTCCCTGCTCACCTCAAATGCATGCCCCCTAGTCTCAGGCATTCAACTCTGAGAAAACTATTCTGACAGTCAACCATTGGGGACTTTACACCTTGACCAGAGATCATCTAGTTGACTGGAGCTTGCAACACAGACTCTTGTTGGTCCCAAAGGGGCTGAAAATGGTAATATCTCCAATCCTTGGAAATGGTGAGGAATGGTCAGTACTGTACTGAGGACACACAGGAGAGCTCCCCACCAGAGAGTGTAATTGGAGCATTAGCAGCTTGATGCTCAAGAGACACAGAGAGAGAGACAGAATTATATAGGCCAAACTGACCAGTGATTCAAAAGAAGAAATGTCATATCAATGTTCCATTCTGAACCTATTGTGGCCTGCAATGGCATGGAATGCCTCGGGCAGACAATTATCAGGAAGTGGAGAGTAGAAATTGGTGTGGTGGTCTGCTTCCTAACCATAAAATGGGTGCTTTTTATACCAATTTCTGGGTACTTGGTCCTGCATCCAATCTACTTCTGCTTTGGTAATGAGGCACGTATCCTCTGATCTTAGTTTTGCAGTGAAGCCGAGCAGCAATTTAAACAAACGAAAAAGGAGACCCAGCACCTACTTCAGGACCATTCTGTGATATACAAGATAGAGGATGGTATAAGTCAATCTCCATCACGTTTTCCTGAATCAGAGTGACAGCTTAAGCAACAGCAGGGACTGGGTATCTCCTCAGGATCCACAGTGAACCCTCTACCATCTTCACTCAGTCCATCAAACAAAAATTCCAAAAGAAGAAAAAAAGTCACCCAAAAAGCAGCAAGTCTAAATTTTAATCACGACATCAAACAGGTTCCTTGATCACTCTCTCAATTTACATCCCCAACAGGACAACACAGTGTTTGTTTAGGCAGTATAACAGAAGCGTATTATGGCTGAACTTACTTTTGCTCTTCAAAGTCTCCTTGAACCTACCAAAAGACGCCATTAACAATAACACAGTCAGGATTAGCAGCAGACACAAAACTACAAGCATCACCAGCACGATTGTAGACGTTTCTGTTGAATAGATTAAATCCACGTACACAATTACACTTTCATAGATTAAAGAACAAATACCATTGCTGGTTATTTCACTATGTAACAGTAATATCCAGCATATAATGAATGGGATTTTACAATCACAGATGGTCATGCAGGAGGTGTAATATTTGGGCTTTCAGAGTGGGATTACTACAACAGGAAATTAAGATTTTAAGATCTTTGTAAGTACGCTAAAGGATCAATAGCATATTTCCAAACTCAGGTGTATAGTCTATAGTAAAAGCGACTTTTTTTTTTAAAATGCCAGACCTCAATTTGGCAAATGTATGGAATTTAAATTGCTAGTTTGGCAAAGTGATGTGAGAACTCTTTGCCCACTTACATCTTCAACTGGACTTTAACCAGATACAATTGTATTTCTACAATACAGAAACTCAGAGCAAAGAAACAGAAGCATATACAGTACCTCCAACAGCGATCCAATATGCAAACAGTGCAATAAGAAGCACATACACCATGATTTGTAACCCATATTTGAGAAAGTAGAGACCTAGCGTAATAAGCACATTCATAAAATCAACATAAGGAAATAATCTTCACATTCAAATCACTCACTCCATACAATACAGCACAGTGTAAATAATGCCGGTTTCATTTTACAAGTTTCACATTGTTTCTCAGTTATTAAGATATGACATTTTTAAACTTTTGACATCAAACTCTAGTAAAGTGTTCTTACGTTTTTCAGCATTGGAGCAGAAAGCAATTCTGCAGGTAATGATGGAAGTGGTAACAACAACAGCAGCAACAGCAATGGACAATCCCTTTGTGAGATAATGACGTTCTAAAAGACCAGAGATAGAGAAAATTTTAAACTTATGACAACATATTCAAAGCTATCTCTAAAGTGACGCTTTTTCCTCAAAAGTACATTTAGCAAGAGAAAGTCTGGAGTGTTTGAAATAGAGGACTTTTTTGCAGTTAGCATCCAATGCAATATTTGATTGTCTCCCTCTTCCCTCAATGACTCCTTAAAGATCAAATATGATCCACTTAAAAAAGCAGTGTATGATACCCAGTACCAATAATATACCTCAACTGCACGATCAGAACCATATTATACAGAATCAGTGTTCTGTTTTCAACAGTATGTTATCTGTCTGAAAGACAGAGAACTTAACTGAGATTTTCCAGGTAAATGTTACAAGTCTACATGAGCAAGTTGGACACTATCAGTTTGTGCTATCCCACCCTATGCACATTTTCAAATCAGGAGAAAGGCAATGTTGTTATTTTCTGAATAATATTTTTAGTCACGCTGAGGGCAAATGAAACTAAAACAAAATTGTTGGAGAAACCCAGCAGGTCAGGCAGCATCTTTGGAAGGAAAGCAGTGAACGTTTAAAGTCGTGTGACCCTTCTCCAGAGCTTCAGGTCACCGGGCTCAAAACTTCTCTCCACATTGGTTGCCAGATCTGCTGCGTTTCTCCAGCAACTGCAGCTCCTGGTTTTGTTTTCGAGGGCAATGGATTTGGCCGATGACTTGACTCACCAAAACTGTAAACAGAATATGAAGTGGTATTCTTGCTAACTGGGTTTTCCACAGAACAAAAGTAGATTCTGCAGTCTGATTTGCTGACTTCAGAAACGATCAATGTGCGGTTGTTATCCCTCAGCTGATAGTGTTGGCCACTCTCTATCACATCAGAGTCCGTCCACCACAGAATGGAACTTGGTCTCCCCAAAGACACTTGACAGGTCAGTACAATGGTGGCATTAACAGATTTGGGAATGATCACCGGTTCTGACAGTGGCTCTGTGGGAGAGAATAAAATGGACAAACATCTTGGTGCAAGGACGAGGACATCATTGCTTGAAGGAGAGAGCTCCTTCACAGGTTTAGCAGAACAACATCAACCAAGAGCTGAATTTCTTGATGCATAACCCCATCATAAGGTCCGTCCACCTCCAAAACCACCCAGCTCCATATCCTACTGCATAAAGAACATAAGAGGTAGGAGTAGGCCATTCAGCCCTTCAAGCCTGCTCTGCCATTCAACAAGATCATGGCTGATCTAACCAAGGCCTCAACTCTTCACCAATAGCTGTATCAACTGAATTTGCAAGATGGAGAACATTAGATTTTTCTGTTGTGGGATGGAATTTGGAGCGAAGTAACAAAAGGGCAGGTGGAGGCAAGGGATAGACCGACCGACCGACCGACCATAATTAGAAAGGTGAAACAGGCTTGAGGGGCTGAAAGGCCACACTTGTGTCCCAATATCATGACAAACACTTCATGAATGATTAGCTACTGGAGATCTCAGTTTCAAAGCAATGAAAAATTGGAAACACTCACCAATAAGTCTTAAATTTGCACTCATTTTCCAATTTTCATCCACAGCAAAGGTATAAACCCCTTGGTCATGGGGTTGTAGGTTCTTTAACAATAGAGACCCATTCGATGGATTATAATGCAAACGGGATTGGAATTGTTTACTTGGTTCTACTTTGTAATAGCCTGGTACGTAATCCACAATATTAACCAGACTTCTAGTGCTGCCATTGAACGTCCATACAATACCACGGTGGGTCAGATCATCTGTGTATTCAGGGTCCAGTAAAATGGATGAACCTCTGACACCAAACACTTCTTTCCTTCCAGCTGATTAAAATAAAAACAATATATTTAATCATTTAAGCTTTTACAATTCACAATCAATGCAAGTTCAAAGTTATGAAGAAACAGCAATAAATACGACAGAGGATCCATCCACCATCTTTGACCTGGACAACGCAGCAAAGGAATAGGAGTCTAGGACCAAAGAGCAGGATTAGGCTATTTTGTCCATCTAGAATCAGAATCCCTAGTGTGGGAACAGGCCTTTCAGCCCAACAGGTCCACACCGACCCTCCGAATTGTATCCCCACCCATGACTCTACTTTAACCCCTGACTAATGCACCTAACCTATGCATCCCATGGCCAATTCACCTGACCTGCACATCTTTGGATTGTGGGAGGAAACCAGAGCACCCGAAGGAAACCTACGCAGACACTGAGAACGTGCAAACTCCACACAGACAAAGTCTCCTGAGGCTGGAATCAAACCCAGGTCCCTAGTGCTGTGAGGCAGCAGTGCTATCCACTGAGCCACCGTGCCACCCCAATCTCGCCTGCTCTACCTCTCAACAGAATTTGATTTATGGTCTCAAGGGTAATTACCAGTCTGCGCGCCCCAGCCCTCAAACTCAACAAAAATCAAGAGGGTTGGAATATAAAAGCAGTAATGTGCTTCTGAGACTTTATAAAGCTCTAGTTAGGATGCAATTTACAATGTTGTGTCCAGTTTTGGACCCCAAACCTCAGGAAGGACATACTTGCACTGGAGTGTGTCCAGTGGAGATTCACACGGATGATCCCTGGAATGGTAGGCCTGACATACAATGAACAGCTGAGCTTCCTGTGATTGTATTTATTAGAGTTTAGAAGGTTAATGGGAGATCTAATGGAAACTTATAAGATAATGCATGGCTTAGAAAGGATGGATGCTGGGAAGTTGTTTCTGTCGGGCGGGGAGACTAGGACCCGTGGGCACAGCCTTAGAATTAGAGGGGGTCAATTTAGAATGGAAATAAGGAGACATTTCTTCAGCCAGAGAGTAGTGGGCCTGTGGAATTCACTGCCATGGAGCACAGTGGAAGTTTAATGTCTTCAAAGCAGATTGATCAATTCTTAATCTCACAAGGAATTAAGGGATATGGGGAGAGTGTGGGTAAGTGACATTGGAAAACCCATCAGCCATGATTGAATGGTGGATTGGACTTGATGGGCCAAATGGCCTTACTTCCATTCCTGTGTTTTATTGCCTCATGATCTTTTTCTCCTTGCTGGATAAGAAACTCAAATTCTAGTCTCCCACAAAAATATTAAACTCATTTAAATAATTATAGAAACTGTTACTTATCTGTAGCTAGCTTTCTCCTTTATAAGTACGGTTTGTTGGGTTCTTGAGATCTGACCTACCTCTAATCGTTGCAGATCTGTAATTTTTTTTTGTCCAATGTGATCTAATCCTGATTTTGTCTCTTGGAAAATGGATAAATGTGCCTTTTCCAAACACTTTGTTTTCTTCAACGGTACAAAATATTTGCCGGGAACATTGGGATATTGACGGATTAAGGTGCTCAAACGGGGTTACGTGAAGTCCACAACCGGGAACCGAGAGGTCACCTACGTTACACCTCAGAAATAACAGGGGAAAGAATGTCTGCTAAGTGTTCAGACGGTAGAAAATATTGACCAGCAGAGGGATATCAAACCCAAATATAGAAAACGCAGGAACAGGGAATGGAGACGTTATTTGTAAAAATATTGCAAAAACCCACAAATTCATATTATTTGCAGGAGTTCAGTTTAAAAGCCACATTCAGTATTGCACGCAGGAAGACTACAATACTGTTTTATGGGGAGATTGAGATGTGACTTGTAGAAGCTTATGAAATCATGCGGGATATCGACAGCGTTAATGGTTAAGTATATTTTTTCCCTAGGATGGGGATTTCAAAAGGAGTGATTTTCTTGTTAAAAAAATAACGGAGAGGACAGAAATGTAAAAGATAACATGAAGGTTTTATTTAAACAAAATGGAGAGTGGTTCCGGTCTGGAATGAACTGCCTGTAAAAGTGGATGGGAGTGCAATCAAAAGCCATTTGGATAAGTACATGAATGAAGAAAGGTTTGGAGGGATATGGGCCAGGAGCAGGCAGGTGGGACTAGTTTAGTTTGGGATGACGGTGGGCATGAGCTGGTTGGCTTCTCTACCGCCCACAAAAATAAAAGAATTCGGCAGAACAATTTGATTTTAAAAATGCCTAGAGAGCAGCTTTTGAAAGAAAAAGTTCTTTCGTATGTCCCAAGTACCGCTGCATCCGTTCTCCCCCACACTTCCGCCTGTCAGCCCAACACCCCACATCCGTAACCAGACAAGGATCTGGTTAAACATTCTGCAACACACACACACACACACACACAGACAGACAGAGCCCAGGAATTCCGCTCGGTGCAAGTTCAGAGAGTAAAACTTTTGACTGCTCAGCGCTCACTGTGCCCACCCCCTCACCGGCCGGACGGAACGTCAGGCTGAAAGACACCAGCAGAACTTTCAGGGCCAATAGATCATTCATCAGGACAGAGGAATCCGCTCAGCCTCCAAACACAATCTGGATGAGTGGTGCTGGAAGAGCACAGTCGTTCAGGCAGCATCCGAGGAGCATTGAAATCGACGTTTCGGGCAAAAGCCGTTCAGCTCCAAACAGAAGTCGGCCAAGATGCCTGGGGATTTAAACACAGCGCAGAGCAGCTCAGAGCAGCTGATGCCAGAAAGTGACGGAAATCCCCAGCGAAACCAGCCAATTGTACCAAGAGATTGTTAAATAACTCCGAGCTGGCTCAGGTCAACTCTAGAAGTGACAGTCCCACATATCATGGAAATACGATACATAAATCAGCTTCTATCCTTTCGTCTCTCGTCTCCAGCTCCCAGCCTTCCGATGGTTCGCTTTTATTTACATCTTGAATATGACGCTCACTAAAGGCGAATCAAGCCCCGCCCTTGTTACAGGATTGGACACTCTGGAAACACGTTTCCGTTGATGGGGGAGTGCCGAAGCAGAGGATTCACCTTAAAAATACGGGGTAGACCGTTTAGGACAGAGATGAGGAGAAACTTCTTCACCCAGAGAGTGGTGGCTGTGTGGAATGCTCTGCCCCAGAGGGCAGTGGAGGCCCAGTCTCTGGATTCATTTAAGAAAGAGTTGGATAGAGCTCTCAAGGATTATGGAATCAAGGGTTATGGGGATAAGGCAGGAAGAGGATTCTGATGAAGGATGATCAGCCATGATCATATTGAATGGTGGAGCAGGCTGGAAGGGCTGAATGGCCTACTCCTGCACCTATTGTCTAAACACTTCCGAGAGTCGATGACGGCTGGGCTGGAACGAGCTGGTGAAATTAATCCCCGCCTCTTTGTTTATTTTTAGCTTCCCCCTACAGTATGGAATGAGGTCGTTCGGCCCAAGAAGTCCACACCGACCCTCTAAGAGTAACCCACCCAGATCCATTCCCTATATTTGCCCCTGACTAATGCACCCAGACCCATTCCCCCTACATTTGCCCTGAGTAATGCACCCAGACCCATTCCCCTCTATTTACCCTTGAGTAATGCACTCAGACCCATTCCCCCTACATTTGCCCTGAGTAATGCACCCAGACCCATTCCCCTCTATTTACCCCTGAGTAATGCACCCAGACCCATTCCCCCTACATTTGCCCCTGAGTAATGCACTCAGACCCATTCCCCCTACATTTGCCCCTGAGTAATGCACCCAGACCCAATGCCCTCTATTTACCCTTGAGTAATGCACCCAGACCCGTTCCCCTCTATTTACCCCTGAGTAATGCACCCAGACCCATTCCCCTCTATTTACCCCTGAGTAATGCACCCAGACCCATTCCCCCTACATTTGCCCCTGAGTAATGCACCCAGACCCATTCCCTACATTTGCCCCTGAGTAATGCACCCAGACCCGTTCCCCTCTATTTACCCCTGAGTAATGCACCCAGACCCTATTCCCCTACATTTACGCCTGATGAATGCACCCAGACCCATTCCCCTACATTTACCACGATTAATGCACCCAGACCCCATTCACCTACATTTACCCCTGACTAATGCACCCAGACCTCATTCCCCTACATTTACCCCAGACTAATGCACCCAGACTCATTCCCCTACATTTACCCCTGACTAATGCACCCAGACCCATTCCCCTACATTTACCACGATTAATGCACCCAGACCCATTCCCCTACATTTACCCCTGATTAATGCACCCAGACCCATTCCCCTACATTTACCCCTGATTAATGCACCCAGACCCCATTCCCCTATATTTACCCCGGACTAATGCACCCAGACCCATTCCCCTACAATGACCCCTGATTAATGCACCCAGACCCATTCCCGTACATTTAACCTGAACTAATGCACCCAGACCCCATTCCCCTCCATTTACCCTGGACTAATGCACCCAGACCCATTCCCCTACATTTACCCCTGACTGATGCACCCAGACCCCATTCCCCTATATTTACCCCTGACTAATGCACCCAGACCCCATTCCCCTCCATTTACCCCGGACTAATGCACCCAGACTCATTCCCCTACATTTACCCCAGACTAATGCACCCAGACCCATTCCCCTACAATTACCACGGACTAATGCACCCAGATTCATTCCCCTACATTTACCCCAGACTAATGCACCCAGACCCCATTCCCCTACAATTACCCTGGACTAATACACCCAGAGCACATTCCCCTACATTTACCCCGGACTAATGCTCCCAGACCCCATTCCCCTACATTTACCCCAGACTAATGCACCCAGACCACATTCCCCTACATTTACCCCAGACTAATGTGCCCAGACCACATTCCCCTACATTTACCACTGACTAATGCACCCAGACCCATTCCCCTACATTTACCCCTAATTAATGCACCCAGACCCCATTCCCCTATATTTACCCCTGACCAATGCACCCAGACCCCATTCCCCTACATTTACCCCTAATTAATGCACCCAGACCTCATTCCCCTACATTTACCCCTGACTAATGCACCCAGACCCATTCCCCTACATTTACCCGTGACCAATGCACCCAGACCCATTCCCCTACCCTATATTTACCCCGATTAATGCACCCAGACCCCATTCCCCTACATTTACCCCTGACTAATGCACACAGACCCCATTCCCTACATGTACCCCTGACTAATGCACTCAAACCACATTCCCCTACATTTAACCCTGACTAATTCACCCAGACCCATTCCCCTATATTTAATCCTGATTAATGCACCCAGACCCCATTCCCCTATATTTACCTCTGACTAATGCACCTGACAGTTTGGCCAATTTCGCATCGCCAATTCACCTGATCTGCACACCATTTGGACTGGGGGAGGAAACCCACACAGACACGGAGAGAATGTGCAAACTCCACACAGACGGTTGCCCCAAGGCTGGAATCGAACCCAGCTCCCTGGTACTGTGAGGCAGCAGGGCTAAACACTGAGCCATCTGCGGTTTTTTTTTTAACAATGACGTGCCAAAGGTTAGGTCACAATAGACGGCCACTAGATTAAAAAAACAGACAGCCTTCTGTCCCACTGTTTGTAGCTGTCAATCGACTCACTTTCATCACACTCCAAAACTGAATAATGCCAGGAACTCTGTTTCAAAAAGTACGGGTTGAAAGCAAGTGAGTTATAGTTATTAAAAACTGGTGCTAAAAGTCATGCTGATGTACTGTTTGGTTTTGTATTGAAGTTATCTCTGGCATGGAGAAAGAACACAGGCAAATCTGGGTCCGAGTTACTGGACAGTCTCCGTTTTCCAATATCTAGTTTAGCTTGGGGGCTTTGCAATAATTCCAGCAGTGAAAATCCACCAGTGCTGTGGCCAACGTACACAGGCGGTACCTTCTGAACCAGTTCAAGTTTTGGATCCAAGCTTACAAACCTTTTAGAGTTCTTCCTAATATTTGGGTGCACTGGAGAAAATGGTTTTGGTTCTTCACCATGGTGCTGTGGTTTGGGAATCAAGACTCTGCAGGGACAGACAGGGACTCTGTTAGGGGCGTCACAGTGGTAAGCACTGCTGCTTCACAGCACCAAGGACCTGGGTTCGATTCCTGCCTGTCCATGTGGAGTTTGCACATTGTCTGCATGTGTTTCCTCCGAGTGCTCCGGTTTCCTCCCACAATCCAAAGATGTGCAGGTGAGGGTGAATTGGCCATGCCAAATTACCCACAGTGTTAGATGTGTTAGTCAGGGGTAAATATAGGGTAGGGGAATGGGTTTGGGTGGGGTGGGGACTTGTTGGGCCGAAGGGCCAGTTTTCACACTGTAAAGAATCTAATCTAAACCAATCATTGTGCTGTGAAGGATTGTGAACCATTGCTGCACTGCCAAGTCTTGTCTGAATCACTGGGATTTCATCCATGGACTCTGCAGGATCAGAGTGGTATTCAGCTGGAGGGCCTGCAGGCTGCAACAGGTAATTTAGCATGGCCAATTCACCTAACCAGCACATCTTTGGATTGTGGGAGGAAACCCACGCAGACACAGGGAGAATGTGCAACTTCCACACAGACAGTCACCTGAGGCAGGAATCGACCCCAGGTCCTTGGTGCTGTGAGGCAGTTGTGCTAACCACTGAGCCACCGTACCACCCCACTGGAGGCTAAGGCAGCAATGTTAACTATGTTAAAAATCACACAACACCAGGTTAGAGTCCAACAGGTTTATTTGTAAGCACTAGCTCTCGAAGTGCTGCTTCTTCATCAGACCACACAACCACCTGATGAAGGAACAGTGCTGCAAAAGCTAGTGCTTCCAAATAAACCTGTTGGACTTGTGAAACTTGAAAGGGTTCAGAAAAGATTTACAAGGATGATGCCAGGGTTGGAGGAGTTGGAGAGGCTGAACAGGCTGGGACTGTTTTCCCTGGAATGTCAGAGCTGAGGGGTGACCTTATACAGGTTTATAAAATCGTGAGAGGCATGGATAGGGTGGGGGAATCCAAAACTAGAGGACATAGGTTTAGGGTGAGGGGAAAAGATATAAAAGACACCTAAGGGGCAAGTTTTTCACACAGAGGGTAGTACATGTGTGGAATGAACTGCCAGAGGAAGTGGTGGAGGTTGGTACAATTGCAACATTTAAAAGGCATCTGGATGGGTATATGAATAGGAAGGGTTTGGAGGGATATGGGCCGGGTGCTGGCAGGTGGGACTAGATTGGGTTGGGATATCTGGTCAGTATGGACGGGTTGGACCGAAGGGCCTGGTTCTGTGCTGTACTTCTCTATGAATCTATGACTCTTGCCTTCACTACACTCTGGGGGAGAGAGTTCTAAAGACTTACTGCCTTCTGAGAAAAACAGAATCCTCCTCGTCCATGATGACAAACTTGGAAGTTAGCAAAGAGTGATGATGTAACTCCCTTAGGTTATTAAGTCACATTCAAGTTGGCACATAGACTCAAGTTGTTGATGCTCTATTAAAGCCTCAACTTATTGTGTGTTCAGAATAGTCCCCTGAAAGAGATGGGGACATTGAAAAGGACAATGTACTTTCGGAAATGGAAGAAGGAATTAAAGATTCATGACAGCACACGAGGAGGTAATTTATTCTCTTGTGTTTATCTTCCTTCTGTTACCATCATAGTTGTGGTGTCGTGGTAATGTCTATATATGGATGATTTGGAGTTGGGGACCACATGTAGTGTGTCAAAGTTTGCAGATGACACTAGGAGCAAAGTGTGCATGGGACTGTGAAATTTTGCAAAGAAACATAGATTTTTGAAGTGAATGGGCATAGGGCTGGCAGATGGAATTCAGTGTTTACACAATGTTAATAAATGTGAAGTCATCCATTTTGGTAGGAGTAACAGTAAAAAGGATTATTACTTCAATGGTAAAATTTGCAGCATGCTGCTGTGTAGAGGGACCTGGGTGTCCTTGTACATGAATCACAGAAGGTTGGTCTGCAGGTACAACAGGTAATTAGGAGGGCAAGTTGAATTTTGACCTTCCTTGCTAAAGGGATTGAGTTTAAAAGCCTGAAAGTTATGCTACAGCTGTACAGAGTGCTGGTGAGGCCATACCTGGAGTACTGTGTGCAGTTTTGGTCTCCTTACTTGAGAAAGGATGTACTGGCCCTGGAGAGGATGCACAGGAGGTTCACAAGGTTGATTCTGGAGTTAAGAGGTTTGGCTTATGAGCAGAGACTGGGGTTATACTCATTGGAATTTAAAAGAATAAGGGGGGATCTTATTGAAACATGTAAAATTATGAAGGGAATCAATAAGATAGAAGTGGAGAGGATGTTTCCACTGGCTGGTGAATCTAGGATAAGAGGGCATAGCCACAAGATTAGTGGGAGCAGATTTAGGACTGAATTGAGAAGGAACTTCTTCACCCAGAGGGTTGGGAATCTATGGAATTCCCAGCTCAGTGAAGTAGTTGACGCTACTTCAGTAAACATTTTTAAAGCTAAGATAGAGTTTTTTTGAACAATATAGTAATGAAGGGATAGGGTGAGAGGACGGGGTTACTGGAGCTGAGCCCACTAAAAGATCAGCCGCAATCTTATTGAATGGTGGAGCAGGATCGAAGGGCTAAATGGCCTACTACTGCTCCTAGTTGCTATGTTCTTATGCTCTTAACGTCATTGGGTTTACAACACAGAACCCCAGCCTAATGTTGTGGAGATGTGAATTCGAATCTCATTCTGGCATATGATTAAAATTTGAAGTCAGTAAACAAATCTGGAGGTTGCATGCGGTCCACGTGATGTTGGTTGTAAAAACTGGTCTGGTTTATTAATGTCTACTGAGGCAGGGAAAACTGTCTGGTCTAGCCTAAATATAAATCCAGACTCTCAGCAATGGATTTGAAGCTGCAGTTGACAAAATGCTCTCAAGGAAATGAACAAGAGGCGATCAGGGGTGTGCAGGAGTGTGGAGCTGAGGTTAACATCAGATCAGCCCGGTCTTACTGAATGGCAAAACACCTTTGATAGACCAAGTGGGAGAACCGGCCAAGTGGTTGACTGTTTTCCATATGAAACCCGATGGATTGACTCAGGCACTGGAAACGAAAATGGCAAACTGATGTTACAACTGGACAGACCTCAGGCAAGCATTCCCAAGTCATTACAGTTCCAGATGAGATTCCTCAAAATATCCATTGTGCAGCTGAGGAGGGACGAACTTTTGGTTTTCACCTGCTCCATCAACTTAAAATAGGTGCCCTACTTTCTGGACATTTCTTTTCCCCAGACCAAATGGATTCATGTTTTTTATAAAGGAACAGACTGATCCAAACTTTCTCGAGATAACAAATGGTTGAACGTATTACTTATGAAACATGAAAAAAAACATGTTGATGCAACGTGAATTAGAAACAAAAACCATTCCGTCAGTCATTTGTGAAAATTAGATCGTGAAATGTTGACATTTGAGTATTTGGTTTTGAGAATTTTCGTTTTGCAAGTTGGTGGAAGTGCTTTTGTCCTGTCTCCTTTTGATCGGCTGACTGACCTCCAGAGCTCAGAGTGCAGTATTTCTTTCCCTGTAATGCAGAGACCAGTGGATGATTTTTTATACTGTGACATTCCAAGTATGCGAACACTCAAACCCAGGCAATTGCACGGAGAATACCGTGGCTCATCTGCACACTTTCTTCCACAAGCACTCACACACCCAGGCTTTTAATTGACTTTTAATCTCAATTATTGTTTATTCTTGAAAGAAAACACAAAAATACCTCTCACCAGCCTTGGGCTACAGAACTAGCCACCACCCGACCCAAGCTGTTCCAGTACAGCTGCCAAGACTGGCGTTTACCCAGTAATATGGAAAGTTGCTCAGATATGCCCTGCACATGAAATGCAAAACCAATCCAACGTAGTGAGGTATCTCCCCATGGGTCTACTCTCTGTCATGAATAAAATGATGGACAATGTCACCAACAGTTGAGGGTGTGGTGCTGGAAAAGCAGGTCAGGCAGCATCCGAGGAACAGGAGAATCAACGTTTCGGGCAAAAGCCCTTCATCAGGAAGGATGCTGCCTGACCTGCTGTGCTTTTCCAGCACCACACTCTCGACTCTAATCCCTAGCATCTGCAGTCCTCGCTTTTGCCTAATGTCATCAACAGTGCTATCAAGCAACAATTGTTTTACCAAAACCGTTTCACTAATGCCCAAGATGGGGTTCGCCAAGTGTGACGATGCTTTAAGAAGGTTATTTTGTCCTTGGTTTTTTTTGAAGACCAGTTGTAAAGACAGCAATGCCAAAGTGTCCGGTTTAACAATGGAAGGGGAGTGGCCAGTTCTCCCAGTTCAGTTTTTTTCTGGTTTGTTTTAACTGTGGCAGTCACAACATGTTTGAGTCCAGGGGAGTTGCAAGCTTCAGTGAAGGACCCTGACTTTCTCTGAAATCTCTCTTTAGATGTTGTTCCCTCCTGCCTGTAAGAATCTGGATTTGAATTTACCTCTTTACCAAGGGGTGTGTTTATGGAATGTCACTGTATTGGAAGTTAATTAGTAATAGCAACTATATCTGTAACTGTGTAAGTTTTCGACTTGTTAAGGTATTCTAAATCCCACTTTCTTTTGTGTGTCAACTGTAGTGTTTAAATAAATTGTGTTTTGCTGAAAGCCAAGTGGTTCGACTCGCTGCATCGCTCCTGGAATATCCACTACACATCTGCCTTTAAAACAAGAAAGGATTAGTGAGGGAAAAGATCTGCCAGCCTGCCTACCCACCCACAGCATGGCCTCACAGAACACAGAAAATCAAGCCTGTCCAAACCATACCGAATGCCTCAGTATTGACCAAACAGACTGACAAGGGAAACCAGACATGACCACAGTCACTCGCAGATCAGGGAATACACTTCCCAAGTCACACTAACAATAAGTATCCTGGACCCGATCAACATTGCTGTCCCAAAGCCCTAAGGGCCAGGAACACCAAAGCCACACAAAGGCCAGACGGAGAGGCACCAGAATATCTCACTCACAGGAGAGCAACAATAGAAACACCTTACTGCCAAGAAAAGGGACATTCTCACCTACCCTCGAAGAGAACTGGAATCTCCTGATCCCATTAAAGACTGATGGATGTTTCACTGTATCCATATTCAGGATGTTCTTCTATAACTGCTTTGCAATTATCACCATTGTAACTGTGGATTACTTGATTATCAAGACCATTGTATTTTCCCTATTTTAAATTAGCATCATTGCACAATATTCCCATAAAAACAGGCTTGATTTTCTGCTCAGGGAAGAGAGTTTTACATTAGATTCCCTACAGTGTGGAAACAGGCCCTTCAGCCCAACCAGTCCACACCGACCCTCTGAAGAGTAACCCACCCAACCCATTTCCCTCTGACTAATGCACCTAACAGTAGGGATAATTTAGCATGGCCAATTCACCTGACCTGCACATCTTTGGCCTGTGGGAGGAAACCCACACAGACACAGGGAGAATGTGCAAACTCCACACACACAGTCGTCCGAGGCCGGAATCGAACCTGGGACCCTGGCGCTGTGAAGCAGCAGTGCTAACCACTGGGCCACCGTAAAGCTACCGGGACAGACTGTCTGTGCTGTTTCAGCTCAGTCAATTTCTCTTCCGCGATATTGCTGTGTTCATAAATAGTTTGTCAATTTCACTTTGATCTGTATTTTGTGATCTCTGGGCTAATCTCTCCGACAGTTTGGCGTTAGTTGGCAGCCCCTTTTCTCTCAACAGGGCAAGCGAACCTGACATTTTAAATCGTGCCCAACTCGGACCTGGCAGCTCACCCTAACCCAGCGGTCAGACCTAGAGAAAGGTGGACGACTGAGGAGGGGTAGCCACAATCCTAATCCAACTACTGCGACAATTCGGCATTGAGCGACCACAGACCTGGCCTGATAAGGTCGTCGGATAAGCTCTGAAATGGGTTAACTAAATTTTGACTAATTTGGCAGACTTGTGATCCACCTTGAGCCAGGGTTGGTGCCATTGACAGACAGGCATAGATCCCTGAAAGTTGCCACCCAGGTGGACAGTGCTGTGAAGAAGGCATATGGTGTGTCAGGTTTCATTGGAAGAGGGATTGAGTTCCGGAACCGCAATATCATGCTGCAACTATACAAAACGCTGGTGCGGCCACACTTGGAATATTGTGTACAGTTCTGGTCGCACCATTACAGGAAGGACGTGGAAGCATTGGAAAAGGTGCAGAGGAGATTTACCAGGATGTTGCCTGGTCTGGAGGGAAGGTCTTATGAGGAAAGGCTGAGAGACTTGGGTCTGTTCTCATTGGAAAGAAGAAGGCTCAGAGGGGATTTGATAGAGACATACAAGATGATCAGAGGATTAGATCGGGTAGACAGTGAAAGACTTTTTCCTAAGATGATGACATCAGCTTGTACAAGAGGGAATAACTACAAATTGAGGGGTGATAGATTTAAGACAGATGTCAGAGGCAGGTTCTTTACGCAGAGAGTGGTAAGGGAGTGGAATGCCATACCTTCTAATGTAGTCAACTCAGCCACATTAGGGAGATTTAAACAATCCTTAGATAAGCACATGGATGATTTTGGGATAGTATAGGGGACGAACAGAATATAGTTCACAGGTCGGCGCAACATCGAGGGCTGAAGGGCCTGTTCTGCGCTGCATTGTTCTATGTTCTGTGTTTGTCCGGTATGTTTCTGTGTTTGTCAGTGTTGCAGTCTGTTCTCTATTCGAACCAGTGGTCCATGAGGCTGCAAGACTCCAAACCCTCAGGAGAAGGACCGCCCTGGGGACAAGTCTAACTTGTCCTGCTGAGGCAGCGATCCGCGGGCACCGACTCTCTCAAGGAAGTACCAAGTGCCACGGTAACCACTCACGCTCGGAGAGTAAGGGAGGGAATACCCTCTTTATACAGGTCACCAGCCAATATTGTTTGGGAGCAGAATAGGAAAGATAGGAACAGAATAGGGAAGTGGTCAGCACCCTCCAACTTAAAATCACAGAGTCCCAAAAACTTTAAACAAAAAAGGGACCCCTACCAGCACCCCCTTCCCTCAGTACCTGACACTTACCTTGATACTGAGGAACTTGATCCTGGGGAGGGGTGGGATGAGGTGGGTGTGTCACTGGGCAGCAGAGACAGAGACAGGGAGAGAGAGCAGAAACTGTTCAGCAGCCTGGTCACAATTCATGCTAGTACTCCACAGGGTCTTAGTGCTCGGATGCACTAACTACACTGAACCTTGGAGAAATTCTGACTCTGTGTTCGGCCTTGCATACACATTTGCTCGGTGGGGATTGAATGTCTGTTTCAATCCCTGCAACTCAAGATCCAGAGATGACTTGTTTTAATTTGCATTTGGTGATCTATGATGGTTTTTCTTTTCAGGAACCATCAGTATCAAGTTCTGCAAAAGTTTTATTAATACGGTATTAATGCTCCCTCTCTTCTTACACACTTTGACTGCGTTTCTAACTAGTCAAAGTATTGACTGAAGTAGATTAAAGCAGTCGCACTGTAACTACATTGGCATCAGACTGTACACTGCTTCTCTTATCAGAGTTTACAGCAGTATGTTTACTTAAAAACAATTCGATGATATGGTATAATATAGTGTAAGTAACATTTTGGCATCCTGGACTGGGGTATAGAATGATTCTGCACGAGAATAAACGTGAACTTTACATGGCTTAATTAAAGAAAATTGTAAAACTGTGTCTAAAGATGGTTCTAAATCTCCCAAGCCACTAATTCAAAGTAAACTACTTGGGATACAAACTCTCACATGGCCTCAGGTTACTATCTAGAGAGAGAGAGTCATGGCCATCACTCAGCTTCCCCTTCCAGCCACAAGAACTCAGCTGCTAGTTTTTCTGGGGATTGTGAATTACTGCAGGTACTGGATCCCAGACCACTGTGTGGGAGGCATCCTCACCAAAGCAGCCAGCGAAAGTGCACTGGACGCCAAAGACGGAACGGGCATTCACTGAATTAAAACAGCGACTGGTCTCTGCTCCTGCCCTGGGGGGTCTCAGCCTAGACTCAGCTCTTCTACCTCGATGTCAATGAATTTGAGCGGTTTGCATTTTAACGCATCTTCGTGGGTATCTCCGGCGCCCTGTTGCTTTTTACTCTGTACACTTCCTGCTGGTTGTCAGGGGAATGCCGGCATGTCTGAGAGCTGTGGCAGCAGCCGCAGGAACAATAGAGAAGGCTCCCCCCCCCCACCCATTGTGCTGGATCCCCCCCCCCTCCCCCCCCCTCCCCACCCATTGTGCTGGATCACCCATGCACTGTTTTGGTTCTCCATTCGGTCTCCCCGCTGCTAAAGAACTGCTTTACTGTCCAAAGCCAACCTGCCCCGACAACGTGTCCCTGCTCCCACTCACTCAGACCACTATTACGGATGACCATGATTGTTTAGACCTCTCACAGCAGGTTCCCCCCCCCCAATGCCCTGACCTCTCTGAAACCCCTCTAGACAACCCTGACCTCATACTCAAAACAGACGGCTCATCCTTCAGGCCCTCAGACCACTGCACACTGGCAGGGAATGCCATCTGCTCCCCTTTCACAATCCTGGCATCAGCTGCACTACCAGAAGGCACATCCACACAGGCTGTGGAGCTGTTTGCGCTCCCTAGGATTTGTATCGTTGCTAAAGGACACACAGCCAACATTTACACTGACTGCAGGTACGCCTTTGGAGTCATCCGCAATTTTGGCACACTCTGGAAACAGTGACAGTTCATCACTTCAGCAGGGAGGCCACTGCAACAGGCTGCACTGATCCCTAACCCCCTGGAAGCAGTCATAGAGTCATAAAGTCATAGAGGTGTACAGCATGGAAACAGACCCTTCGGTCTATGCCGACCAGATATCCCAACCCAATCTAGTCTGTTACCCTCTATCCTAGTGATTATAAAATGCGCTGCCCATAACTCTGCCACTGACTCAGTCACCTTTGGGAATGCCTCCGCAGACACAGAGGCTGCACTGCACCCCGCCATCTACATCCTACAGGCCCCCCAGAGTAGTGAAGGCTCCAGTCATCCCTGACCCCATGGAGGCAGTGCCTTCTGTCCAACAGGCTGCTCCACAGCAAGAGAAGGATTGTTTGACCTGCTTTGAGGCCACGCAGTCCCCTTCCCTGCAGCTGCTTGTACCCCCCAATGGCCACAACATTTGCCCGAGAGCCCACCTACACATACTGGCCCTAGCAGTCCAAGGTGTGTGCCACACGCTCGAGAGGGACATGTTACACACCGTAACGTAGTCCTGGTATGGACCGGGATTTGCTGCCGCTGCCCAAGCCCTACTTCTGCCTGCAGAACAAGGCAGGGAATCCTGTTGCCAGGTATGACCACTTACCAGTTCCTGAGAACCCTTTCAGTCACTTACAGATGGACTTTGCTCACATGCCCCAAAGCAGGGTTACAAATACATCCTGGTCATCATCGACACATTCTCTAAATGGGTGGAAGCATTCCCCACAAGAAAGGATGATGTAGAGACAGTAGGAAAATGCCTCCTAACGGACGTCACCCCCCCGATTCGGTAACATAGAGACAGACAGGGGGACTCACTTATCTGCCAGGCTCATGACTGGCATTAGCAAGGCACTAGGGATACCGTGGCAACACCACACCCCCTACCATCCCCAGTCAATCAGACATGGTCGAGCGGATGAATGACACCCTTCAAACCCCACTGAGCAAGAGCACCCAAGACACAGGACTGACCTGGCCACATGCCTTGCCACTTGCCCTTTACACTATGTGAGCTCAGGCCAACCGCACGACTGGGCTCACCCCCGTTTGAGGTACCCAAGGGTGCGACCTATGCCCGTGGACACAGCCCTTCTCCTGCCACAAGAGGCTCTGCTGAATTAGGTACAAGCCCTCAGCAGAATCATTCATGTAAAGCACGACCAGGTCAGGGCTGCCGTTGCCCACACCCCAACCAGTGCCCATTCATCCATTCCGACCCAGGGTCTGTGCCATGATAAGAAAGGGACTCTCTCTCTCTCTCTCTCTCCCCCGAGGTGGAAAGGCCCGTACCTGATCCTGCTGACCACCCGGACAACTGTGAAACTGGAAGGACAGCCTGAATGGACGCATATAACCTACTGGGGGAGATCTGCACCTCTGACAAACTGGGGCCAGACAGCAGACAGATCCAGTAGCTCACCGCAGCCATCACCATCATCACCCCCAGCCTGACCTGTCTGACCATCACACTGTGTCTTGCCGGTAAACAGGGACAAGGGGCGAATCCACCGTGACATGTGGGCCAACATTTCCCTGAGAATGGCCCATGGGTACGCTCATCGATTTAACCAGACCCGCTGCTGGGTCTGCAGCCGGGTCCCCATCCACTCTCACGGGGTGGATACCCTTCGCTTCTATCCCCTTTAACACCTCCCAATTGGCGGAGTGGCGGTTGGAAGCAGACAGGTTCCCCTGAGGCTACCGCACTCAAAATACCACCAGCAGTGACCAACTACGGGGACAACAGCCCAGTCTGCTGGAGATCTGTGGGGCACCATCTGGACAAATTTGAAGGGTGGTTTTACCCGGCCTCCAACCTCTCCCCATGAGCCCCCAGCCCTGACCATTGCCGACACCAGCACACAGGAGCCACCTGAGTGATCCATCTGTTTAAAACGCACACAGCCATTTGGGTGGGAGGTTGGCTGGAGCCGACGCACTGACTCCCAGCTCCTAACTCCTGCAGCACGCTGATCCGCTGCAGAAGGCAGCATTTTAAACCTACAGCTCCTCAATAAGACCAGCCAGAACACCACCTCCCTCACTGACTGGACCTACAACGGCGCCTATTTTATCTGTGGCTGCAAAGCCTACCCCTGGCTGCTGCTGTCCTGGACTGGGAGCTGTTATGTCGGGTACGCCATACCATTCATGTATCACTCCCAGTCCCTTCCCTTCCCAAAGCCCATGACCCACAGCAGACGAGCTCTCACTGCCCTTGTTGAAGCTCTCTCTACCTGATGTCACATGCGCCCTCATTGGTGCTGACTGCTGCACCTATATTCCTGACCCCAGCGAAAACATCAGCGGACCTGGCCCAGCATATCCAGCAGGCAACTTCCGTCCTGCATAGTCAGAACTCCCACTGGGACCTATGGGACTGGGCAGCCTCCTGGCTACAGGGACTGATAGCCTTCATTGCTATCATTGCCTGGATTGTGGCACTGCCCATGGTCTGACTGTACTGTTTACGCCTGTGTGCAATACTGCTGCCCTATGCACCGCACCCCCCCCCGCCCCCCCCCCCCCCCCCCCCCGCCTCACCATTCAGCCAGTATAGATCCACTGGGGGAACATCCCTGCCCCTGAGACAACCTCTGCTGAATTGGACTCAGACACCGAAGACAATCTGTCCGAAGCCAAAACCCCCACCTGACAATCCGCCCGGGGCCGGCTACATTGTCCCCTTCTTATCCCTCCCTGAAAACAAAAAAAAAGGGGATTTTTTGGGAACAGATCAGCCACCCTGCCTACCCACAGCATGGCCACACAGAACACAGAAAATTAAGCCCGTCCAAACCATACAAGGAACACCCAGAATGCCTCAGTATTGACCAAACAGGCTGACAAGGGAAACCAGACTGACAAGGGAAACCACAGTCACCCTCAGACCAGATATCCCAACTTAATCTAGTCCCATTTGTCAGCACTTGGCCCATATTAATCTAAACCCTTCCTAATCATATACCCATCCAGATGCCTTTTAAATGTTGCAATTGTACCAGCGTCCACCACTTCCTCTGGCAGCTCATTCCATACACGTACCACCCTCTGTGTGAAAAGGTTGCCCCTTGAGTCACTTTTATATCTCTCCCCTCTCACCCTAAACCTGTGCCCTCTAGTTCTGAACTCCCCGACCCCAGGGAAAGGACCTTGTCTATTTACCCTATCCATGCCCCTCATGATTTTATAAATCTCTATAAGGTCACCCCTCACGCTTCGACGCTCCAGGGAAAACAGTCCTCGCCTATTCAGCCTCTCCCTATATCTTAAATCCTCCAACCCTGGCAACATCCTTGTAAATCTTTTCTGAACCCTTTCAACTTTCACAACATCTTTCCGATAGGAAGGAGACCAGAATTGCACGCAATATTCCAACAGTGGCCTAACCAATGTCCTGTACAGCCACAACATGACCTCCCAACTCCTGTACTCAATACTCTGACCAATAAAGGAAAGCATACCAAAAGCCTTCTTCACTATCCTGGACATCGGAGTTAAAAATCACACAACACCAGGTTATAGTCCAACAGGTTTAATTGGAAGCACACTAGCTTTTGGAGCGACGCTCCTTCATCAGGTGATTGTGAAGGAGCGTCGCTCCGAAAGATAGCGCGCTTCCAATTAAACGTGTTGGACTATAACCTGGTGTTGTGTGATTTTTAACTTTGTACAGCCCAGTCCAACACCGGCATCTCCGAATCTGGACATTGGAGTGCATCTGGGAAAATTAACAAACAGTGAATTTCACAACTAATCTTGGAGGAACTGTTGGGCGAAGTTCACAGCACAGCACATCAGATAAGTTAATTGTTGTTTTAAGTCTGTCCAAGAGAAAGGCTGCAGTAGTGAGTATAGTGGATTCTTTCTTGATTAAATGTTTTTGGAGGTAAGTCTCTTGATCAAACTTAAAATATAAGCCATAGCTATTAATTTAACCTGGGGCAGTGTTTGTAGAGGAATAAGACGGTGTTATTTTCTGGGTCTGTAGATTGTGAAGGAGCAAAATGGCCTTTGCAGTGAGATGTACTCATTGTCAAATGTGGGAGTTTAAAGAGAGTTTAAGGAGTACTGCGGATTATATCTGCCATAAATGCTGTTGGATGCGAATCTTATCAGATCAAGTGGATTGGTTGGAGAGACAGATAGAAGCGATGAGGAATTTGCAACAGCAACAGTATATGATGGATGGCAGTTATAGGAAGGGGGAAAAGTCTCAGATACAGTCACATAGATGGGTTAACCCCAGGAAGGGTAAGAGAGGTAAGCAGCTAGGGCAGGAGTCTCAGGTGGATATTTCAAACAGGTATGCTGTTTTGGAAAATGTAGGGGGTAATAGATTCTCAGGTGAACGTAGCACAAACAGCCAAGTTTCTGGTATTGAGACTGGCTCTAATGCAATGAGGGGTACATTGGCTTCCAAGAGATCAATTGTATTAGGGGATTCTGTAGTCCGAGGTACAGACAGACGTTTCTGTGGCCAGCAGAGAAAAAGCAGAATGGTGTGTTGTTACCCTGGTGACAGGATCAAGGATGTCTCCGAGAGGGTGCAGAATGTTCTCGCGGAGGAGAGGGGCCAGCAGGAGGTCATTGTCCACATTGGAACCAATGACATTGGAAGGGAAAAGGTTGAGATTCTGAATGGAGATTACAGAGAATGAGGCAGAAATTTAAAAAGGAGGTCCTCAAGGGTAGTAATATCTGGATTACTCCCAGTGCTACGAGCTAGTGAGGGCAGGAATAGGAGGATAGAGCAGATGAAGGTTGGGGGGTGGGGGTGGGGGAGGAGAGGTGGGACCCAGGGAGATAGTGAGGAAAGAGATCGATCTGAGATGGGTACAGCTGAGAACAGAAGTGAGTCAAACAGTCAGGGCAGTCAGGGCCAAGGTAGGACTAATCAATTAAACTGCATTTATTTCAATGCAAGGGGCCTAACAGAGAAGGCAGATGAACTCAGAGCATGGTTAGGAACATGGGACTGGGATATCATAGCAATTACGGAAACATGGCTCAGGGATGGGCAGGACTGGCAGCTTAATGTTCCAGGATACAAATGCTAGAGGAAGGATAGAAAGGGAGGCAAGAGAGGAGGGGGAGTGGCATTTTTAATAAGGGATAGCAATACAGCTATCCGGAGGATATTTCCGGAAATACATCCAGGGAAGTTATTTGGGTGGAACTGAGAAATAAGAAAGGGATGATCACCTTATTGGGATTGTATTATAGACCCCCCAATAGTCAGACGGAAATTGAGAAACAAACTTGTAAGGAGATCTCAGCTATCTGTAAGAATAATAGGGTGGTTATGGGAGGGGATTTTAAATTTCCAAACATCAACTGGCACTGCCATAGTGTTAAAGGTTTAGGTGGAGAGGAATTTCTTAAGTGTGTTCAAGACAATTTTCTGATTCAGTATGTGGATGTACCTACTAGAGAAGGTGCAAAACTTGACCTACTCTTGGGAAATAAGGCAGGGCAGGTGACTGAGGTGTCAGTGGGGGAGCACTTTGGGGCCAGCGACCACAAATCTATTCGTTTTAAAATAGTGATGGAAAAGGGTAGACCAGATCTAAAAGTTGAAGTTCTAAATTGGAGAAAGGCCAATTTTGACGGTATTAGGCAAGAACTTTCAAAAGCTGATTGGAGGCAAATGTTCGCAGGTAAAGGGACGGCTGGAAAATGGGAAGCCTTCAGAAATGAGATAACAAGAATCCAGAGAAAGTATATTCCTGTCAGGGTGAAAGGGAAGGCTGGTAGGTATAGGGAATGCTGGATGACTAAAGAAATTGAGGGTTTGGTTAAGAAAAAGAAGGAAGCATATGTCAGGTATAGACAGGATAGATCGAGGGAATCCTTAGAAGAGTATAAAGAAAGTAGGAGTATACTTAAGAGGGAAATCAGGAGGGCAGAAAGGGGACATGAGATAGCTTTGGCAAATAGAATTAAGGACAATCCAAAGGGTATTGACAAATATATTAAGGACAAAAGGGTAACTAGGAAGAGAATAGGGTCCCTCAAAGATCAGCAAGGCAGCCTTTGTGTGGAGCCGCAGAAAATGGGGGAGATCCTAAATGAATATTTTGCATCAGTATTTACTGTGGAAAAGGATATGGAAGATATAAACTGTAGGGAAATAGATGGTGACATCTTGCAAGATGTCCAGATTACAGAGGAGGAAGTGCTGGATGTCTTGAAACGGGTAAAGGTGGATAGTCCCCAGGACCTGATCAGGTGTACTCGAGAACTCTGTGGGAAGTGAGAGAAGTGATTGCTGGGCCTTTTGCTGAGATATTTGTATCATCGATAGTCACAGCTGAGGTACTGGAATACTGGAGGTTGGCAAACGTGGTGCTACTGTTTAAGAAGGGCGGTAAACACAAGCCAGGGAACTATAGACCTGTGAGCCTGACCTCGGTGGTGGGCAAGTTGTTGGAGGGAATCCTGAGGGACAGGATGTACATGTATTTGGAAAAGCAAGGACTGATTCAGGATAGTCAACATAGCTTTGTGCGAGGGAAATCATGTCTCACAAACTGAGTTTTTAGAAGAAGTAACAAAGAAGATTGATGAGGGCAGAGCAGTAGATGTGATCTATATGGACTTCAGTAAGGCATTCAACAAGGTTCCCCATGGGAGACTGATTAGCAAGGTTAGATCTCATGGAATACAGGGAGAACTAGCCATTTAGATACAGAACTGGCTCAAAGGTAGAAGACAGAGGGTGGTGGTGGAGCCGCAGGTAGATAGGATAATGAAGAAGGTGTTTGGTATGCTTTCCTTTATTGGTCAAAGTATTGAGTACAGGAGTTGGGAGGTCATGTTGCAGCTGTACAGGACATTGGTTAGGCCACTGTTGGAATATTGCGTGCAATTCTGGTCTCCTTCCTATCGGAAAGATGTTGTGAAACTTGAAAGGGTTCAGAAAAGATTTATAAGGATGTTGCCAGGGTTGGAGGATCTGAGCTACAGGGAGAGGCTGAACAGGCTGGGTCTGTCTTTCCTGGAGCGTCGGAGCTGAGGGGTGACCTTATAGAGGTTTACAAAATTATGAGGGGCATGGATAGGGTAAATAGACAAAGTCTTTTCCCTGGGGTGGGGGAGTCCAGAACTAGAGGGCATAGGTTTAGGATGAGAGGGGAAAGATATAAAAGAGACCTAAGGGGCAACGTTTTCACACAGAGTGGTACGTGTATGGAATGCGCTGCCAGAGGATGTGGTGGAGGCTGGTACAATTGCAACATTTAAAAGGCATCTGGATGGGTATATGAATAGGAAGGGTTTGGAGGGATATGGGCCGGGTGCTGGCAGGTGGGACTAGATTGGGTTGGGATATCTGGTCAGTGTGGACGGGTTGGACCGAAGGGTCTGTTTCCATGCCTTACATCTCTATGACTCTATCTACCTGCGACTCCACTTTCAAGAAGCTATGAACCTGCACTCCAAGGTCTGTTTGTTCAGCAACACTCCCAGGACCTTACCATTAAGTGTACAAGTCCTGCTCTGATTTGCTTTCCCAAAATGCAGCACCTCACATTTATCTAAATTAAACTCCATCTGCCACTCCTCAGCCCAGTGGCGCATCTGGTCAAGATCCTGTTGTACTCTGAGGTAACCTTCTTCACTATCCACTACACCTCCAATTTCGGTGTCATTTGCAAACTTATTAACTATACTTCCTATGTTCACATCCAAATAACTTATATAAATTACAAAAAAGTCGTGGACCCAGCACCGATCCTTGTGGCACTCCACTGGTCACAGGCCTCCAGTCTGAAAAGCAACCCTCCACCATCATCCTCTGTCTTCAACCTTCTACAGTCCTGTGGGCTGTCAGGTCGCCAAGTGTAAGTAAGGTTAGGTGTTATTTGTCCACCCTCATGGTACAGTAGGCCTGACACAGAAACATTGGTGGTGTGTTGAAGGGGTAGGCAACTGGAACTCAGTACTGGATTAGTGGTGCTGGAAGAGCACAGCAGTTCAGGCAGCATCCAACGAGCAGCGAAATCTTTTTTTTACGGAGGCATGCACTGAGGAAGCAAATGTGGCTGTGATACCGAGTTTGTTT
The DNA here is from genome assembly GCF_047496795.1 of Chiloscyllium punctatum. Classification (NCBI taxonomy): domain Eukaryota; kingdom Metazoa; phylum Chordata; class Chondrichthyes; order Orectolobiformes; family Hemiscylliidae; genus Chiloscyllium; species Chiloscyllium punctatum. Next base: position 5,208,968 of record NC_092768.1, on the reverse strand, counting down.
CACAACATGGTTGAAGAGCTTCAGAGCAGAGGAAATGACCTGGGAGTTGCAGTGGGAGAGGGACTCCCTGAGATTCTTGTAGAGAGAGGAGGAAAACTTCTTCAAGGCAGGCATCCTTGCAAGAGGATTTGCAGTAGGGTTAAAATCAACAAGGTAAAAACAATGACTGCAGATGCTGAAAACCAAATACTGGATTAGTGGTGCTGGAAGAGCACAGCAGTTCAGGCAGCATCCAACGAGCAGCAAAATCTGCCTGAACTGCTGTGCTCTTCCAGCACCACTAATCCAGTATTTGGTTTTCAGCATCTGCAGTCATTGTTTTTACCCAACTGGAACTCAGGGTCATTGTTACAGGCAGAACACAGACGTTTCACAAAGTGATCTCCCTGTCTGTGTTTTGTCACAATGCCACAGCAGTGATTCTAAGAATTGTCATTCTGAGAAAGCTTGTTCTGTTTTCCCCATTACCTCCACTACTTGCATTTAAACAATCGCCAAACCTCAAACAGTTCGTTGTTCGTAGCAAACTGGCCGGCTCTCAGGACAACTCCCTAAAAACGTGTCACGGTGGACGCTGCAAGACGTGTCAGATTGTGGACATAGATACCACTATTACGTGTGGGAACACCTCCCATCTTGTACGTGGCAGGTACTCATGTGACTCAGCCAACGTTGTCTATCTTATACATTGCAGGCAAGGATGCCCGGAGGCATGGTACATTGGGGAAACCGAGCAAAGGCTATGACAGATGAATGGGCACCGCACAACAATCGACAGACAGGAGGGTTCCCTCCCAGTTGGGGAACACTTCAGTGGTCCAGGACATTCAGCCTCGGACCTTCGGGTGACCATCCTCCAAGGTGGACTTCGGGACAGGCTTTTTTTTTTATTTCAAAATATACTTTATTCATAAATGATTTGATGGTCTGTACATTGGATCATGCCATACATATGTCCATATTTACAAACACAGATTCGACTTTATTCTTGTCCTTTACAATCCTGTGCATTTTTTCAATCTTGTATATATACATATATTTGGCTGAGGCATCAGCAGAGCCCAAAAAAACGTCTGTATGGGCCCCCTGTTCTTCTTTCGGCAGGCCGATCTTACACAGTGGTCTTTCCCCACCGCGCCTTGGCGGCAGCTGCCCCAAGCTTCAGCGCGTCCCTCAACACGTAGTCTTGGACCTTGGAATGTGCCAGTCTGCAACACTCGGTCGGGGTCAACTCCTTCAGCTGGAAGATCAACAGGTTTCGGACCGCCCAGAGAGCGTCCTTCACCGAGTTGATGATCCTCCAGGCGCAGTTAATGTTCGTCTCGGTGTGAGTCCCGGGGAACAGGCCGTAGAGCACGGAGTCCCGCGTCACGGCGCTGCTCGGGACGAACCTCGACAAGCACCACTGCATTCCTCTCCAGACTTCCTCTGCATAGGCACATTCCAGAAGGAGGTGTGTGACAGTCTCGTCCCCCCCGCAGCCACTTCGAGGGCAGCGTGCGGTGCGGCAGAGAGTCCGGGCGTGCATAAAGGATCTCACAGGCAGAGCCCTTCTCACCACCAGCCAAGCCACGTCTTGGTGCTTGTTGGAAAGTTCTGGCGATGAGGCATTCTGCCAAATGGCTTTGACAGTCTGCTCAGGGAACCGCTCGACAGGATCCGCCCTCTCCTTTTCCCGAAGGGTCTCAAGGACGCTACGTGCTGACCACTTCCTGATGGACTTGTGGTCAAAGGTGTTTTTCTTCATAAATTTCTCCACGAAGGACAGGTGATACGGAACGGTCCAACTACTCGGAGCGTTCCGCGGCAGCGAGGCCAGGCCCATCCTTCGTAACACTGGGGACAGGTAGAACCTCAGTACGTAGTGACACTTGGTGTTTGCGTACCGGGGATCCACGCACAGCTTGATGCAGCCACACACAAAGGTGGCCATCAGGGTGAGGGTGGCATTGGGCGTGTTTTTTCCCCCATTGCACCGGTCTTTGTACATTGAGTCTCTTCGGACCCGGTCCATCTTTGATCTCCAAATGAATTGGAAGATGGCCCGGGTGACTGCGGCGGCACAGGTCCTGGGGATAGGCCAGACCTGTGCCACATATAGCAATACTGAGAGGACCTCACACCTGATGACCAGGTTTTTTCCCGCGATGGAGAGCGACCGTTGCCCCCATCTGCCTAGTTTCTGTCTCATCTTCCTGATCCGCTGCTCCCAGGTCTTGGCGCACGCCCCAGCCCCCCCGAACCAAATACCCAGCACCTTCAGGTGGTCAGTCCTGACGGTGAAGGGGATAGAGGATTGGTCGGCCCAGTTCCCGAAGAGCATGGCCTCGCTCTTGCCTCGGTTTACCTTGGCCCCCGAGGCCCGTTCGAACTGGTCGCAGATGCACACGAGTCTGTGCACGGACAGCGGATCCGAGCAGAAAACAGCGACGTCATCCATGTACAGGGAAGCCTTAACCTGCAGGCCCCCGCTGCCAGGAATAGTCACCCCTCTCAGGCTCGCATCCTTCCTGATGGATTTGGCAAATGGCTCTATGCAACACACAAACAAGGCGGGTGAGAGGGGGCATCCCTGCCTGACTCCAGATCTTACAGGGAAGCTATCTGATTCCCACCCATTGATTGAGACTGCACTGACAATGTTGGTGTAGAGCAGTCTGATCCAATTTCCGATTCCCCTCCCCAAAGCCCATTTTGGAGAGGACATCCCTCATATATGTATGCGATATCCTGTCAAAGGCTTTCTCCTGGTCCAGGCTGATGAGGCAGGTGTCCACCCCCCTGTCCTGCACATAGGCAATCGTATCCCTGAGGAGTGCGAGACTCTCAGAGATCTTCCTGCCCGGTACAGCACAGGTTTGGTCCGGGTGGATCACCGATCCCAGAGCAGACCTGACCCGGTTGGCGATGACCTTTGACAGGATTTGTAGTCTGCATTTAAATTGGAGACCGATCTCACTGTTAAATGCAGACCAAGAAGTGGGCTTTTTTTTTTATTTCAAAAATATACTTTATTCATAAATGATTTGATGGTCTGTACATTGGATCATGCCATACATATGTCCATATTTACAAACACAGATTCGACTTTATTCTTGTCCTTTACAATCCTGTGCATTTTTTCAATCTTGTATATATACATATATTTGGCTGAGGCATCAGCAGAGCCCAAAAAAACGTCTGTATGGGCCCCCTGTTCTTCTTTCGGCAGGCCGATCTTACACAGTGGTCTTTCCCCACCGCGCCTTGGCGGCAGCTGCCCCAAGCTTCAGCGCGTCCCTCAACACGTAGTCTTGGACCTTGGAATGTGCCAGTCTGCAACACTTGGTCGGGGTCAACTCCTTCAGCTGGAAGATCAACAGGTTTCGGACCGCCCCAGAGAGCGTCCTTCACCGAGTTGATGATCCTCCAGGCGCAGTTAATGTTCGTCTCGGTGTGAGTCCCGGGGAACAGGCCGTAGAGCACGGAGTCCCGCGTCACGGCGCTGCTCGGGACGAACCTCGACAAGCACCACTGCATTCCTCTCCAGACTTCCTCTGCATAGGCACATTCCAGAAGGAGGTGTGTGACAGTCTCGTCCCCCCCGCATCCGCTTCGAGGACAGCGTGCGGTGCGGCAGAGAGTCCGGGCGTGCATGAAGGATCTCACAGGCAGAGCCCTTCTCACCACCAGCCAAGCCATGTCTTGGTGCTTGTTGGAAAGTTCTGGCGATGAGGCATTCTGCCAAATGGCTTTGACAGTCTGCTCAGGGAACCGCTCGACAGGATCCGCCCTCTCCTTTTCCCGAAGGGTCTCAAGGACACTACGTGCTGACCACTTCCTGATGGACTTGTGGTCAAAGGTGTTTTTCCTCATAAATTTCTCCACGAAGGACAGGTGATACGGAACGGTCCAACTACTCGGAGCGTTCCGCGGCAGCGAGGCCAGGGCCCATCCTTCGCAACACCGGGGACAGGTAGAACCTCAGTACGTAGTGACACTTGGTGTTTGCGTTCCAGTGTCTCTGCCACCTCGGTGGTCACGGGTGGGGGGCAAGGGGGTGGGGTGGGGAAAGCAGACCCTGCAGTTTCTAGACTGTGCAGGGTTCAACATTGCTCAGAGCAGCGTTTAGACTGGACTGGCAGAGAAAGTGACGGATACTCCGGGCTGGCACGAGTTTCCTGAGGGCAGGGGATGTGGAGGGAGTGTAAGGGGAATATACTCAACACAGTTTGAGAACGTTCCGGGAGTTGCTGCTCCCCCAACAAATGCTGTCATCCCTCTGTGTGTGTGTGGGGGGGGGTTGTCTGTGTGTGTGGGTGGGGGTGGGGGTGTGTGTGGGTGGGGTGTTGTGTGTGGGTGGGGGGGTTGTGTGTGTGTGGGGAGGTTGTGTGTGTGGGGGGGGGTTGTGTGGGTGTGTGTGGGGATGGGGTGTGTGTGGGTGGGGTGTTGTGTGTGGGTGGGGGGGTTGTGTGTGTGTGGGGGGGGTTGTGTGTGGGTGGGGTGGTTGTATGTGGGTGGGGTGGTTGTATGTGTGTGTGGGGGGTGTGGGTGTGTGGGGGGGAGGGGTTTGTGGGGGGGTTTGTGTGTGCGTAGGGGGTTGTGTGTGTGGGGGGGGTTGTGTGTGTGTGGGGGAGGGTTGTGTGTGTGGGGGAGGGTTGTGTGTGTGGGGGGGGGTTGTGTGTGTGGGGGGGGTGTGTGGGGGGGGTGTGTGTGGGGGGGGGTTGTGTGTGTGGGGGGGGTGTGTGGGGGGGGGTGTGGGGGGGGTTGTGTGTGTGTGGGGGGGTTGTGTGTGTGGGGGGTTGTATGTGTGTGTGGGGGTTGTGTGTGTGTGTGGGGGGGGTTGTGTGTGTGTGGGGGGGTTGTGTGTGTGGGGGGGGTTGTGTGTGTGTGTGGGGGGTTGTGTGTGTGTGGGGGGGGTTGTGTGTGTGTGTGGGGGGGGGGTTGTGTGTGTGTGTGTGGGAGGGTTGTGTGTGTGTGTGTGGGAGGGTTGTGTGTGTGTGGGGGAGGGTTGTGTGTGTGTGTGCGTGTGGGTTGTGTGTGTGTGGGGGAGGGTGTGTGAGTGTGTGGGGGGTTTTGTGTGGGGGGGGTTTTGTGTATGGGGGGTTTTGTGTGTGTGGGGAGTTGTATGTGTGTGTGGGGGTTCTATGTGTGTGTGGGGGGGGGTGTGTGTGTGGGGGGGGTTGTGTGTGTGTGGGGGGGTTGTGTGTGTGGGGGGCTGTGTGTGTGTGTGTGTGTATGTGTGGGTGTTGTGCGTGTGTGGGGGTGAGGGGGTTGTGCGTGGGAGGGGGGATTGTGTGTGTGTGTAGGGGGGATTGTGTGTGTGTGTGGGGGGGGGTTTGTGAGTGTGGGTGTGTGTGTTTGGGGAGGGGTTGTGTGTGTGGGGGGTTTGTGAGTGTGTGGGGGGGTTGTGAGTGTGTGGGGGGGAGGGTTGTGAGTGTGAGGGGGGAGGGGTTGTGTGTGTGAGGGGGAGGGTTGTGTGTGTGTGTGTGGGAGGGTTGTGTGTGTGTGTGTGTGGGAGGGTTGTGTGTGTGTGGGGGGGATTGTGTGTGTGTGGGGTGGATTGTGTGTGTGGGGGGGTTGTGTGTGTGTGGGGGGGGGTTGTGTGTGTGTGGGGGGGGTTGTGTGTGTGTGGGGGGGGGTTGTGTGTGTGTGGGGGGGGTTGTGTGTGTGTGGGGGGGGGTTGTGTGTGTGGGGGGGGGGTTGTGTGTGTGTGGGGGGGTTGTGTGTGGGGGGGGCTGTGTGTGTGTGTGTGTGTATGTGTGGGTGTTGTGCGTGTGTGGGGGTGAGGGGGTTGTGCGTGTGTGGGGGGTTGTGCGTGTGTGGGGGGTTGTGCATGTGTGGGGGGGGTTGTGCATGTGTGGGGGGGGGCTGTGCATGTGTGGGGGGGCAGTGTGTGTGTGGGGGGTTGTGTGTGTGGGGGGGGCTTGTGTGTGTGGGGGGGGGTTGTGTGTGTGTGGGGGGGGGTTGTGTGTGTGTGTGGGGGGTTGTGTGTGTGTGGGGGGGGTTGTGTGTGTGGGGGGGGTTGTGTGTGTGTGGGGCGGTTGTGTGTGTATGGGGGTTGTGTGTGTGTGTGGGGGGGTTGTGCGTGTGTGGGGGTGAGGGGGTTGTGTGTGTGTGGGTGTGTGTGTGGAGGTGTGTGTGGGGGGGCTGTGTGTGGGGGGGTGTTGTGTGTGGGGGGGGGGTTGTGTGTGTGGGGGGGTTGTGTGTGTATGTGTAGGTGTTGTATGTATGTGTGTGACGGGGGTTGTGTGCGTGGAGGGGTTGTGAGAGTGGGAGAGTTGTGTGTGTGGGAGGGTTGTGTGTGTGTGTGTGGGGTTTTGTGTGTGTGTGGGGGGCTGCGTGTGTGTGGGTGGGGTTGTGTGTTTGGGGGAGATTGTGTGTGGGGGTTGTGTGTATGTGGGGGTTTGTGTGTGTGGGGGCCTGTGTGTGTGGGAGGGGTTGTGTGTGTGGGGGGGGTTGTGTGTGGAGGGGGTTGTGCGTGTGTGGGGGGGTTGTGCGTGGGAGGGGGGATTGTGTGTGTGTGTGTGGGTGTTTGTGAGTGTGGGTGTGTGTGTGTGTGTGTTTGGGGAGGGGTTGTGTGTGTGGGGGGGTTGTGAGTGTGTGGGGGGGGTTGTGTGTGTGGGGGGGGGTTGTGTGTGTGTGTGGGGGGGTTGTGTGTGTGGGGGGGTTGTGTGTGTCGGGGGGGTTGTGTGTGTGGGGGGGGCTTGTGTGTGTGGGGGGGGGTTGTGTGTGTGTGGGGGGGGGTTGTGTGTGTGTGGGGGGGTTGTGTGTGTGTGGGGGGGGTTGTGTGTGTGGGGGGGGGTTGTGTGTGTGTGGGGCGGTTGTGTGTGTATGGGGGGTTGTGTGTGTGTGTGGGGGGGTTGTGCGTGTGTGGGGGTGAGGGGGTTGTGTGTGTGTGGGTGTGTGTGTGGAGGTGTGTGTGGGGGGGGCTGTGTGTGGGGGGGGCTGTGTGTGTGGGGGTGATGTGTGTGTGTTGGGTTCTGTGTGTGTGGGGGGGGTTGTGTGTGGGGGGTGTTGTGTGTGGGGGGGGGGTTGTGTGTGTGGGGGGGTTGTGTGTGTATGTGTAGGTGTTGTATGTATGTGTGTGACGGGGGGTTGTGTGCGTGGAGGGGTTGTGAGAGTGGGAGAGTTGTGTGTGTGGGAGGGTTGTGTGTGTGTGTGTGGGGGGTTTTGTGTGTGTGTGGGGGGGCTGCGTGTGTGTGGGTGGGGTTGTGTGTTTGGGGGGATTGTGTGTGGGGGTTGTGTGTATGTGGGGGGGGTTGTGTGTGTGGGGGCCTGTGTGTGTGGGGAGGGGTTGTGTGTGTGGGGGGGGTTGTGTGTGGAGGGGGTTGTGCGTGTGTGGGGGGGTTGTGCGTGGGAGGGGGGATTGTGTGTGTGTGTGTGGGTGTTTGTGAGTGTGGGTGTGTGTGTGTGTGTGTTTGGGGAGGGTTGTGTGTGTGGGGGGGTTGTGAGTGTGTGGGGGGGTTGTGAGTGTGTGGGGGGGAGGGTTGTGTGTGTGTGGGGGGGATTGTGTGTGTGTGTGGGGGGATTGTGTGTGTGGGGGGGGGTTGTGTGGTGTGTGGGGGGAGGTTGTGTGTGTGTGGGGGGTTGTGTGTGTGGGGGGCTGTGTGTGTGTGTATGTGTGGGTGTTGTGCGTGTGTGGGGGTGAGGGGGTTGTGCGTGTGTGGGTGGTTGTGTGTGTGTGTGGGGGGTTGTGCATGTGTGGGGGGGCCGTGTGTGTGGGGGGGCCTGTGTGTGGGGGGGGGGCTGTGTGTGTGTGGGGGGGGTTGTGTGTGTGTGGGGGGGGTTGTGTGTGTGTGTGGGGGGTTGTGTGTGTCGGGGGGGTTGTGTGTGTGTGGGGGCTTGTGTGTGTGTGGGGGGGTTGTGTGTGTGTGGGGGGGGTTGTTTGTGTGGGGGGGGTTGTGTGTGTGTGGGGCGGTTGTGTGTGTATGGGGGGTTGTGTGTGTGTGTGTGGGGGTTGTGCGTGTGTGGGGGTGAGGGGGTTGTGTGTGTGTGTGGGTGTGTGTGTGGGGGTGTGTGTGGGGGGGGGTTGTGTGTGGGGGCGTTGTGTGTGTGGGGGTGATGTGTGTGTGTTGGGTTCTGTGTGTGTGTGGGGGGTTGTGTGTGGGGGGGTTTGTGTGTGGGGGGGTGTTGTGTGTGGGGGGGGGTTGTGTGTGTGGGGGGTTGTGTGTGTATGTGTAGGTGTTGTATGTATGTGTGTGACGGGGGTTGTGTGCGTGGAGGGGTTGTGAGAGTGGGAGAGTTGTGTGTGTGGGAGGGTTTGTGTGTTTGGGGGGTTGCGTGTGTGTGGGTGGGGTTGTGTGTTTGGGGGAGGATTGTGTGTGGGGGTTGTGTGTATGTGGGGGGTGTGTGTGTGGGGGGGCTTGTGTGTGTGGGGAGGGGTTGTTGTGTGTGGGGGGGTTGTGTGTGGAGGGGGGTTGTGCGTGTGTGGGGGGTTTGTGCGTGGGAGGGGGGATTGTGTGTGTGTGTAGGGGGGATTGTGTGTGTGTGTGTGGGTGTTTGTGTGTGTGGGTGTGTGTGTGTGTGTGTTTGGGGAGGGGTTGTGTGGGTGGGTGGGTTGTGAGTGTGTGGGGGGGAGGGTGTGTGTGTGTGGGGGGGATTGTGTGTGTGTGGGGGGGATTGTGTGTGGAGGTGGGGTTGTGTGTGTGGTGGGGTGGCTGTGTGTGTGGGAGGGTTGTGTGTGTGTGGGAGAGGGTTGTGTGTGTGGGAGAGGGTTGTGTGTGTGGGGGGGGTTGTGTGTGTGTGGGGGGAGGGTTGTGTGTGTGGGGGGTTGTGTGTGTGGGGGGTTGTATGTGTGTGTGGGGGGGTTGTAGTGTGTGTGTGGGGGGGTTGTGGTGTGTGGGGTGTGGGGTGTGTGTGTGTGTGGGGGGTGTTGTGTGGGGGGGGGTTGTGTGGGTGGGGGGGTGTTGTGTGGGGGGGGGGGGGGGGTGTGTGGGGGGGTGGTGTGGGGGGGGTGGGGTTGTGCGTGGTGGGGGGGTTGTGCGTGTGTGCGGTTTGTGCGTGTGTGGGGGGGTTGTGCGTGTGTATGGGGGGGTTTGTGTGTGTGTATGGGGGTTTGTGTGTGTGTGTGTGTGGGTGGGGCTGTGTGTGGTGGGTTGTGAGTGTGGGGGTGTGTGGGAGGGGTTTTGTGTGTGTGTGTGTGTGGGGGGGTTGTGTGTGTGTGTGTGTGTGTGGGGGGGTTGTGTGTGTGTGGGGGGGGTGTTGTGTGTGTGTGGGGGGGTGTTGTGTGTGTGTGGGGGGGTGTTGTGTGTGTGTGGGGGTGGTTGTGTGTGTGGGGGGGCTTGTGCGTGTGTGGGGGGGTTGTGTGTGTGTGCGGTTTGTGTGGTGTGTGTTGGGAGGGTTGTGTGTGTGTGGGGAGGGTGTGTGTGTGTGGGGTGGGGTGTGTGTGTGTGTGTGGGAGGGTTGTGTGTGTGTGTGTGGGGAGGGTTGTGTGTGTGTGTGGGGAGGGTTGTGTGTGTGTGTGTGGGGGGAGGGGTTGTGTGTGTGTGTGTGGGGAAGGGGTGTGTGTGTGTGGTGTGGGAGGGTTGTGTGTGTGTGGGGAGGGTTGTGCGTGTGTGGGGAGGTGTGTGTGTGTGGATGTGGGGGGGTTGGGTGGGTGGAGAAAGGCTACTCCTGTCACAGGATTCAGGGAAATCCTCCGCCCTCTACACACCGTGCCCCAGAAAATACAGCCACTCCCTCACCACCAGACGCCTGGAGGAAGAACGCCTCATCTTCCACCTCGGAACACTTCAACCTCAGGGCATCAATGTAGACTTCAACAGTTTCCTCATTTCCCCTTCCCCCACCTCACCCTAGTTCTAACTTTCAGCTCAGTAACTGTCCCCTTGACTTGTCCAGACTTGTCCTACCTGCCTATCTTCTTTTCCCACCCTATCCACTCCACCCTCTCCTCCCTGACCTATCACCTTCATCCCCTCCCCCACTTACCCATTGTACTCTGTGCTACTCTCTCCCCACCCCCACCCTCCTCTAGCTTATCTCTCCATGCTTCAGGCTCACTGCCTTTATTCCTGAGGAAGGGCTTTGCCCGAAACGTCGATTTCGAAGCTCCTTGGATGCTGCCTGAACTGCTGTGCTCTTCCAGCACCACTAATCCAGAATCTGGTTTCCAGCATCTGCAGTCATTGTTTTTACCACAGAAACACACGTGTCTATTGCCCCACCTCCCAGTGTAGGCACTGTCTTTACCCCCAACTCCCACCCCAGGGGGGGAAAGCAAGCCTGTTCCAGGAGAGGAGAGAGCCC